>NC_091241.1:11312831-11377831 GCF_040958095.1 Procambarus clarkii | reverse complement strand
TGGGTAGCTTTATCATTTCATAAGAAAAAAAGTAGAGAAAATATATTAATTCATGAAAACTTGGCGTATTAGGCAAATCGGGCCTTGCATAGTAGGCTGAGAAGTGCGTTCTGGCTACAAGGTACGACACATATATATATATATATATATATATATATATATATATATATATATATATATATATATATATATATATTATATATATATATATATATATATATATATATATATATATATATATATATATATATATATATATATTATATATATATACACAGTATATAGAATATATATGTACTGTATAGGGGGGCTATATATAGATATAGATATATATATATATAGATATAGACATTTTCTGAAGTGACTCGAGAACACCCATGCATTCTTTCATGTAACAGCAAGCAAGACAAAATGGTCGTGGAGATACCATGGAGAGCCAGAGCAGCTCTGCTAGTGTCAGTTCTCCCGAAACTAATACTTCTTCGGATAGCAAAACGCCTTCATCGGACTCTAACAAAACAAAAAGCTCGTTAAAGTATGGGCTAGCGGCTACTGCTGGTGCTGTTGGAGTGGTAGCTTTAGCACCCGTTGCCCTTGCAGGTGCGTTCTCTTGGCATATTTCTTAAGGCTTTTTAAGCTCCCCTTGTACTGTTCTTTTTGTGAGTCAACACATTTGTCTATTTATTTATAAGGAAGTACAATAGATTTTTGAACAATTTTGGTGTGAAAATACAATCTGTTTTTATTAGTGGAGTGGATATTGCAAATGAATTAACATTAATGAAATAATAATTAGATTTATTGTTGTAAAATCATTTATATAATGCTTTTCTTCCTTTGGGAAACAAAATTAAATTTCTCCTGTGTCTTACATTTAGAAAAGAGTTGCTCATTTCTTTATTTTGTTACTGTACGTGAATTTATACTGTATTATAAGTTCACACTTAGATTCCTTTCACACATAAAAATTGCTATAACAATTTGTATGGTAACTAGTATATTGTAAGTTATATATTACATCTGAATTTACCTGAATTCAGGTAAATACAGGTGTAATACAGGTATATAACTTACATTATTTCAATTTTGTTGTTTGAATCCGTTTTAAAGACTGTATTGGGAGTATGTTAGCTGTGATGTGTATTATGTTGAATATCTAGGGTCTTGCATTTTTCAATATCAAAGAGCATTTGCCAGCCTTTTGATTACAGTATCTGTGAAGTTCATGTAGACCATTTTTGCAATGCAAAAATATCTTTTTTTGTTTCCTGCTTTTCCCTAGATCCTTATATCAGCTGTGAACTTGATGTTTGAGCTATTAACATGGATTTTACTTAAGTTAGATAAGTCTAGCTTGCTACCTCTAGAAATGTACTGTTATTTAACCCTCTGCCTGTTGTCTCTATAACCGATTCACTTACAAAAAAAACATGAAATCTCATGAACGTGATATGCCTATGAGAAAAATATTTAAACTGTACTGTGGGATCGAACCCGCATCTCTGGATTTGCCAGGGCGCACACACTGCCAACTGAACCATGATGAGCTCAAAAGAATCTCAATTTACCTGATTAACTTGAGGACTACAATTTCTCTAGTGGCCTCAACAGACAAGAAGCCAGTGGCTTGTTAATGCACTTTTGCATCCTGATACCGCATAATGCATAATAAAGCCAAAACAAGCAGAGTTCCTGATGATGCAAACGTCGTCATGCAAAACTTTTGCAATGTCTTATTATTAAGTATAAACACTGAGAGTTAATGAGTTTAACATTGGGTTGTGTGCTCACTGGAAATGTTCGGCCTATCTTCCGGTGCAATTTGGATGCCCCGCTGGGCCACCGAAAGTGTAAAATGTTTTCACTTTGTTCCATAGTATTTTTTCCAGTTGGATTTTGAAATGAAGTAATGTCTTAGCATTTATGGCTTCAGCAAGTGGGCAGTTTCATGGATTTATAACCTGATGGGTAAAAAAGTATGTCTTGTTTTCTGTCCTACATTGTGGCTTGTTGAGCTTGAAGTTGTTGACCCTTGTATGCATTACATTTGACCTTTTAAAGAAGTAGTCTATCCTCCGAAGTAGTAGTATCCTCCAACGTGTTCAGTGTTTTAAAGGGCTTGGTGGGATGAGCCCTGTTATGTCTGGTGGTTGTGTTGTTATTCCTGTGGCCCCTGAATTGATCCTGGTGTCAGAGTTGACTTAGTTCTGGGATGATTATTTTTGCTCTGTTTTGCACTTTCTTCAAGGCAGATATGTCCTATTGAAGGTGAAGTTGCGATGCTTGGGTACAGTAGTTCAAATGGGGGCACACCAGAAACTTGTACAGTTAAATAAACATTTTCTTTCCCTTAAACTTAAAGGTTTGATTCACTATTTCTAGGGGTTTGGCTGCCTTTTTTTTTTACTACAGCTCACACTTGTGTAACTTTTAATGACTGGTAAATCATAATCCCTGATCCTTTTCTTTATCAATCTTCTGTATGGTAGTGTTGTTGTCTTGATGATAGTTGTGATGTGTATTGTTATGCCCTTCATAGAAGGGCTGCATTATCAATATTGAAGAAATTTGCCAGTCAATTGACCATTTAAATTCATAAAAATTGCCATCCACACTTCCATGGAAATAACATTCCATTCACCTGGGCTGTCTGGGTCTCGAACCGTGGACCCCACGCGCATGCGGCCATAGTACTATCGACTGGGCTATGAGCAGTCTTAAAAGAAAAGTTTCCAGAAGCAGCATCCTGCTGCCAAACTGGAATTTTCAACTTTCCCTGACTACTACTGAAGTTTTCTGCCTTTTCTGAAGATGGGGGATTGACATTTACATATTTTCAGTCTAGGTGGACTTTCCCTTAGTCCCAAGATTTTCTGAATAGGAGTTTCAGTGATAGACACAGTTCATTGACCAGTTCCTTTATGATTTTTTATTGAATTCCATCCACACCTGGGTTTGTGGATGCCTTTGTCAATGCTCTTCACTGATTATTTTACACATTATGAGAATGTCCCTTAATTCATTCTTTTCCCCTGCTTCAAATACCAGTAATTGTGTGGGTATTGGGATGTCTTGATCTTTCTAGTATGAACACCGATGTAAAGTATTCATTTTGATTGTTTTGTCATCAATTATAACTTGGTCTTATCTTTTAAAGGTCCTACCGAGTCTCGTCTTAGTTTTGCTTCTCATATAGGCATAAAAAGACTTGGGTTATGTCTTAATCTTTTAAGCAAGTTTTCTTTCACAGTTTCTTTTGGGTGATCTGATTTCCTGGGCGACTGAAATTAATACCCGTCTGTATGTTTCATAATCTTTGTGATTCCTGCTGGATTGATACCATCTCCATTTACTTGTTTGTATTTTTTATTCCCTGTATCAGCCTTCCAGTTCTTTTTTTCTCTTGTTTCTCTCTTTTTGTTTCTTAGCACATATTTTTTAACAAGTTCAGTGACGACCTTGTGAAAATTTTCCAGAATTAACTCCCTCCAGGAGGGAGGGAGTTAATTAAGGGAGGTATTTTCAAGATCCACTCTCATTCTGATATCTCCTTGAAGGGTTTTTATAATTGTATTCCATCTTAAGATATAGTGGTCACAGGAGGGAGTAAAGTTCTACCAGAAGTACAACCTGAACATATTTGGAATTTAGAAGGCACCATCCAGTGCCACAATCCAAGTTTTACAAGTTGGTACCTTCCAAAATTTAAGTGAGTCTGATAGTACTTCTGGCTGAGACACCTTTGAGCTCATTGAGTCCTCCCAAGTGCTTCTTGCAGCATCAGTGCTATGGTTACTGGTGCTTGACTTGTCCAAGATGCCAGTAATCCAAGGGTTGGCACTGGAAGCATCACTTCCAAGGGTTATCAAGGTTATCCTACGCTGTACTGATGCTCAATGTTAATCTGCCCCAAGTGGAAACAGAAGGACCTTGCATAGGGAAAAACAGAAGGAAACTGTTCAGAAAAATGCTTACTGTATACATACCTGACTTTATTCTCTTTGAGTACTTATAGTATATTAATGTCAAATAAATTATCTCATCTCTCATTACTTACTGAGTTTATTCATCATCCATCTTTCAGCTGTGGGCTTCACATCAGCAGGCATTGCCGGTGGATCCATAGCTGCATCCTTGATGTCTTTGTCAGCTACAGCTAGTGGCGGTGGAGTTGCTGCGGGCAGTATGGTGAGTCTAGTGATTATACTGTAACGGGGGGTGGGGGAAATAGCTCTCTCTTGTCCATTATTTCACCCCCAGTTAACTAACGAGGTCGGGGGAAACAGCTATCTCTAGTCCGTTATCCCGTCCTCAGTTAGCTAACTATTCTAGAGCACCCTCCAGAGTTCCTACGGCAGCCTCTCTCGTTCAACACCTTGTAATCTAGGTATTTGACTACTTAGGTGCGGGTACTACAAGGCGCCGTAACTTGATCAGCTACCCGAAACCCTAGAGAACACTCTAGAACACACTTCACTGCCACAAACGCATAAGAGAAAAGAAAGGGAAGAAATGGATAATGAAGTAATTAGTGAGGGTGTGGGGTGAGGGAGGTAGAGAGGAGTGAGGAGGGTCGTCAGTTGAAAGTGAGAGTTTAGAGGAGGGGTGGAGGGAGAGGAGTAGATAGATAGAAGTAGAAGAGTAGATAGTAGAAGTAGATAGTAGAAATAGAAGAGTAGACCCGTTCCACTTCACTGTTCCACGAATCACCGTTCACTATTTTTTTCCTCATACACGCATGTACACAAAGCCTCGTGCACTGGCTCACACGTGGTCTCCCGTTTATTCTCTATTTAACACAAAGTTCTATTGTTAATGACTGTTTTCAATTTTCCAGCGGGTCACTGTGCACTTTGTTATGTCTGTAATCAGTAATCCATGGCAGTAGTCCTAAGAAATCCCGGTGGTGGCTATAAGATAATAGTAGTGTGATAATAGAAATGGTGGCTATAAGATAATAGTAGTGTATGGTGGCTATAGTATATAATAATAGTGGTGCATTGTGGCTATACTATATAATAATAGTGGTGCATTGTGGCTGTATGATAATAGTGGTGCATAGTGGCTATATGATAATAGTGGTGTGTATAGTGGTTATATGATAATAGTGGTGTATGGTGGCTATATGAAAATAGTGGTGTATGGTGGCTATATGAAAATAGTGGTATATGTTGGCTATATGATAATGGTGGTGTATGGTGGCTATATGAAAATAGTGGTGTATTGTGGCTATATGATAATAGTGGTATATGGTGGCTATATGAAAATAGTGGTGTATGGTGGCTATATGAAAATAGTGGTGTATGTTGGCTATATGATAATGGTGGTATATGGTGGCTATATGATAATAGTGGTGTATTGTGGCTATATGATAATAGTGGTGTATGGTGGCTATATGATAATGGTGGTGTATGGTGGCTGTATGCTACAAGTAGTATATGGTGGCTATATGATAATAGTGGTGTATTGTGGCTATATGATAATGGTGGTGTATGGTGGCTATATGATAATGGTGGTGTATGGTTGCTATATGATAATAGTGGTGTATGGTGGCTATATGATAATGGTGGTGTATGGTGGCTATATGAAAATAGTGGTGTATGGTGGCTATATGATAATGGTGGTGTATGGTGGCTATATGATAATGGTGGTGTATGGTGGCTATATGATAATATTGGTGTATTGTTGCTATATGATAATGGTGTATGGTGGCTATATGAAAATAGTGGTGTATAGTGGCTATATGATAATGGTGGTGTATGGTGGCTATATGATAATATTGGTGTATTGTTGCTATATGATAATGGTGTATGGTGGCTATATGAAAATAGTGGTGTATAGTGGCTATATGATAATACTACACACAATATTGTGAGTAGTGTATTTTGGTCAAAGTGGCATATGGTAGTTGTATATAATGATGGCTTTAGGATAATAGTGTCATATAATGGCAGTATAATAATAGTGGTGTATGATTACTAATAGTGGTGTATGATAGTATAATAATAGCAGTGTATGATGACAGTATAATAATAGTAGTGTATGATGGCATTGTAATAATACCATAGTGATGTATAATGGCAGTGTATGATAGCTTTATAATAAATAAGTGGTGTATGAAAGTGTATAATAGTGGTTGTGTATAATGACTCATAATAATGGTGCATGATGACAAATGTCTATGATACTGTAATATGTAAATACTGTATATAGAAATCCTTGTCCCCTGAAAGTAACTAATCTTATATATGCATACATATTTACATACATACACAAACTAGTTCAAACTAGGCCCACAAACTAGTTCAATACTAGGCCTACACCAGAGTACTAGGCCTGCACACCAGTTTAGGACTACAGTTATGCTTATTGAGCCCTGGTTCTTATACCTTTCACATGTTATAGAGGTTGTTATGATTGTAAACATTTATGTATATGCTGACAAGCTCATATGGATTGAATGTCTGATATTTGTTGGTAACAGGTGGCGGTACTACAGTCAGCTGGTGCTGCAGGCTTTGCTGCATCTACAACAGCCGGTTTAGCTGGTTCTGGAGCTGCCATTGGTGCTGGGTTTGCTAAGGTCTTCAGTATGTTTGGTGGAAAAACTAACGATGAGAAAAAGAATGAGAACTCTGAGAATAAAGGTGGGGAAGACAATAAGAAGGATGAGGAAAATGAGATGGATAAGAACAAGAAGGATGAGGAAGATGAGAAGGATGATGAGGAAGATGAGAAGGATGATGAGGAAGATAAGACGGATGATGAGGAAGATAAGAAGGATGATGAGGAGAAAAGTAAAAATGGCTCACTCTGAATGTAATGACTGGTATATAAATTTATCATTTGTGGTTCTTAATGTAAATGTTTCTCCTAGTTAAAATACCAGTTTGTTTTATTTGTGTTAATTTGATATCATTTGTGTTTGAGAGTATATATTAGTAAATGAGTGTGATTCTGTGTATAAATTTTTTCCCGCATGTCTTCGTGCAAGGACCATCCCTGCACTCAATGAGAGAGAGAGAGGGCCGAGACTCCACACACACACACACAGGGTTGTGTGGTGTGTGTGCTCATGAGGTACCCACCTCACTGTGTGAGCTTATTAACCTCCATTTATATCCGAGTGTCTGGGACTGAAATCGTTAATTGGGCGATTAATTATTCCTTGTTAGTGTATTATCCCCTTTCCTGTGTTTAAATAAATCTAATGCACACAATTTGGTTGCTTCTTAGAGTCCCGCCAATGCAAAACTATGGTACCGGCTCCATGTGGTCACTCTTGTGTTTAAAGTTTTTATAAATGCAGTTTGGTTCTACATCCCTGGTTTAAAGTATATAGCTTTACTATAAGCAAGTAAGGACGAGTTTCGTGAGTACGAACTTGCTTTTTTCTCTCAAAATAACAAAATTCTCTCTCTCCAGATGTTCTAATAGTTTTTTTTTTTGCACACTTCTCCATCACCTTGCATGGTATGCAAGTCAGGGACACGGGCCTGTAGTTCAGTGCCACCTGTCTGTCTCCCTTGTATATCGAGACTACATTAGCTGTCATCCAAATTCTTGGTAGTTCTCCTGTTACCAATGACTTGTTATACACCATTGAAAGTGGTAGGCACAGTGCTTCTACATCTTCTTTTAGTATCCAAGGTGAGATTTTATCTTGGACTTGGACCAAATCCAATTCAAACAAATGCTTCCTTACCACCCCACTGGCAATCTCAATCTCTTCCAGTGGTGCTTGGTTAGATAGTCTCTTAATTTAGGACCTTCTTGCTCTATTGTGAAGGCCTGGAATTTCTTTTTGAGTTCCTTACACACTTCCTTGTCATTCATAATGAATCTGTCTGCCCCTATCCTCAGTTTCATTATCTGTTCCTTCATTAATGTTTCCTTCTGATGTAGCTGTGAAGCAATTTGGGTTGTGTTTGCCTTATTTGCTATGTCATGGCTTCATTTGCATTTTGAATTTTTTCCTTTTTCACTGGGGCAAAGTTGTCTGCTGCCTCCTTGCACTACAGGGTGATGTAGTCCATCATGTCTTAGGCAGCCTTTCCTTTGAGATCTGTTTCCCATTGTATATCTATTAGGTATAACGTATGTCATTGATGTAACAATAGGATTTCAAAATTGAAATAATACATTTATAAAGATACCAATGTTATGTTTGCCATGAGATGTATAGAAATTAACATTAGTCATTTTTTGTAGGTACTGTACAACTGAAAATTCAAAATTCAAATGTTTATTTAGGTAAAGTACATTCATACAAGGGGTGATACAGATTTTGATGAATTTATAGATAGAGCTGGTACATACAATGCCTAAAGCCACTATTACGCAAAAGTTTCGGTTAGGAAAAACACTTAATTACATATATTTACTGTCTGTTTATAAGGTGCTGGAAAAGTGCCCAAATACATGTACAGTATACTGGTATCCGGACAGCAAGACACTGCATCCAGTCGTATTCCAGGGAACATAGGATTAAGGACTTGCCCAAAACACTATGCGTGCTAGTGGCTGTACAAGAATGTAAGAACTCTTGTATATATATAAATAAATAAACAAAAAACTAATGGAATTTTGTCATTATGTACTGATTGTTTATTGATTCCTTAAAATTTAAAGGTGTCAAAACTCTATTGGTTCTCTTTGGCAAAACTTCGGACAAACGCACTATATAATAATGAAAATAACAGATTTAAAAAGTCCACTCATGGATGTAAACTAACAAACTCACATTAAACATAAAAAAGACCGACTACTATTTTTGTTTGGAAGTAAATCCTGAAACCAAATTCAACTTCAGATAGACAATGTTAACATTAGCAATAATGATTATGGAAAGTTCCTTGACCTATACATAGACAAGAGACTGAACTTCAGCATCCACATACAACATATATGGGTGTTGAGAGAGAGAGAGAGAGAGAGAGAGAGAGAGAGAGAGAGAGAGAGAGAGAGAGAGAGAGAGAGAGAGAGAGAGAGAGAGAGAGAGAGAGTGTGTGTGTGTGTGTGTGTGTGTGTGTGTGTGTGAGAGAGTGTGAGTGAGTGAGAGTGTGAGAGTGTGAGAGTGTGAGAGAGTGAGAGAGTGAGAGAGTGAGAGAGTGAGAGAGTGAGTGAGTGAGTGAGTGAGTGAGTGAGTGAGTGTGAGTGTGAGAGAGTATTCACCTAGTTGTGCAGGCGCGGGTTGAGCTCTGCTCATTCGGCCCGCCTCTCAACTGTCAATCAACTATTACTAACTACTGACTAACTAATTTTTTTCTCTCGCACACAAACACACACACACACACAAACAATCGACCGGGTAAACAAGGATAAACTATTCAACACTGGTGAGACGCGAACAAGGGGACACAGGTGGAAACTGAGTACCCACATGAGCCACAGAGACGTTAAAAGGAACTTTTTCAGTGTCAGAGCAGTTAACGGATGGAATGCAATAGGCAGTGATGTGGTGGAGGCTAACTCCATACACAGTTTTAAATGTAGATGTGATAGAGCCCAGTAGGCTCAGGAATCTGTACACCAGTTGATTGACAGTTGAGAGGCGGGACCAAAGAGCCAAAGCTCAACCCCCGCAAGCACAAATAGGTGAGTACACACACACCAGGAAGCAACCCGTAGCAGCTGTCTAATTTCCAGGTACCTATTTACTGCTCGGTGACATCACATTAACATTTACAGAGAGTAGGGAATTAATTAGGTATCTGGGAGCTAGTTAACTGTTGTGGGATGTATATCTTGAGGTACTGTATACAATGTTCACAACAGAGCAATGTACAATCATTTCATTGTATACAACGCATTGAGAAAGAATGAAGGTTAGATCCGAAAATTATTGTGTGGCTCTCTCATGACTTGTTTCCGGCGCGAAGAGTTGTGAATTTACATGAAAATGTACCAACAAAATCTTGTTACATAGCAGTAGGAGTAACATTTACTCCCTAGGTCCACGAGTCTAGAGCGCTGTGCACTCGGCCACCACCTCTCTTATGAGAGGGAGAGTGAGAGTGTGTGTACTCACCTAATTGTGCTTGGGGGGTTGAGCTCTGGCTCTTTGGTCCCGCCTCTCAACTGTCAATCAACTGATGTACAGATTCCTGAGCCTACTGGGCTCTATCATATCTACATTTGAAACTGTGTATGGAGTCAGCCTCCACCACATTACTGCCTAATGCATTACATCTGTTAACTATTTTGACACTGAAAAAGTTCTTTCTAACGTCCCTCTGGCTCATTTGGGTACTCAGTTTCCACCTGTGTCCCCTTGTTTGCGTACCACCCGTGTTAAACAGTTTATCTTTATCTACCTTGTCAATTCCTCTGAGAATTTTGTAGGTAGTGATCATGTCTCCCATACTCTTCTGCCTTCTATAGTGTCGTGAGGTGCTTTTCTCGCAGCCTTTCTTCGTAGCTCATGCCTCTTAGTTCTGGGACTAGCCTAGTGCCATATCTCTGAACTTTTTCAAGCTTCGCCTTGTGTTTAACAAGGTACGGACTCCATGCTGGGGCCACATACTCCAGGATTGGTCTTACATATGTGGTATAGAAGGTTCTGAATGATTCCTTACACAGGTTCCTGAAGGCTGTTCTGATGTTAGCCAGTCTCGCATAATCACACACTCACGTGTGTGTGTGTGTAATTACCTAAGTGTAATTACCTAAGTGTAGTTACAGGATGAGAGCTACGCTCGTGGTGTCCCGTCTTCCCAGCACTCTTTGTCATATAACGCTTTGAAACTACTGACGGTCTTGGCCTCCACCACCTTCTCACTTAACTTGTTCCAACCGTCTACCACTCTATTTGCGAAGGTGAATTTTCTTATATTTCTTCGGCATCTGTGTTTAGCTAGTTTAAATCTATGGCCTCTTGTTCTTGAAGTTCCAGGTCTCAGGAAGTCTTCCCTGTCGATTTTATCAGTTCCTGTTACTATTTTGTACGTAGTGATCATATCACCTCTTTTTCTTCTGTCTTCTAGTTTTGGCATATTTAATGCTTCTAACCTCTCCTCGTAGCTCTTGCCCTTCAGTTCTGGGAGCCACTTAGTAGCATGTCTTTGCACCTTTTCCAGTTTGTTGATGTGCTTCTTAAGATATGGGCACCACACAACAGCTGCATATTCTAGCTTTGGCCTAACAAAAGTCATGAACAATTTCTTTAGTATATCGCCATCCATGTATTTAAATGCAATTCTGAAGTTAGAAAGCATTGCATAGGCTCCTTGCACAATATTCTTAATGTGGTCCTCAGGTGATAGTTTTCTATCTAGAACCACTCCTAGATCTCTTTCTTTATCAGAATTCTTTAAAGATTTCTCACATAATATATAGGTTGTGTGGGGTCTATGTTCTCCTATTCCACATTCCATAACATGACATTTATTAACATTAAATTCCATTTGCCAAGTGGTGCTCCATATACTTATTTTGTCCAGGTCTTCTTGAAGGGCATGACAATCATCTAAATTTCTTATCCTTCCTATTATCTTAGCATCATCAGCAAACATGTTCATATAATTCTGTATACCAACTGGTAGATCATTTATGTAGACAATAAACATCACTGGTGCAAGAACTGAACCCTGTGGTACTCCACTTGTGACATTTCTCCATTCCGATACATTGCCTCTGATTACTGCCCTCATTTTTCTATCAGTCAGAAAATTTTTCATCCATGATAGAAGCTTACCTGTCACCCCTCCAATATTTTCCAGTTTCCAGAACAACCTCTTATGTGGAACTCTGTCAAAAGCCTTTTTTAGGTCCAGATAGATGCAGTCAACCCAGCCATCTCTTTCCTGTAATATCTCTGTGGCCCGATCATAGAAACTGAGTAAATTCGATACACAGGATCTTCCTGATCGAAAACCATACTGTCTGTCTGATATTATATCATTTCTCTCCAGGTGTTCTACCCATTTAGTTTTGATTAGCTTTTCCAATACTTTCACTATTACACTTGTCAATGATACAGGTCTATAATTGAGGGGGTCTTCCCTGCTGCCACTTTTGTAGATTGGAACTATGTTAGCCTGTTTCCACACGTCTGCTACGATTCCTGTACACAGGGATGCCTGAAAGATCAGGTGAAGTGGAATGCTGAGCTCAGATGCACATTCTCTCAGAACCCATGGTGAAACGCCATCTGGGCCAGCTGCTTTGTTCCTCCCGAGCTCCTTTAGCATATTTTCCACTTCATCTCTAGACACCTCTATCCGCTCTATGTTGTTCTCTGGAATTCTTATTGTGTCTGGTTCTCTGAAGATTTCATTTTGTACAAACACACTTTGGAACTTTTCATTTAATGTTTCACACATTTCCTTTTCATTTTCCGTGAATCTGTTTCCCATTTCCAACCTCTGGATATTATCCTTTACCTGCAATTTGTTGTTTATGAATTTGTAGAATAGGCCCGGTTCTGTTTTACATTTATCTGCTATCCCTTTTTCAAAATTTCTTTCTGCCTCTCTCCTTACTGCTGTATAATTGTTTCTCGCATCTTTGTATCGCTGGTATGTTTGGGGGTTTGGCCTCTTCCTATACTGATTCCATTTTTGTGTCTTTTGGTCTCTTGCCCTCTCACAATTTCTGTCGAACCAATCCTGTTTTCTGGTCCTGCATCTCTGTTTTGGTATGAATGTTTGTGTGCCTTCCTCGTATAGTTTTAAAAATTTGGCATACATTTCATTTACTTCCCTGCCTAGCAACAATTCTGTCCAATTACACTCATTAAAAAAATTTCGAAGTTCCCCATAGTTGCCTCTCTTTAAATCGAGTTTATCACCTGTTTCAATGTCCCCATTTTCTTCTAGATGATATCTTAAAGCATATTTAATGTCTAACAGGACGTGATCACTCTTTCCCAAGGGAGGAAGGTACTGGATGTCAAAAATCTCTTCTTCTTTCCTGGTGAATACTAGATCCAGTACTGACGGTATATCTCCTTCCCTCATTCTTGTGGCTTGCTTTATGTGTTGATACAAGAATGTCTCCAGAATGAGGTTCACAAATCTGCATGTCCAAAAGTCCTCCGTTCTTGCTTCATAGGCCTCCCAGTCTATTGCTCTAAAGTTGAAGTCCCCCAGTATCAACAGTCGTGATTTATCTTTATCTGCTTGTACAATAATATCTCTCATGACCATTATGAGGCCCTCTCGTTTGTCATCCAGTTCTTCCTTTGTCCACGTGTTGCTTGCTGGTGGGCTGTAGGCATTTACAATTATCAGGTTATCATCCTGATTCCAGACCTGCAATGCCATTATGTCAATATCTCGAGGGTTTTCAAATATTAACTCTTTTACCTTCAGGTGTTTTTTCACCAGTACAGCCACTCCTCCTCCCTTCCTAGTTTTCCTGTCACGTCTCCAAACTGAGTAGCCTCTTGGGAATATGACTTCATTTATTATATTTCCTTCAAGTTTCGTTTCTGATAATGCAACAATATCTGGGACCCTAAGCTGGATTATATCTTGCAACTCCAAAGTTTTTGACCTCACTCCATCTATGTTGGTATATACAATTTTCAGGAACATGTTCCCTTTTCCTTTGCTCTTTACTCCCCCTTCCACTACTGATCTTGTTGCTTTGTTTTTATGTACCATTTCACAAGCTTTCCAGTCCCTGTCACTTTGTAAAAAAAAGAATTTCTGTCTTCTTCATTTCTATCCCCATTTAGCCGTTTTGCCTCAATTAAGTTCATTTTCAGCTTTTCTCTGTCTTCCTTGGAGAGGTCTTGTCTTATTGACCAAGATTTGCCAACCTCATCACTCTGCAGTTTCCTGGCATTTCTTAGCACTTCCATCATGTTTTTCACTCCATTAAAGGTCACCCTTAAGGGGCGGTTCTTTTCTTTCTCATATTTTCCTATTCTTCTAAAATCACTGACATTTTCCTTTGAGCCTTCTCCTAAACCTACTATTTTCTCTATGATTTTCATCTCTTCTGCCGCTCGGTCCACCCTAGATGAAATTTCCTTCTCTAAACATCCAAAAATGATTATGGACTTAGTTCTATCTGCAGTGTTTTGTACCAGTTTACTGTTGGTAACCAGTTCTTTCCTAATTGCTTGCCTAATTTCTGCTTCTTGTTGGTCATTTCTGGTTTTGACTTCCGAACACACTTCTTTGATAGTCTCTTTCTCTTTTACAACTTGAGCATATGTCGCTTTTATTTCTTCTTTATACTTTTCTAGTTCTTTATTCACCTCCTCTATGTGAGTTGTCAGTGAAGTTTCCAGTTGGAGATCCTTACCTAACTCTATGTTAGCCCTTAGGCTAGGTGTGTGTGTGTGTGTGTGTGTGTGTGTGTGTGTGTGTGTGTGTGTGTGTGTGTGTAAAATATACACTGAGGACAGGCAGCTTGTACATGTCTATTCGTTAGGTGTATATCGAGGTCCACCTCCAAGGTCGAACTACTGACCTGCACATTCACCCTGGGCACAAGTAGTCTCGAACCACCAACCCCAGGAGCAGGAGACAGTAGTTCTATTAACTACTTTACCTACAGCATAAAGAAGAATTCCAGAAACAAGAAATGGCAGTTGTTAACTGCTTCTGGAATCCTTCCTCGAATGTAGATGTTGCAAGGTTTGTTTCCTTGTTGTTTCCTTCAAGGAGTGCCGGACCAACCGGGCTGCGGCGGGTATGTGGGCCTGCGGGCCGCTTCGAGCAACAGCCTGGTGGACCAAACTCTCACAAGTCAAGCCTAGCCTCGGGCCGGACTTGGGGAGTAGAAGAAATCCCAGAACCCCATCAACCAGGTATCATAGCAAGATCGACGTCCATGGCTTTCAGGTCCCTCTTGTATACGTCTTTGTACCGCAGCTGGGGCTTGCCTGTTGAACGCTTTCCCTGCATCAGCTCTCCGTACAGGAGATCCTTGGGGATCCTGCCGTCGCCCATTCACACAACGTGCCCGAGCCAGCGCATTCGTCTCTGTTTCAGCATTGTGTACATGCTGTTGATTCTTGCTCTCCCCAAGACGTTGTTGTTTGTCACCTTGTCCTGCCAGGTGATGTCCAAGATGTGTCGAAGGCAGCGCATGTGGTAGGCATTCAGCTGTCTTTCCTGACGGGCGCGGAGTGTCCAAGACTCACTGCCATAAAGGAGATTGCTCAGGACACAGGCTCTGTAAACCTGAATCTTAGTATACTCAGTCAGCCTATTGTAAATTCAGGTAAATCTTAGCTAATTAAATAATCCTGAAAAGTTTGCATATTGAAGGCAGGGCTGTGTTAGCAGCATTATACTCTCTAAGCAAAGCAATGCACTGTTGCCCTCCAACCCAGATGATGGGCACTGGTTCCCATGTCTGTGGACCTATACTTACAACCACGTTCTCGTCTGTGGATTCTCCCTACTTTGGTACGGCTCTCAGTGTGCTTGATAGAGTTAGGAGGGTGTTTGTCTGGTTATGTGAGGTATTTGTTGACCAAACCACACACTAGAAAGTGAAGGGACGACGACGTTTCGGTCCGTCCTGGACCATTCTCGAGTCAATTGTACATTCTCACAATCGACTTGAGAATGGTCCAGAACGGACCGAAACGTCGTCGTCCCTTCACTTTTTAGTGTGTGGTTTGGTCAACATATTTCAGCCACGTTATTGTGACTCCTCGTCTGCAGGTGTTTGTTTGCTAGGTCAGTATAGGTACACAACTGGTCGGGTTCTGGTTACACGCGGACACGAGGCGATTCGACTAAACTCATTTTCTGTTTTAAATCTGGATGTATTGTTATGCTAGGCTGTATTAGGCTATATGTTATTAAAGTTAGGCTTCATTGGGCTCGGTTGGATTAGATTGGTTTGATGTGGGTTACGTTAGGTTGGGTTGAGCTATGTTAGTCAGGTTTCAAAATTCAAAATTCCACTACGCCACGGAGCAGTCTCTGTGGCGCAGTGGTAAAGCACGTGCCCGGCTCTTCGCCAGCCCTTTGATCTGGCCGGGAAGGCCTGACCGGACGACAATCCTTAACTGTTCACCCGACAGAGAATAGGTTGTTAAACGATTTGGCGGGTCATACTCCGGGATAAACATTAGGATTAAGTACCTACCCGAAACGCTATGCATGCTATAGTGGCTTTACAAGAATTTAAAAACTGGCTTTACAAGAATTTAAAAACTTTTTTATATATAAATAAAAAAAAATCCGCCGACGAATCTTCTTGTGTGCGATGAGACTTAATTGTATCTGGCATAATTAAAATTTTAACTTAAATAATTCGTTTGTTAGACAATATATGATATTCAGATCTATAAATTACTTTAGAAAGGCCTATAATGCATATAAATATTAATTTACACATTCCTGGCGCTATACGCTAGGAATTTCAATACGTTGTTCAAATAATTTTAGGCAGGGAGTCTCTGGGTTGGTTGGTCGCTACGGGGTCATCGACGCCGACCCGGTCAGTTGTCAGGAAGCAGCCGTGGCGTGAGCATCGTCGGTCCCGTGTAGGTAAGGCTGATCATTTTTTTTTTTTTTTTTTCAAATATATCTGAGCAGTTGGGAGGTATGCATGAATATATAGTCTACCTCCACCTACAATGCTTAATGCATTATACATTTGTTCGCTATTATAGCATTGAGTTTTGTATAATGTCTCCGAGGGTCATTGTTTCCCTATTTTTTTCATCCGGGTTGTGTAGTATTCAAATGTTTGTATTCCACTAATGCTAAATAGTCTGTCGTCTCTCGGATATTGTGGAAGATTTTTGAGGATCATGATTTGCCAACATTATATGGGTAGGATATTATGTAGAATACACTTCCCCAGTGTTAAACTACCTCGTCGTCAGGCTAGGCTCGTTAACGCGGCGGTCGTCTCCCCCACATCCCAAGACGCATTTATTATCGACTTTCATGTACTGTGTATTAAAAAGTTTTTATCGTGTATAAATTAATTTTATATTCTATAATTAATTAGGCGTATAGTAGGTTCGGTATTTAGGTTCTGTTGGCAATTATTTTCACTTGAAGTATGTGGAGGGAGAAGCATTTACAGTTGCCTGTCCTCAGGCCAGGGTCCCCTACGCCGCCGCCTGACCCAAAGCCTCATTCATCAATTTTCTCGCTGTGTATTCAGAATTATTCTCGCGTATAAGGTAATATTATTTCATGAAGTTAATAGTTAACAACTAAGTTTACTGACAAGCGACAGTTCAATGTACAAATACTGCAATAGTTTAGTTTAGTTCATTTATTATGCACCCCATACCCATCTTGTGGGTGGTAGTAGAAAGGGTTACAGAGGCACATAATGGGCTCAGGGACTGAAGCTAAGCAAGTTACAATCTTGATACAGTTTACATTTGGTCAGATCTACATCAGCAGATAATGAGAATTCCCAGAGATACTTGTAACCGAGTCTAAGCCGAGCAGTATAGTAACATCTAGAAGTCCGCTGATATTACTGGATGAACCATAGATGTGTGGCTCCTCTTGCATGATAGTATGATACTGCAATTGATGAACAACTTCCCAACAGGAAGGAGCGGGGACACCCCTCCGGGAACTGAATTTACCTGAGGGCCACTAACACTAGTGGCCTCGATGAGGGCAGTAAGCCGGCGGCTTGTCAAAGGTCCCCCTATTTGACCTGATGATCCTTTCCAGCTGTATTCCAGGGCTCTGGATACACAACTGGTCGGGTTCCGATTACATAACTCCAGGGGTGTGACTTGTTGGGCTTTGGGTTGTGCATGGTTGTGCTCCGGTTCGTACATGGTTGTGCTTCAGTGGTTGTTTGTGTACTAGTGCTCTAGGTTTTTTGCTAGGGCTTTATGTTTACATGTTTGCTAGAAATTCGGGTTTCTTTTTTTTTGTATATAGTTCAATTGTTTGATATGGCTCCATAGTTGGTTTCTAGGGCAAGTGGAGGGTTTTAGGTAGCGCTAAGAATTTTGTTTGGTCGAGCTAGGAATGGAGTTTGGTTGTGCTCTGGGACTGTTTAGCTTTATGGGGGTTGGATGAGATGTATACCTGCTAGGCTTACGGTTACACAACTGGTCGGGGTCTGGTTACACAACTGGTCAAGCTTCGGTTACACAACTGGTCGGGCTCCGGTTAAATAACTGGTCGGGCTCCGGTTAAATAACTGGTCGGGCTCCAGTTAAATAACTGGTCGGGCTCCGGGGGTGTCACTTGGGCTATGGGTTGTGCATGCTCGGGCTTCCGTTCGTGCATGGTTGTGCTTCAGACATCACTCGGTACCCTTACTCAAATCTCTGAATATGTTAGATATTAAGTCACTGCACATTCTCTCTTGTGTATTATACATATATAAAACGCTGAACTGTAATGCCAATCCTGACCTCAAAAGCTTCATTGAAGGTTGTAACAGAACCCATGAGCACCACACCAGGAATAAATACAGTTTTGATATTCCTAGAGTACGACTTAATCAAACTAGAAATGCTCTACAAATCAAGGGACCCAGAATGTGGAATGACCTTCCCAACCATGTTAAAGACTGTACCTCTCTCAACCAGTTTAAGATAAAAACTAAACACTACCTAATAAATTCCCTGTAACCCACCTCACTCCTTTATTGTCAACCCATGTCTGTTATTTTATTTTATTTTATTATTATTATTTTTTTTTTAATCAACACTGTTTGTCAACCTATTGTATTTGTGCTGCTTTTTCAGTCATGTTCCCCCTTTTTTTATCTTTATTTGTATTTGTTTTCAACACTTTTTATTCTTTATGCTCAATTAGTATTAAGTTCTAGATATTAATGTTTTTCTTGCCCGAAACGCATTGCGTAATATTGGCTTTAGGCATTGTATGTACTAGCTCTATCTATATATCAATCCATTTATGTAACATCACTTGTATGTATGTACCTTACCTGAATAAACATATTTATATTTATTTATTTATTCAGAGGTTGTTTGTTTGGTTCGTTCATGCTAGGCTTGCGGTTAGACAACTGGTCGGGCTCCGGTTTCATAACTTGTCGGGTTCCGATTACATAACACCAGTGGTGTGACTTGTTGGGCTTTGGGTTGCACATGGTTGTGCTCCGGTTCGTACATGGTTGTGCTCCGGTTCGTATATGGTTGTGCACCAGTGGTTGTTTGTGTATTAGTGCTCCAGGTTTGTTTGCAATGGCTCTGTTTATATGTTTCCTAGAAATTTGAGTTTCTTTTTTTTTGTATATAGTTCAATTGTTTGATATGGCTCCATAGTTGGTTTCTAGGGCAAGTGGAGGGTTTTAGGTAGCTCTAAGCAGATTTTTGTTTGGTCGAGCTAGGAATGGAGTTTGGTTGTGCTCTGGGACTGTTTAGCTTAATGGTGGGGGTTGGATGAGATGTATACGTGCTAGGCTTATGGTTACACAACTGGTCGGGGTCCGGTTACACAACTGGTGGGGCTCAGGTTACACAACTGGTCGGGCTCCGGTTAATAACTGGTCGGGCTCCGGTTAAATAACTGGTCGGGCTCCGGTTAAGTAACTGGTCGGGCTCCGGGGGTGTCACCTGAGTTTTGGGTTGTGCATGGTCGGGCTTCCGTTCGTGCATAGTTGTGATCCAGAGGCTGTATGTTTGGTTCGTTCATGTTAGGCTTGCAGTTAGACAACTGGTTGGGCTCCGGTTACACAACTTGTCGGGTTCCGATTGCATTACTCCGGGGGTGTGACTTGTTGGGCTTTGAGTTGTGCATGGTTGTGCTCCGGTTCGTACATGGTTGTGCTTCAGTGGTTGTTTGTGTACTAGTGCTCTAGGTTTTTTGCTAGGGCTTTATGTTTACATGTTTGCTAGAAATTCGGGTTTCTTTTTTTTTGTATATAGTTCAATTGTTTGATATGGCTCCATAGTTGGTTTCTAGGGCAAGTGGAGGGTTTTAGGTAGCGCTAAGAATTTTGTTTGGTCGAGCTAGGAATGGAGTTTGGTTGTGCTCTGGGACTGTTTAGCTTTATGGTGGTTGGATGAGATGTATACCTGCTAGGCTTACGGTTACACAACTGGTCGGGGTCTGGTTACACAACTGGTCAAGCTTCGGTTACACAACTGGTCGGGCTCCGGTTAAATAACTGGTCGGGCTCCGGGGGTGTCACTTGGGCTATGGGTTGTGCATGGTCGGGCTTCCGTTCGTGCATGGTTGTGCTTCAGAGGTTGTTTGCTTGGTTCGTTCATGCTAGGTTTGCGGTTAGACAACTGGTCGGGCTCCGGTTTCATAACTTGTCGGGTTCCGATTACATAACACCAGTGGTGTGACTTGTTGGGCTTTGGGTTACACATGGTTGTGCTCCGGTTCGTACATGGTTGTGCTCCGGTTCGTATATGGTTGTGCACCAGTGGTTGTTTGTGTATTAGTGCTCCAGGTTTGTTTGCAAGGGCTCTGTTTATATGTTTCCTAGAAATTTGAGTTTCTTTTTTTGTATATAGTTCAATTGTTTGATATGGCTCCATAGTTGGTTTCTAGGGCAAGTGGAGGGTTTTAGGTAGCTCTAAGCAGATTTTTGTTTGGTCGAGCTAGGAATGGAGTTTGGTTGTGCTCTGGGACTGTTTAGCTTTATGGGGGTTGGATGAGATGTATACTTGCTAGGCTTACGGTTACACAACTGGTCGGGGTCTGGTCACACAACTGGTCAAGCTTCGGTTACACAACTGGTCGGGCTCCGGTTAAAGAACTGGTCGGGCTCCGGTTAAATAACTGGTCGGGCTCCGGTTAAATAACTGGTCGGGCTCCGGGGGTGTCACTTGGGCTATGGGTTGTGCATGCTCGGGCTTCCGTTCGTGCATGGTTGTGATGCAGAGGTTGTTTGTTTGGTTCGTTCATGCTAGGCTTGTGGTTAGACAACTGGTCGGGCTCTGGTTTCATAACTTGTCGGGTTCCGATTACATAACTCCAGGGGTGTGACTTGTTGGGCTTTGGGTTGCACATGGTTGTGCTCCGGTTCGTACATGGTTGTGCTTCAGTGGTTGTTTGTGTACTAGTGCTTCAGGTTTGTTTGCTAGGACTTTGTTTATATGTTTGCTAGAAATTCGTTTTTTTTTATATAGTTCAATTGTTTGATATGGCTCCATAGTTGGTTTCTAGGACAAGTGGAGGGTTTTATGTAAGGCTAAGGAGATTTTTGTTTGGTCGAGCTAGAAATGGAGTTTGGTTGTGCTCTGGGACTGTTTAGCTTAATGGTGTGGGTTGGATGAGATGTATACTTGCTAGGCTTAAGGTTACACAACTGGTCGGGGTCCGGTTATACAACTGGTGGGGCTCAGGTTACACAACTGGTCGGGCTCCGGTTAATAACTGGTCGGGCTCCAGTTAATAACTGGTCGGGCTCCGGTTAAATAACTGGTCGGGCTCCGGTTACACAACTGGTCGGGCTCCGGTTAAATAACTGGTCGGGCTCCGGTTAAATAACTGGTCGGGCTCCGGGGGTGTCCCTTGGGCTATGGGTTGTGCATAGTCGGGCTTCCGTCCGTGCATGGTTGTGATCCAGAGGTTGTTTGTGCACTAGTGCTCCAGGTTTGTTTGCTAAGGCTCTGTTTATATGTTTGCTAGAAATCCGGGTTTCTTTCTTTTGTATATAGTTCAATTGTTTGCTATGGCTCCATAGTTGGTTTCTAGGGCAAGTGGAGGGTTTTAGGTAGCTCTAAGCAGATTTTTGTTTGGTCGAGCTAGGAATGGAGTTTGGTTGTGTTCAGCTGGGACTGTTTAGCTTTGTGGGGGTTGGATGAGATGTATACTTGCTAGGCTTAAGGTTACACAACTGGTCGGGGTCCAGTTACACAACTAGTGGGGCTCAGGTTACACAACTGGTCGGGCTCCGGTTAATAACTGGTCGGGCTCCGGTTAAATAACTGGTCGGGCTCCGGTTAAGTAACTGGTCGGGCTCCGGGGGTGTCACCTGAGTTTTGGGTTGTGCATGGTCGGGCTTCCGTTCGTGCATGGTTGTGATCCAGAGGTTGTTTGTTTGGTTCGTTCATGTTAGGCTTGCAGTTAGACAACTGGTCGGGCTCCGGTTACACAACTGGTCAAGCTTCGGTTACACAACTGGTCGGGCTCCGGTTACACAACTTGTCAGGTTCCGATTGCATTACTCCGGGTGTGTGACTTGTTGGACTATGAGTTGTGCATGGTTGTGTAGGGTTCGGTGTTCAATGAACGAAAAGGATATGAGCAGTTTAAATTGCGAACGCATACCAACGAATAACGCTAGTATCTATATAACAAATTTATTGTCCTGTGGAGTTGATTTAACTTCCAGACATGTTTTGTTTAATAAATATTAAAGATTTAGTAGCTGTTTATGAAAGATATTATATAAATACACATTCTACTTCTTAATATCACCAATTAAATTTGCGACAATTTGAGCCATGAAATGCGACGACTGGATCACTGTGTACAGGAGGCTGATATGGCAGCAAACACTCTCCAGGCGACCATATATCTTGGATAAGTCGCTCCACACAATTGTCGCTTGGACTGTCGACTTCCTATGGCGTCACCTCTCACATATTTACGTCTCATTTCGTTATGAAATTAGATTATTTCAGAGTAAAAATAGGTTTGATCATGTTCTACGTGTAGCATCAACATTATAGTAAGTAAATATACCATATTTCTTCATTACGTACGTAATGCTAGGACGATTTGTGTAGTTTTGGGCCGATTTGGGTAATTCTAGAGGTAATTCTAGAGGTTGGGTAATTCATAACAAATAATAGCCTCCTTCGGGGGCGCCTTGTTTCTAAACGTGTTAGTCTTAAATCCTTTAATCTCAAATCTTGCTACAATGTACCTCTTAATAAATGTTATGTACTCTCGCAACCCAATGTACCTTCTTGTATATAAATAAATAGATTTCAACTGTAAGGGGATATGGTTTGCACCTTGTTATTCTAATAATGGATAAATAATTCTAATAATGGAAGCGCTAATTATATGAACAAGTGCCATGTATTTATTCAGACGAGAACAACAGCGAACACAAACCAGCGCATATACGAACGGACTGGTTTGTATGTACAAACTTCTCAGTGAACGAAGTTGTTTCTAGCCCGGTATCCGAAATTGCAGTATACGACTTGACCAGTCCCCATTCTATGGACCGGAGTGGGGGGACGTGGACGTGCGGCAGCTGTCCTCTTCGGTCAACGATATTTACCGTCTCGTATATAATTTTAAGTTTTTATTTCCTCATCAGCATGTAAATTTACTACGATTATTTATTATATTTATAAAATCTGCATATATAAGAACATAATACAGAGGTATAGTTGAAGGTACTGAGTTAGTTTAGTTCATTTATCATGCACCCCATACCCATCTTGTGGGTGGTAGTGGAAAGGGTTACAGAGGCACATAATGGGCTCCGGGACTGAACCCCATAATTCATTTTGCTAAGCAAGTTACAATCTTGATGAGCTAGTTACAAAATTCAATATAAGTCGTCACATCAACAATGGGTTCGAGATCGACCTAAAGTACAGGTTCTAAACAGGATTGTAGGTCTGTCTAATTACCCAAAGCTTCCTAGCGTTACGTAAGTAATGAATTAATATGATACATTTACTCAATATATTGTTGGTGTTGAATGTAGAACATGAAAAAATATATTTTTTACTCTAAAATATAATTTTATAACGAAATTAGACAAAACTAAATGGTATGAGAGTCTATAGGAAGTCTACGATCCAAGCGACAATGTTGTGGAGCGACTTATCCAAGATAAGCAAATTATTCAAGATACTGTATATTGTTGCTTAGAGGTTAGGTTAGGTTGGTTAGATTAGGTAGGTACAGGAGGCTCATATGCCACTAATGCACTAAACCCACTAACATACTAACCCACTAAACTCACTAACATACTAACCCACTACCACACTAACCCACTACATATGCCAGCAAACATTGTCGTTTGGACCGTCGACTTGCTTTGGCGTCACCAGCTTCTTATTTTCGTCTTAATTTCGTTATAAAATCATACTTTTTCAGTAAAAGTTTTTCATGTTCTACATTCAGCACCAACATTATAATGAATAAATATCATATTTATTCATTACTAATGTAATGCTAGGAAGCTTTGTGTAGCTTTGAGTAAGTTTGGGTAGTTTTGGGTAATTAGACGGACCCTCAAAACTTTGAATAATTTTCTTAAATTTTTTGTATGTATAGTAGGGTAAATTTAGTACAAAACGAGAAGTAGGCAAAGAACTTCATTTAAACTGCACTTATCGCAAAGACGAAGAAATGCGTAAGATGTTCAAGAAATTTAGTAATGATACAAAAACTGCCCGGTTAGGCCTTACGGCTGAGTGGAGAGCACTCGGGATTCGTAGTCCTAAGCGTCCGGGTTCGATCCCCAGCTCATGCGGAAACAAATGGGCAGTTTCTTTCACCCTGATGACTCTGTTCATGTAGCAGTAAATTAGGTACCTGGGAGTCAGACAGCTGCTACAAGCTGCTTCCTGGGGGGGGGGGGGGGGGAATCAGTTGACTGACAGTTGAAAAGTGGGCCCAAAGAGCCAGAGCTCAACCCCCGCAAGCAGAACTAAGTGAGTACAATATCAAAGTGATAATGATGACAGGCAAAGACTACTACATTATATAATCTGTAGTTTTAGCAACAGTACAGATATATATTAAATAATAGTAATAACAGCAAAAATATACAATAGTGCATTTTTGGTAAAGCCAAATAAAATGCTAAGCATTTATTAGACAGTGTGATTGCCAGAATTGGGCTGGAATCTTGATATCTATGGCAAGTGGCTGCAGGTAATGAATCCCCCCAATGGTGAACATTCCAGTTGTAAACTATTTGAACAAGAGCTGGGACATACTCTCCAACACTATATCTGTGATTGCCCTGTTATCTACACTTTAAACTTATCCCAGTTTGAGTATTTCCTTCACTTTTATAAATGTAATTGTATAATTACAAATATAATAGTATAATTGCAAATGTAATCATACTGTGCAGTAATTTCAAATGTAATTGTATAATTATAAAGGCCATTTTATAATTACATTTATAATTATACAATTATATTTATAATTACATTTACTTTTCAGATTGTGTATGAATGATACAATTGAAGTGAAATGTAATAAAGGTGTCTAAAAGGCATTGGTTGGTAACTCATAATTTGCCTTACAGGCCAAAATGGCAGGTAATGCTTGGAGGAACTGTCAGGTGTGCGAGAACCGGTTTGACGCGTATCGTCGTGTTCCCGTTGCCCTTCCTGCCTGTGGCCATACGTTCTGCAGACGGTGTCTTGTTAAGATCCGTAATCTCACACATGCCATAAATTGCCCGCTCTGCAGGTAAGGAACAAATCTTTGTCTGTTTCTATATACAGAATGTATATTCCATATACAGTCTAATGAGGTTCAAAATGGCATTACTTTTCTGAGGGGAAAATGTGGAAAGCCCATGGGCCTTGGAGCACAGTGGTCTACATCCTCGGCTTACAATTGAGGATCCAGAAATACAGAAATGTTGGACATGTTTCCTTTCACTTGATGCCTCTGTTTACCTAGCAGTAAATAGATACCAGGGAGTTAGACAATTGTGGGTTGTATTCTGGGAAAGGTTAGAAGTTGGCCTAGGGCTGAAGGTTGGCCTAGGGCATTGATAAGACTAAATACTGCACATGCTTGCTGCTCCCAACAACATAAATTATTTATATCCTGGGATGTAGGTCTTGTGGTATACATAATATAAGGATTATAAAACAATCACTATGATAAAGTTGGTCTGCCTACAGGCTTTACAGCTGTGGTTATATACAGTAACATCTAGAGTTTATAAGGGAACTGAGGAATTAAATAATTACTCATTAGGGCTGTTTTTATATAATTGTTTTCTATAATCTAGCCTTTCCCCCCACCAAAGTCACTCAACAAAGCACCATGCCAGAAAGGCTACATTTCACTGTCTGTGTTACAGCATATTCTAATGTTCCTAGATATAATTCTGCTCTCATGTTGGCATCCTGAAAGACATGAGACAAATTTTGTATTTATGATCCTCATATGGATTATGCAATATTCTGCAGTAAGGTTTCAACTGATCTGGGCATTTAAAGAATTTGTGAAAGAAAGCTTGCTTAAAATATTAATAAAAATCCCAAGTATTTTTATACTTATACAGTATAGAAGAAAAAGACAAAGGTCCCTTGAAACATGAGAGCTACTGAGTTATAATTAATAAAAAGGCAGCCCTGAATAAATACTTTACATAGTGTTCACACTGATGTAAAGCACTGATGAAGGCTTCTCTTGGCAAGGAAAGTCCAAACACATTAAATAAATTGTTAATACTAGAATGTGTAAAAAAATGGTTGTCAAAGAAAGCACAGGGCTGTCCTAAATGGAAATGAACCTGGATCCATATTAAGGCCCAAACATTTATCGTGTGTATCAATGACATACATTATTACAACCCACATCCTCAAATTTGGAGATATCGAGATCTATGGTAAAGTAAGAAGCAAAAATTATATTGAGACATTGCAAAGAAAATTAAATATACTCCATAAATGGGCAGAACACTGGCAAATAGTTGTAAATATTGAAAATGCAAGACCTGCATGCAGGGAAATAAGAATATCATAACTGTAGGACTGAAAACAGATGCTTTTTCACCCACAGGGTTATAAATAAATACTCTGGACCAAGGGATAGTCTCCCCTTAAATGGAAATATGCAAATGTCACCCCTATTTATAAAAAAAAGGCAGAAAGAGCTCAGCAGAAAACTACTGGCCGATCAGTTTGACATCACACACCTGCAAGCTTATGGAGAGAATTCTCTGGGAGGGAATCATTCACCATCTTTCAGTGAACAGTCTTGTACAATCAACACAACATGGGTTTGTTAAAAATAGATCCTGCCTTACAAACCTGCTCACGGTTTTGGAAAAGGTCATCAGCTACTCAGACGATGGCCTTCCAATGGATGTAATACATGGATTTTGCTAAAGCCTTTGATTAGGTACATGAAAGACTGCAAGGAGATTACAGGCCCATGGAATAAACAGGGAAAATACTAGAATGGATAAAACAATTGTTGAAACCAAGAAAACAAAGGGTCGTGCTAAATGGGAATGAATCTGTATGGAGAACTGTGGTAACCTCAGTGGTCCATTTTGGAGCCAACCTTTTTGTCATTTATATTAATGACATAGCTGAGAATATTACAAACCACATCATCAAATTTGCAGATGACAAAGATTTATGGTAAAGTGGGAAATGATATTGAAGCCTTACAAAGAGATCTACCTGAACTCCACAAATGGTCAGAAGACTGGCAAATGCTTTTTAATATCAATAAATGCAAGACCTTGCATGTGAGGCATAACAACCCATGCCACAACTACTAAATTAATAACATTCCATTACAGCAGATTGATGAAGAAAAGGACCTGGGAGTCAAAATCCACCACTCACTGAAAGTTGCACAACAGGTAGGAGCAGCAGTCAGAAAAGCCAACCAAACCCTCGGAATAATCAAGCGTACCTTTGACTTTAAGGAAAAAAGGGTAGTGATTCAACTGTGTAAATCTCTGGTGTGCCCCCATTTGCATTACTGTATCCAAGCATAGAGACCTCACTTTCAGAAGGATATAGCTGCTCTGGAGAAAGTGCAACACCGGGCAACTAAAGTCATTGCAGGGCCAAGTCATCTCGTATCAGAAATGGTTGAGGACCACGGGTCTAACAACAACCATGCCAGGCATGACATGGCGGATGTCATTGAAACTTTTAAAATACTGAAAAAGTTCGAGGATGTCAATCCTCAGAATTTCTTCAAAAGATCAGATGTAACACAAACAAGGACCAATGGTTTCAAGCTTAACAAACTTCAATGTAGGACAGAACAGATGCTTTTTAACCCACAGGATTATAAACCTATGGAACTGCCTACCTGCCAAAGCTGTAAGTGCCAAAACTGTGTTGGGATTTAAAATCTACCTGGGAAAGATCAAGGCAAATGGGGAGACCTTTGACAAGCTGCCAGCTTTCTGTCCTCGTTGAGGCCACTAGTGTTAGTGGCTTTCAGGTAAATAACTGTTATAACAACACAATCATGCAGCAAATTGATGATGAAAGAGGACCAAAGAAATTACAATCCTCCGGTCATTGAAAGTTACTCAACAAAATAGGAGCTGCCATTAACAAAAAAAATCAAATGCTAACAATAATCAAAAGAACCTTTGACTTCACGGAAAAAATAGTTGATATTTAACTGTACAAGTTTCTGGTACACCCTCATCTGAACTACTGTTTTCAAGTACAAAGACCCCGCACTTAAGATGTATGCTTTGGATTAAGTTCAACAAAGAGGAACAAAAGTCATTCCAGTACTAAGTCAACTATCATACAAGGAATGGTTGAGGGCCACAGGACTAACACTGCAAATCCAGCCAGGACAGGGTTGATATCAGAGGAATCTTTAAAATACTGAACAAATTGGAAAATATTAATCCAGACCATTTCTATAAAAAATCAATTGTAATGCATGCAAGGGGACTTGAAGATCAACATGTCACAATTTTAGGACAGAAAACAGAAGATGCTTTTTCACCCATATAATATGATGGAATTGGAATTGCCCACCCAGTGAAGACATAATATCAAGACATTACTAAAGTTTAAAATTCAGCTGGAAAAACATTCTTAAGAACAATGGGGAACCTTTAACAAGGCACCAGTTTCCTGTTCTGCATTTTAACTTGAATTTCAAGCTGTTGTCCCTTGTATGCATTACATTTGAAGACCAGTGTATTCACCTTTCAGTTTATATTTGTAGTTATTGGTTGATATAAAACCTTGTTATTTGTTGATATAAAAGGTAGCTTTTCATCTTAAGTGATATGTTAGTTTAAGTACTGCCTGAAATGCTGTGTGTGTCTGTGTTACTTTGCATGAATGTACAAATACCGATTATACGTAATCTCACAACCCATTGTGAATAATTATAATTATTATTATTACTATTATTATATTAAAAAAATTATTATTATTTGGTCTTTTAAAGAAATGGTGTGAATTAATATGCTCCAACTTGTTCAATACTGTATTTTAAAGGTCTTGAGGATCTGCCCTATTATGTCTGGTTTGCAGTGTAAGTCCTGTGGCCCTCAGCCAATCCTGATATAACAATTGACTTAGTTCTGGGATGATTTTTGTTGCTCTTTGTTGAACTTTATCCAAATCAGATACAGTACATCATTTTGTAGGTGGGGTCTCCATGCTTGGATACTGTAGTCCAGATGAGGGTGCACAAGAGACTTTACAGCAAATTCTTTTAAGACAAACAATGTCAACAAAATCGGATTTGCCAATGATTTCAATGAGACATGATTCAAAGGCATAGGGAAAGAGCAACCTTTCTAATCGCCCTGAAAGAAAAATCCAGTACGTATTTTACTTTTACCGGTACTATGTTTGACCTTGGCAAATTAACTTGTCTTTGTGTGACTGGAGTCCTATTGGGAATGGTAAAAGAGCATCCAATTTTTAGCTAATGTTTTGTGCCCTTTAGGAGGCGTCATGAAGGACCCCAACCGGAAGACCTGCCTGTCAATAGGCTCGTTATGGACCTCTTAGAATCTGATGCACAGGTAATTAGCTGTTGCTTGTTAGCTTACATTATATATAGTATTAAGTGTTCTAATAATCAACTATTTAAAGTAACTAAATAGTTTTAAGTACTGTACTGCCAGGTAATTAGCTGTTGCTTGTTAGCTTACATTATATATAGTATTAAGTGTTCTAATAATCAACAATTTAAAGTAACTAAATAGTTTTAAGTACTGTACTGCCTGAAATGCTATACAGTACATAATTAGTGGTTTTATATAATAAATTATTTTACCTACTACATTACAACTTTAATATGCCCAACATGTTGTATACAGTGTATTGTATAAATAAAATATTATAACATTTCTCAGTTTTGTTGCTGTAATTCTAATGCTCCTTTTTAAAACAAACTTTACCTATTTCTGTAATTTTACGTATCCTCATTACGTTCCGTGTTAATCATGACAGTGGTCTTTTTGTCACCTTTACTTTTAGTGTTTAATAATAATTTTCTATTAGGTAAAATCAGAAAAAGCACACTTAAGTATATTTTTTGTAATTTGGAATAGTTAAAGAACTTGCCCAAGTCTATTATTTCTAACAGGAAAGTGATAGTGATAACAGCAGCAGCAAATACTCGAAGAAGAGCAAGTACCCCGACAAGAGACGCGTTTCCACTCCTAAGGAGCAGATGCCTTTGGGCTTAAAGATTGTGGGGTATGGATTAGCTGCTGTTGCTGGTGGTATTGGTGCCGTGCTTGCTGCATCGGTTGCCTTAACAGGTATGTTCCATTTACATACATGGTTTACCATTGTTGGGTATAAGCTGTTTCTGAACATTTTTTTCCTTTTCACAAAATGTTCCTGAACACCTCACCTTGCCCAGAAATCAAACTTGGCATTTATAGAGATCCAACCACACAAGCTATTTTGCTATACTGTAGGTCACCCTCATTATTTAAGATTTTGATTGTCTCAAATGCCCCTATTTGATTTTTATTGAGTGTCATTGCTTTTTTGTATTTTGCTACAAGATGGGTATGGATGGGGGTGCATAATGAACTAAAAAAAAAAAAAATGGATGTTATTGGTACATTATTGGTACATGTTGCTCATTTTCTATTCACAATTCATTGAGTATTTTTTATTATTAACTGATTTGCTATGTATGCTGCCAATGATATGTCCCTATAGTATGGCAGCACCACCTTGTTCAGTCATCTTAAACGAACTTGATTTTCTGACTCATGGTCGATTCATGAATATTAAAAATGTCATTGAACTTGCGGTCGCTTTGACAACTTTAAATTTGAAAGTCGACATGGAAATATAGTAGTTACTTTCAGCTAACAGTATTTGTTGATCAATGTACCTATAGCTATCACAGGTGTCCAGATTTTCACCAGGGGCTATCTCCTGGTAGGCAGAGTTTACCTCCAGGTTCCCCCCCTTAAATACCCATGGAATTGTACATCATAGATAGATACACAGACTGGGAGAGAGGAGCCTTGCTAGGTCTACTCAGGCCTGTCCCCGAGGCCAGTGGGGAAACTGTCAGCTGTATCACCCCTCCTTGCTAACCATCTTGTAATCAGACTTGGTGAGTGAGTATGTAAGGTTGACTATATTTGGTGTTTTCCAATTCAAGTAAGTGTGATTTTCATGGGCAGTCAGCCGTAGTTGCTCAATTTGTTGTGTGGTGACTCAGCCTCAATTAATGTTGATATTTGAACATCAAGTGAAATAGTAGAGTTATGATATCCATATGATTGTGAATATTTCTTTAATATATACATACAAATTAATAATTGATTAACTTTTTAAATTGTCTTTAATTCTGATCCCTAGCTCATGGATATAGTAAAAGTTAGAGTGGAGAGCACTGAAATTTATTTGCTAAATATTATGACTTGAAAATTCTTGACTGTGATTTATATGCTTACAGTGGCTACTTGATAACATCTGATAATATTGTTGGACAGAAGTTCCATTCCTTGTCTTATAAATAAATCTTGAATGGATGGTGGCAGCACTTTCTACTCTTCTGCCTTTTCTGTCTACCTCTTACCTACTCTAACCCATTTTCTCTCATTCTAAACTTTCCCTTTCTCCTGACCATCCTCTTCCTCACTTCTCCCTTCCACCTGACTCTCCCTCACTCTACGAGTTCCTTTCTTTCTTTTTCAAAATGTTTAATACATTACTAGGTAGCAGAGTTTCTTCAGGTTATTACAAGGTCTCCTGAGGTTAACTGCTGACCTTTCCCAGGATGCAACCCATCACAATTACCTTACTCCTGGGTACGTATTTACTGCTAGGAGAACGGAGGTCTAGCATGAAAGGAAAGATTGACCAAATCATTTCTGTCCTGGCTGGGAACTGGATCAGGCTAAATCCATGAGTACACTCTTGTGAAAGCAGTTGTTTATTGGTTGTCAGTTTGTTTGTGGATGTGATATTGGTCATGCACCAGCCCAGTGTGTCTGGTGGTTATATCAACACTTTGGATCTTGTAGTACAGTGATCTATGTTCTCAACTCACAATAGAGGATCCTATCCTACGTGGGAGCGAAATGTTTGGGCACATTTCCTTTCGCCTAATGCTTCTGTTCACCTAACAGTAAATAGGTACTCGGGAGTTGGGCAACTGTTATGGGTTGATCCTGGGAATGGTCAATAGCTGGTCAAGGTGGACCTCAATAAACCTAATAGGCTTCCAGTCTTTGATGATGGGACTTGTACCAGTACAAGAACATCCTTTTGCTGGCACTGAAAACAGTTAACTTAAATGTGAGCAAAATATGAGGTGTACCACAATCGTACCAATACTACCCAATGAATTTTGACAAGCAAATACTTGGGTAATTGCAAAGTTTACTGATGTGGGTCATTCCTTGTGTGGCTAATATTACCTGCAATAGGTACTGGTCACCCATAGACAGGCTTTGTTGAAGTGATAGTTTTTACTGTGTGTCTTAGCTTATAAGTTATGGCTAAAAAGCATCATAGCAACTGAATTATGGAAAGAGCTGTCAAGTTTGTGTTCAAATAATGCATTAAAAATATTCAGAATCAAATGAGTTATCATTTATAGTAATCAGCTCATCGAGCATGGACATGATTACAACAAATTCCTCAACTGCTGGTGGTGCTGCTAACCCACACAGCTGTGTCATAACATGGAATTATGTAATGACAATTGATGTAACAAATATGACTGCATATAAAACAGTGCTGTGGACTCTCTTAGATGGCATAACTTGGTATATTCCTTTGTCCCTTCCTACTTGATATGTTATGGAGTACATTATGCCTCTTGTCTATTAAATTAAGGGGGCCCAGGAATGTCACATTCACCTTCCAAAGCATCACTCACTATACATACTGGCTAGTCAGAGGAAGCTGGTTCGATGGTGATTGGGCAATTTTAGGGGCTTAGATAAGGAAAAGTTACTTGAGCTAGATTGACTCGCATTCACAAAAACTGCATTACCACAGAAAACTATATTGTACTCTTCTGAAACATACAAAAGATGCCAGTAAATGTATTGAGTACAGATGTATAACAGTTGAATCATTACAGGATGAATCCCATTCATCTTATAACAATTTGAAATAGACAGATTGTAGAACAGTACAGTATTCTGTACAGGGGATCTTGATAAGCTCTAATTTTCTGTTTCCCTGGGTTATCCTTTTTTTTCATACTGTGCAGTTTAAATAAATTAATAATTTGATTTTATAAGTACAGTGGTGCCTCGATTAATGAATTTAAGTCGTTCCGGCACCGAGCTCGTCATGTGAAATGCTCGTCTTGCAAAACAACAACAACACTGTCGTCGGAGGCATCCGAGAACCAGTGGGAACGCTAGGAAGCACCATGTGGTTTGCTCGTTAATGGGGACAAATTTTCTGCGAGTGGCTCGCTCGTTACTCGAAATGCTCGTAACTGGAGTCGCTCGTCACTCGAAGTTCCACTATACTGTACTGTATTAGTAATGAACACAGAATGATGTACACTTAATCAAGCAATGAAGAATGCCCGAAACGCTTTGAGTAATAGTGGCTTTAGGCAGTGTTTGTACTAGTTCTATCTATAAATCCATCAATTTTTGTATAACCTCTTGTATGTATGTACAGTACTTTACCTGAATAAACATTTATTTATTTACTGTATTTATTTATTTAATGGAAGAAAAGAGTGAGGAGGATAATTTGCTTAGCTTGTAATTTTTTGCAAACTAAGTTATTTAAGTATAGGAGACTGGATAACTGCACTAATTACTCTCGTGTAGAACCAAGTGTAATATATATTTGTAGTTAGTTTAATCAGGGAACTCTTTGCTACCATTACTACAGTACAGGCTTTATTTTGCAGCTGTCGGCTTTAGATCAGCAGGCATTGCCGGTGGCTCCATAGCTGCAAGCATGATGTCTTCTGCTGCCAGAGCTAATGGTGGAGCAATTGCTGCAGGCAGCTTGGTGAGTATTTGAGGATGTATCGGGTGGTTCTATTGCTTCAAATCATTTATGAATCCCATGTCAATTGTTACCTGGTAATTTGTTCCATAAATCAATAACGGTTTCAAAACCAGTATTTACCTAGGTTTTTCCTACGTCATGAGTGGTGATATCTTAGTGTATTTTCAAATATTACTTTAATTTTTACAGCTTCCACTCTGTGTGTGTTGTCAATATGATTAACATTGAATATGTAGTACAATATCTATCTGTAGTTCCTATTATTTTCACTAGTGTTATGATTGTAAAAAGCAAGGACATTTTATTTAACCCTTTAGCATTTTTGTGATGCCTACAGTTATTTAAAGAAAATGCCAGAATGTTCCAATGATGACTGTAGTCATGATTTTCAACGTCATGTTGGCTAACCTTAACTCGCCTTTGTTATTTTGCTTTTATTACATTTTGAAAATACTGTACCATCATAAAGTAAAAAAAAAACTCAAGCTTAAAAGCTTTACCAAATTGAAAACTTTACAATGTATAGTAACTTCGCAGTATGCATTGGATGTAAATTATCACTAAGCTATTTGCATTTGACCCCCAAGATTCTGGTAGTGCCCAAAATTGGTAAGGGGCAGAAATGTAAAAGGGTTTACATGTTCTTATGATATACTATATATTGATGACAGGTGGCAGTACTACAGTCAGCTGGTGCAACAGGGATTGGTGCAGCTGCAACAGCTACCTTAGCAGGGGCTGGAGCTACAGTAGGTGTCGGAGTTGCTAAGGCCATTGATGTCTTAACAGATGAAGATAAGGAGCAGGATAAAGAGAGAAAGTAACCTTTATAAATCTATGATGATAGCAAGCAGAATGATAAAACTGAGAACAACGACGACTAAATTAAGATAAATGAGGTAATTGATGTTAAAAAAAATAAACCAGAAGTTGGCGCACAGAATAATAAAGATGGTATAAATGACAATGAACAAAATGGAAAGTTAAGTGAAACTAATGTCAAAAGTGTTGGCTAGATAAACAAGAATGTTGTGCAAGAGTTGTAGTGGAAACGACTTTGCTAAGGTTCATTGGAAATAAAAATGCCTAGGACTGAGATCATACAGTTTTGCAGCAGTATTTAGGTTAAAGGTGTTATGCATGTTATGTGGTAACTAACATACACACACACACATTATATATATATATATATATATATATAATCATTACTGCAAAATACTCTGTAAAAGAAATCATTATGTAATCTCAAGAGGGTATGAATATTATATGTATTCTGATATACTTGAGTTTTTTTAATTGGGAAAGGCAAGAAGCAAATCATAAAATCATACATTCAGTATTACAATTGCAGTTCTTCTGCAATTGTAAACCTTGCCAAACCAAACCTTCTTGTAATAGTATAAAAATATTTGTATGAAAGAGTGAATCGGATTGCGCCTAGCTGCATGCACACACCCCATGGGTATTTAAGAGGTCATCCACAGGTCGCAACTCCTCTACGCAAGCAGCCACAGTACACGCCAAATGCAATAACATGTTGTCTTCTCGGCTTGGCTTCTTTTTATGGTACTGTACATGCTTGTAAGGTAGCATTTTTGTAATTTGTCAATACAGTATTTCAGTTTTCTGGTACAGTACTATAAATGACTATTCTTTTAAGATGTTCTTCTTTATTAGCAGTGATAAATTCCTCCGTTAAATCTCACTTGGTTCTAATGGATTTTGTGTTGACTGGTTTCCAATTCCTCTCACACTCACATGGCAAATATGGAGGACCTTCAACAACCCGCTGGCTTCCTGTCCTTGTTGAGGCCACTAGTGTTAGTGGCTCTCAGGTAAACTCTGTTTACAGGCCTTTAAAAGATGCAGTGAGGACTTGAATGGATTTCATGGTTTTTCCTTTTTTTTTCATAATTTTTCTTTGAATTGCGGTGGTAAGGTTTTATCCTGTGTATTTGCCCATTTTATTTGGGGGATGGAGTGATAAAAATAAAGCAACATTCTCTCATCTAGAATTTTCTTTGCCTATATTTGATTAGCAGTTATGCATTTAGTGCATCAGATATTTATACGGTATATACAAGTTTTTACATCTTGTAAAGCCATTAGCTTGCATAGCATTTTGGGCAGGTCCTGAACCCTAATTTTCCCTTGAATATGACCCACCAAATCGTTTAACAACCAGGTACCCATTCACTTGTGGGCAAACAGAGGCATACAGTTAAGGACTGGTGCCTAGTCAATCCTCCCCAGCCACGATATGAACCCAGGCCAAATCACTCGCAAAGCGTGGGGCGAGTGTTTTACCCCTGTGCCACGGGAACTGTTACTTAAATTTGTTTGTGGTAATTCATAAGAGATTTGTTTTAATTAAGGAGACTAGCACAGTTCAGTCCATACATCAGCTTGTACTAGTACCATCTAGATTCGTTGTTTCCTATTACAGTATCACTTTACCTCGTCTCTCATGGCTGGTCCCTTGAAGTAACGAGGGAAACTAGAGTGCTTCGATAATGAGAGGCAGTTAAGAATGGCTTGTTAAGGTTCTGGTTTGGCTTAAGGTAAGGGATGAGGCAAAGACACGGTCTAGTGGCTTTCGGCAACACTAGTTTATATAAATTTATATAAAACCTCGCATCCTAGGGAACCAAAACCAGGATGACCTTGCACTTACCCCAGGTGGCATCACAATATACCCCTGGAAAAGGGGCAGACAGCTGGTGTGGGACTACACGTGTATCCACCCTCATTGACACCTACATACACTTCGGTGCTGATCAAGCAGGTGGGGCAGCCAACTGCAGGGAAATGGGTAAATCAATCGAATACAGGTGACTGAAATATACCTTTGTTCCCATAGCATCTAAGACGCATGGCCCCTGGGGTAGGAGCGCCTTGGGATTTTTCAAAGAATTGGGTTCCAGTCTTATTGACATCACCAGAGACCCAAGGGCTGCCAGTTTCTTGTTTCGGCACATCAGTATGGCGATCCAGAGAGGAAACGCCTGCTGCGTCCTCGGTTCTTGTCCGGAAGCAGAGGAGCTCAGAGATTCATTACCTTTAAACACTCATTGTATTAACTAATGAGCATCTTGTAACCTTTTAAATTTCAAATATATATATATATATATATATATAAATATATATAATATATATATATATATATATATATATATATATATATATATATATATATATATATATATATATATATATATATATACTGTATATATTAAATATATATAAAAATATATAGTCGGGTGCCGTCATCTGTGAGCAAAGTTTGCCCTGGAGCTGTTACTTTAGTGCTCGCATGCTTTTTGGTGGGAGAGAGAAAATGAGTTTCGGTGGAACATGAATGAATCATTAAGCTAATGTATCTGGTCAAGTAGGTACTGATGGGTCAACATCCCCATTGGTACCTATGTGCCTTAAGACTTCTCAATGGTGACCTACAGATATGGTATAGTATCCTTACGGTACCATGGAGCCGGTCGGCCGTGCGGACATCACACTGGACTTGTGATCCTGTGGTCCCGGGTTCGATCCTGGGCGCCGGCGAGAAACAATGGGCAGAGTTTCTTTCACCCTATGCCCCTGTTACCTAGCAGTAAAATAGGTACCTGGGTGTTAGTCAGCTGTCACAGGCTGCTTCCTGGGGTAGAGGCCTGGTCGAGGACCAGGCCGCGGGGACACTAAAAGCCCCGAAATCATCTCAAGATAACCTCAAGATATACCTTCTTTGCCTATGTACGCCATTTCTCTTGTTGAGCTCCTTGGTGAATACAAGCACACTTAAGAGAGAACCGGTAGTGCTCGAGGTCACTTGAGGCCACATCTTCACCACATAACATACGGTGTTTAATACTATCTACAAACATCTTCCTTCATCCCCATCATCAATGTAACTATCTTCACTACAGTGTCTTCATAAATGAACTGCATAAAACAAAAACATTTAATCATGTATAAAAAAAAATGCTGAAGTTTGTCATTTAGCAAGATTGGAAAACTGGTAGAATCTAACTTAACAATAATTTATAATTAATAATAATTGGGACAGGCAGTCAGTGTATATGTAGCGAGTAAACCTTATACTCACTCCAATCTCTCATTATCTTAATGGCATAACTAATTAGCACTAAGTACAGAAGCTATAATGTTTTCCCTAATTACAGGTAACAGTTCTTCCATCCTTCTGTTATTGGAGGAAGCTGAGGTGTAGTCACCAAATATAAGCAAGCGATATGAGAATAGCCAACAGAACAATTTCCACAGTCAAGAATGTAGCACTCGACGTATGCAGTTTTAATCGCCCCAAGACGCTACAGCTTCGGCAGCAGACTAGGACCTCATCCAGCTACAACGCTCTCCCACATAGAGCTCCGCGACTCCGGCTACACTCAGCTCTCTGCTCTGCTCCAGGCTTCGTCTCAACGTCTACGACACTGCTGTATCCAAGACTACTAAATAAATATGAAAACCCACTAAACACCGTGTATCTAATCTACTCAACAACGTAACATAATCGTACGTTACATATATATACATGTTGCAACCTGTCCTCTTAAAAAGAACGTCGCTTTTGGCCGTTTGCCCGTATGGCCGAATATGGACGTAATTTGAAAAAAAATTAAAATAAATTTGGGATTTTTTTTTTTCAACAACAGTAAGTTAAGGGTTCTCTGATAGGTTAGGTTGGCAGGAAATTCTCAAAGTTTCAAACCGGTATGAAAAACGTTAATGGAAAGTTTCCTTTTCTAAGCTGGCCGAGTAAGCCGGACGACTCAAACAGAAAACGGAACAGTACGTCACTTTTGTGAGTCGATTTCATTTCAAATTACGTCTAAATTTGGCCATAGCGCGCATACGAGCGAAAAGTGACGTTATTTTTAAGAGGACGGGTTGTGTATCGAGGCCTCTTACGTAGAATCGGAAAAACCAAACTATCGTAATAATTATCCGACGTGTACACATTGTACGTCTGGCAGCGGGTAATAGCTAGTGAAGTTGTTCAAACTGTGGTTACAGCCAATTATAACTCTGACAAGACACACAACGGAATAATCTTAAGTCCAAGCATCTGCATGAATTAGTAGTCTGACCCGACAGAGTTGTAAGTTTTGTGTCAAGGAATTGAATGATGTATTGATAAACACTGACGACTCGATAAAGGCCCCGTGCTTCAAGTTCAAGTTCAAGTATGTTTATTGAGATAAGCAATAAATACATCTCAAAGGAATAGAGTAGCTTAGGGTATTTCTACCCCCCTCTACTTCAAGTCCCTCAAGGGGCGCACAAATTCAGTGAGTACAAATAGACAAATAACATTACAAGAATCCCATTTAACATTGCATTGCCCCGTGCTACATACCCTTCCCGGCTTGGTGCCTTCTTTTGATAATTACTTACTACTCGATAAAGACCGAGCCGTGGGAGACACTGAGAGTTGTATGTATAACAAATCATGCGTGAGACGCTGACACGAACGCCTATACACACACACTAATTGTGCATACACCACACAATATACATACATCTTCACTATAATGCATATTTCAAACTGGCATGTTTTACACTTTGCACGAGCAAATTATGCATTACACTCTGCATATGGCAATCAATGATAGTTTAAGATTTATGATATTTTCACATGAACGTATATTATACGTGAAATAAATACATCCTTACCCAAGTTTCCGCGTATGTTACACAAAAGATGCCGGAACACAGGCAACCTATACAAATTAATGAAGTAAATAACCGGCCATGGGTTGATAGACAAGCCAAGACATGTTATTTGTTGAGCGCATCACATCGGAACAAATTACCTAAAAAAAAAACTACAAATTTCCCAGAAAATCCGCCCCTCCCCCCCCCCCCACACACACACACACCCTAAGCCTCGGGGCTCACTTGAGACACAAAGCACCAACTCGAAAATGGTTGAGAAGAAAAAAATACTTTCTGTACAAGTGAATTAATAATTAAGGTCAACATCGGAACATCTCATCACATATAGGTCCATAAAGACGATTTTCCTAAGATAACCCACGCTAGGTGGAGCCCAATGTTCCATTGTTTTGTAGTGTGGATGCCCTTGGATATTATATTGATACTTTTAATTGATATTTGCACTAATACGTTAATTATTTATTCCATTAAGCTTGATGGTAAAAAATTTCATTCACGTGAATCTGGTTTGTTGACATTGCCTAATGCCTGAATGAATAGGGATCGACACGGTTACTATCTTACAATAAATATTATCGAAAGCGGACTAATAATCATTGAAAGTGTTAGAAATGATACAATTCTACTTTAAAATACACACATCAATATGTCAACGATTTATAGCAAAAATGTAAAAAGTAAAAATAAAGAATAATTCGACGAGAACTCAACAAAGTGGCAACCGGGTTAACCCGAGTTTCCATGAGGAGAGAATTCCATGACAGTAGTGACCCGACCACCGCGCGGAGAGGGTGTGCCAGGTAGTCTCTCGCACCAGGTGCCAGTCCTGTACACCTGTTCCTGCGTGTACTCCCTCACCTGTGTACACGCCGAGACTCCATATTACTCTCTGGAACACTAAACCAACCTAAACTCTAACCAACAACAATCCATGTTCGTTATGAATGCATGTTAACCGATAATAGTGGTTCTGGAAAATGAAATTTATTATTATTTTGTTTTAAGAATTTTGATTTGACTCATAGTGTCAAATACTGAAATATAATAAGGAATTAACGCGTTTGTAAATTGGAATAATCAGCGGGAATAGGGTTTGTAAGACTGGGGGAATACAGTACTACATATACCAGTAGACGAGGAGGAGGAGGAAGAGGTGTGTGTAGCGGTGATCAATGGATACCACCATCATCTAGTGCATATTTTTAGCATACTTCCTAAACCACTTATGGTGACTCATGCTGTCGCTATCGTTGCTTTCTGTCACTTATATATCGCTTGTCTTGTAGGCAACGTTATCTACCGCTGCCTCATGCTGTATTTACCTCACACTATAACTACCTCACACTATTGTACTTCACACTATTGCTACCTTACACTAACGCTACCTCACACTAACGCTATCTCACACTATTGCACCTCACACTAACGCTGCCTCGCACTAACGCTACCTCACACTATTGTACCTCACACTAACGCTGCCTCACACTAACGCTACCTCACACTAACGTTGCCTCACACTAACGCTGCCTCACATTAACGCTACCTCACACAATTGTACTTCACACTATTGCTGCCTCACACTAACGCTACCTCACACAATTGTACTTCACACTAACGCTACCTCACACTAACGCTACCTCACACAATTGTACTTCACACTATTGTTACCTCACACTAACGCTACCTCACACAATTGTACTTCACACTATTGCTACCTCACACTAACGCTACCTCACACAATTGTACTTCACACTATTGCTATCTTACACTAACGCTACCCTCACACTATTGCTGCCTCACACTAACGCTGCCTCATACTAACGCTACCTCACACTAACGCTGCCTCACACTAACGCTGCCTCACACTAACGCTACCTCACACAATTGTACTTCACACTAACGCTACCTCACACTATTGCTACCTCACACAATTGTACTTCACACTATTGCTACCTCACACTAACGCTACCTCACACTATTGCTACCTCACACAATTGTACTTCACACTATTGCTACCTTACACTAACGCTACCTCACACTAACGCTACCTCACACTATTGCTACCTCACACAATTGTACTTCACACTATTGCTACCTTACACTAACGCTACCTCACACTAACGCTACCCTCACACTATTGCTACTTGACACGCTACCCTCACACTATTGCTACCTCACACTAACGCTACCTCACACTAACGCTACCCCTCACACTAACGCTACCCTCACACTAACGCTACCCTCACACAATCGCAGTCTCGTATTATCGCTACCTCACACAATCTCTCATTCACGATCGCTCTGCCAGTCGCTTCAAAAGCCCTATCGCACACCTGGCTGTCGAATTGTAAGTTTCCGTATCCCAGGAAAAACTACATGCAAGTGTGATATTAAGTGACATTGCAGAAACAAAAAATATTTTCACATGTAACAAGCTTTAACGATTTAACGATCGACTCGACGCAGAGGGAGTTATGAAGGCGAGGAAATGATTGACACGTTGTCGTGGCTGTGATGGATTAAGTGGTCCTCGGGGAGACATTCTCACCACTTGCCAACTGGGTAAGTGGAAACACTTTATATATATAATTTTAAGTCCTGTTTAGCATAGGCCTGTGGGCTGTGGTTTGTCAGTGTCATATACAATTGGATTTATTCGTTCCTGTCAATCATAAAGTATATAAGGCCAGTAGGCCGTGTGGATAGACCATTTACACGAGTGCTTAATCATATATATATATATATATATATATATATATATATATATATATATATATATATATATATATATATATATATATATATATATATATAGATATATATATATATATATATAATCGTGGAATTATTTGACTCGTCCGAATCCGCTCTATTGAAGCAATTATATTTTCGATTTGTATATGGATATTTATATATTTATTTTAATTTTCTTAACAATTACTCAAAACAAAATATTCGCTCTGCTAACATAACCCAATGAAACAAAGTTTAGGAACGCTGCTTGGGCCTATGAGAACTTTTGTATTATAATAACTCCCGTTGTCAGGGTCAGGAAACCTGTTAGCCTTATCGAGGCCAACGCCTAGCCAACGAAATTGGATAGGCCAATTTCTGACCTTCTCCAAGATGCAACACACAATAGATCCAACCCCCTAACTTCCGGGTTACATATTTGACTATGTGAAGTGAAGCATCAGATGAAATGTTCCCAACCCATTTCTATCCTGCCTGGGGATTGAACCCGGGTCCCTTGGTTGTGAGCCGAGGACGCAGGCCACTGTGCTACAACTCATCAAACTACCCCATATGTGTCTCACTGTAAATCTTTGCCTCCCCCCCCCCCACACACAAAAAATAACATTCTTAAGAACCTGTAAAATAATAATTCATGTCTGAAAAATATATTTAATAGCCTTTGATTAAATCACAGATTCTTAGCATATAATTCTACCTTCCTCTGCTATTCCCAAAGGGGTCTGTAATTTTACACAGGAAGTCGCAGAATAATATGTTGATTGGCATAATTTTTCGTGTGTGCGTCCTGGTTGTGGTTGTGGAGGGCGGTGTTGAGTGCCGGGTTATGGGGGGAGACATGCTTTCTCACCTCCAGTTGAAGTGCGATAATTTATGTCGGCGCTAGTACAGTGCCGGCCTGGACAACATACACTTGTTATCCTTTAGTAAGCATGTAAAAGTAATTTAGAGAAAATCTGCCAATTGTGTTGCATTGTCGCGAACGCAGTGACTATAACGGGGTGTCTTGGATCCAATGTCTTGGACAGTCTTTATAACGGGGTGTCTTGGATGCAATGTCTTGGACAGTCTTTATAACGGGGTGTCTTGGATGCAATGTCTTGGACCGTCTTTATAACAGGGTGTCTTAAACGTATTGTCCTTATACCGGGGTGTCTTGAACGCGCACAGCGAATATATATCATTACAGTTACAATTACAAGCCAATTAACCCGTTCTCTTACCTAATGCGTTTAATTGTCTACGGAATCAACCAATCCGTTAAAAATGCGACATATTATTGCAAATCAAAGCACCATAATATTGACATTGTCAATGCATCGGTCGCTATAGGGTTAAGTGGGTTGCTTAGGTCCTTTTGGTCAAAAGCGAAGCAACTGCATTTTTCTTTACATTTCTAGTTAGGCAAACAGTTGCATTTTTTTACGGAGTGGCAAATACAGAGTATGAGTAGGGATATACCATCCTTCTGAGAAATCATGTCGTTGATGACACCAACTTAAAGGAGTTCAAACACTTGAAACCTAAACACTGTCGTTACTAGGCTAAGGTGCAAGTACATTTTGGAACAAAAAAAGTCCTGTGTTGCTCAGGATAAATTTGCCTAAGGCCTTGTTTAGCTCAGGACAAATTTACTCCAAACCTTGTGTAGTAAAAAGTTCATGAGCTACGCAAGGTGTTAGAGTAATGATATCCTGAGCTACACAAGACGTCGCGTAAAAAGATCCCAGAGTTATATAATGCGTTAAGTAATGGTGTCCTCCGCCACGCGAGGCGTTTAGCAGAAGGTTCTTTAGATATACAAAGTGTTGAGTAAAAACGTTCTTAGCTACACAAATTGTTGAGTAAAAACGTCCTTAGCTACACAAATTGTTGAATAAAAACGTCCTTAGCTACACCAATTGTTGAGTAAAAACGTCCTTACCTACACCAATTGTTGAGTAAAAACGTCCTTAGTTACACAAATTATTGAGTAAAACTGTCCTTGCCTACACCAATTGTTGAGTAAAAACGTTCTTAGCTACACCAAATGTTGAGTAAAAACGTCCTTAGCTACACCAATTGTTGAGTAAAAACGTCCTTAGCTACACCAATTGTTGAGTAAAAACGTCCTTAGCTACACAAATTGTTGAGTAAAAACGTTCTTAGCTACACCAATTGTTGAGTAAAAACGTCCTTAGCTACACAAAGTGTTGAGTAAAAACGTCCTTAGCTACACAAATTGTTGAGTAAAAACGTCCTTAGCTACACAAATTGTTGAGTAAAAACGTCCTTAGCTACACCAATTGTTGAGTAAAAACGTCCTTACCTACACCAATTGTTGAGTAAAAACGTCCTTAGCTACACCAATTGTTGAGTAAAAACGTTCTTAGCTACACCAATTGTTGAGTAAAAACGTCCTTAGCTACAGCAATTGTTGAGTAAAAACGTCCTTAGCTACACCAATTGTTGAGTAAAAATGTTCTTAGCTACACCAATTGTTGAGTAAAAACGTCCTTAGCTACACCAATTGTTAAGTAAAAACGTCCTTAGCTACACCAATTGTTGAGTAAAAACGTCCTTAGTTACAGCAATTGTTGAGTAAAAACGTCCTTAGCTACACCAATTGTTGAGTAAAAACGTCCTTAGCTACACCAATTGTTGAGTAAAAACGTTCTTAGCTACACCAATTGTTGAGTAAAAACGTCCTTAGCTACAGCAATTGTTGAGTAAAAACGTCCTTAGCTACACCAATTGTTGAGTAAAAATGTTCTTAGCTACACCAATTGTTGAGTAAAAACGTCCTTAGCTACACCAATTGTTGAGTAAAAACGTTCTTAGCTACACCAATTGTTGAGTAAAAACGTCCTTAGCTACACAAATTGTTGAGTAAAAACGTCCTTAGTTACACCAATTGTTGAGTAAAAACGGCCTTAGCTACACAAATTGTTGAGTAAAAACGTTCTTAGCTACACCAATTGTTGAGTAAAACGTCCTTAGCTACACCAATTGTTGAGTAAAAACGTTCTTAGCTACATAAATTGTTACGTAAAAATTCCTTAGCTACACAAAGTGTTGAATAAAATGTTACCGAGTCACAAAAGGTGTTTTTGTTTCACAATGCAAACATTCTTCTCTTTGATTTCAAAATTAATTAAAAAAAATTCCTTAGGCGATTTAGATTCAGCTCTAATATTATGTAAATATTGCATTTGCTGACCCAAATACCATTGGAATATTACGATATTACAAATTAATTTAGGTATAGATGTCGCCCAACTCTTCTACAGGCCGAAACTAATATAGACATGTGACTTGGTATATGCACTCTACATGTGACTAGTGTATACAGGGAGGCCTTCAGATTTGTTTGGTGTTGGGTTGTAAGTCAACCGCGTTAGGGAGATAAGGTTATTAAGGCCACCATAATACCTTACTGACTAACCAGTAAATTTGAACATAGCCCAACAGGGCTATCAGTGTATATATATACACCGAGAAGCAGAGCATACACACCTCTGTGTACATAATCATTCCTATTGTTATCATTACTGTAACTATTATTGTATAATATTTAAATAAATATAAAACAATAATATCACACAATTATACAACATAACCGATTTTGTTGTTGTTAAGAGGACAAAATAGTTTGTTTATTAACAAGTAAATATAATCAAATATATATTATTTAAAATATTATGTATATATCCCGAACCTCTGTGCTTTTCACACCATACTGTTGTGTTGAAGTGCTACTGAAAGCAGCTAGTCATGTGACCGATGGCATGTGTAATCCAACTACATAATTTGGACGCAACACCGTTGCTTGCAATGTATTATTGAATATGATCGAATGCGTTAGATCAATGATTCCAGCACGAATGTTCTCTACATAGAGAAATATACAGAAGATTCGTGCTAGAATTATTTATATAATTTCTGTAATATTCAATAACACGAGGATATACACACACATAACAAACGGCCTTTAGAAACTTGTGTAAGGAATGAACAAATCCACAAGGGCCGTGACGGGGGTTCGAACCTACGTCCGAGAGGATCCCAGATGTTGCCTTAATCGACTGAGCTACGACATGGTGTGTGTGTGTGTATATATATATATATATATATATATATATATATATATATATATATATATATATATATATATATATATATATATATATATATATATACTAAATTAGGCTAATTTGAATACAGGTAAACATTGGTTGTGGAAAGGTCGTTGACAGGAACAAATGGCCAACAAACCGTCATGGAAGGAAAGGTTTTTGGCAAGTTTTAAAAATAGACCAGACAGCGGGCTGGCGCCGGTCTTGGTCCTCCCCGCCGTCGCCTGTGACCCTCTGGCGCCTTACTTTACGAAAATCAAGTCACCGTCAAACAATATCAGTCACCGTCAAACACCAACGGTCACCATCAAACACCAACGGTCACCGTCAAACACCAACGGTCACCGTCAAACACCAACGGTCACCGTCAAACACCAACGGTCACCGTCAAACACCAACGGTCACCATCAAACACCAACGGTCACCACCAAACACCAACGGTCACCGTCAAACACCAACGGTCACCATCAAACACCAACGGTCACCATCAAACACCAACGGTCACCATCAAACACCAACGGTCACCGTCAAACACCAACGGTCACCATCAAACACCAACGGTCACCATCAAACACCAACGGTCACCGTCAAACACCAACGGTCACCGTCAAACACCAACGGTCACCGTCAAACACCAACGGTCACAGTCAAACACCAACGGTCACCATCAAACACCAACTGTCACGTCAAGACAAATTACAAAACTATAAAACTTACATATTTCTACTATAATGTACGTAGCAGTGGTCTTCGTCCTCACTTCACAACCGAGGACCAGATTAAATTCCCAGGGAGAACAGAGACGGTTGGGCACGATTTTCCTTCACCTAATGGAAGGTACCCAATCATTACGAGCATGTACATCTTTCCTCAATCTTTGACGGCTTTGGTTACATTTATTAAACAGTTTACAAGCAGGTAAACTTCCCAATCAACTGTTGTTATTGTCATAAACAACCTCCTGGTGCTTCGGGGATAATTAATTTTTAATAATTGTAAACCAAGCCGCCAAAGATTGAGAAAAGATGTACAGGTTCGTAGGTGCTTGCGTAACTGCTTCGTGAATCCGAGTACTGGTGTTTAAGCCCACAGGTAACCTGGACCATGATTCATCAAGCCTTTACGCAACCACTTACGAAACCTGTGCATCTTTCTTTAATCATGGCGGCTTTGTAGTAGAGTTGTCTTTGTCCTCGACTCATAATCGGGAATCGTCGGTTCGATTTCCGGCTGGAGACGTAAACGGATGGGCACGTTTCCTTTTCCTTAGTGCCTTCGTTCACCTAGCACAGAGAGAGAGAGAGAGAGAGAGGGGGGGGAGGGAAGGGAAGGGAATTTTCAGGGGAAGCGCCAAGCCATTACGGCTATATAGCACAGGGAAGGGATCAGGATAAGGATTTGGGATGGGACGTGGGGAAGGAATGGTGCCCAACTATTTGGACGGTCAGGGATTGAACCCCGACCTGCATGCAGGGAGACCGTCGCTCACCCGTCCAGCCCATTTGGTTGGGGGGGGGGAGAGGGAGGTGATATTCTTATGAAATAAATGAGTTTCTAGGGGGCAGGCTTCAGACGAGCTGAGGTAGGATAACAGGTCTTGCTTGCAGTTTCACTAGGTACATCATTTGACAAGCCTTTATGAACCCTAGTCCTAGTTAAAAAAAAAAAAGACAAGATACAAAGAAAGATAGAGAGAGAAACACAGACAGAGAGAGACAGAGAGCCAGCTGAACAGACTACCTGAACACCAAAGTGTTGACGGGTAGTACCTGGGAAGTTTACGGGCTCACCATAGCCCGTGCTACATGGACACTTTGTTCTGAGTAGCTAAATCTAAAACAACAACAACCTGGGAACCTCCGTCCCCGGACCACTCGCCACAGCAATAAACATTGAACCAACACCATCTAATATTACACCAACCCGTCCTCACCCACACAATACCTCACTTTTTTACGGAGTAGACTAATCAGTTCAAAATACGACGTCGAACTGTAAATCTCAGCACTACAATTTTGACGCTTTTTATTCATCGGTCTTGAGAGGTTGGGTGGGTTGCTTGGGTTGGTACGCTTCCGGTTCAGTAAAACAGTTGCATTTTTACGCTTCTAGTTAGGCAAAACAGTCGCGTTTTTTACGGAGTGGTTGTACCCTTGGGGTTTGCTAATGTAATTCTTGTCGAATCACATCCATCATAGAGAGTTTGAATTAGGGGTGTCCAATATCCGCGTCATTTTAGAGGCTTGTGTTCCTCTTGATAGAGGTAATTTTTTAATGATTTTTGTTCAATAGGTTCTCGTTTGATTTTTTCGTTCAGGCAATTAGGGTTCCAACAAGGAATGTAAAGTGGCTCGATCTGACTAATGCTTTGTGGAGAGTACGTATTGATTCTCAACAGAGAGAGAGAGAGAGAGAGAGAGAGAGAGAGAGAGAGAGAGAGAGAGAGAGAGAGAGAGAGAGAGAGAGAGAGAGAGAGAGAGAGAGATTATAATATAATAACTTGTAGCCTAACCCTATCATGAAATTAATAAGCAAAATATATTAATTAACCTCCCTTGCATCTACACCCTGAGCCTGGCTGGTAGCCCCTAACCACTATCTACAACAACAACAACAACAATACTGAACCACCTGCTCTTATATACCACCAGGAATGACTCAACTACCCTTTTCCCTAGATTACAAACTCTGTTATTGATGGGCCTGGATATTAGCTTCCGATATTTGTGATTAGCCAATATCACATTTGGGGTGAATTTCCTGGTAAACCAGAGTCTTAGTTTACTGTCAAAACTTCTGGTGAATAAATGCTTTATTTTAATAGTTATAATGCCAGGTAATAATGATCAGAATAATAATGGTGATATTAATTATAGTTGGAGGTTTAGAGACGTTGAATGCAAGCTGTAATCCCGAGATATCCGGATGATAACTGGGTTCTTGTCAACATTATATATTACCGTTCGTTTAGAGGCGCTTGTCCTTAAGGTGATAACACAATGAGGAAAACGTTAGCCTTTTCAGCCTGTAGTTTGATTGTGGTTTTTTGTCTATTGTTTTCTCTCCGTAGCTCTGTTTCTCTCACTCTCCTTCCCTGACCATGTTCCCAGCGACCTAGTTACATCATGAGGCTCCAGCACACGCGACGCGGTGTGACGTGACCCGCTCCCTGCTCATTATACTCCGAGCTCTATGTGCCTCCCTCACGCCCTCCACTCTCCTCCTGCACGGAGGGGCTCCTCACCCAGGGGTTGAGCGAGAGAGAGAGAGAGAGAGAGAGAGAGAGAGAGAGAGAGAGAGAGAGAGAGTATAAAAACACATATGCAACTAATCTTGTAGACTTGGAGGGTCTTGTGGTGGCCTTCGTCTGGGACATATATCCTTCACCAGCGTGCGTGATGTGGGAGGCTGGTGGTGGTGGTGTGGTGGTGGGGGATTTCATTATCTATTACCTGTCTCTTCCTCCATCATCATCATCCGTTTCCCTAATCTTATATTGTCTTGGACGTGTGTATATATGTATTTTCCTTATCCTCTCCGTCTTCTTGTAAATTATTTGTCCAGTTTTGGTTGTAAAAAGTTTAGACCTTCCTTCCTTGGTGAGATCTAATTTGATCGTTAGTTTTTTTTTAGAAGTTTTAAACATATCTTTCTTGATGAGGTTATTCATTTTTTTCTGTGAGGAACTCTGGAGTTGTTTTACTTATGACGAGATTGTTATTATTATTTATATTATTGTATATTTGGTACTGATAAAACAAACTAAAAATAAAAAAATAAATATTGTGTATAATTGATCATGAAAACTACCATGTTTACAAAGATGAAAATTTATACTATATATGACAATTTCAAAACACACGCACGCCAATTTTGAGCTGATTATCATAAACTATTCCTGAAATATCCAGTTATTAAAAGTCCCCAAATTACAGAAAATTGGCTCTTATCAACCTCTGGAGGGTTATTAAAGCCACCATAATACCTTACTGACCAACCAACAATATACTTCTGTCCTGGACACAGTCTAGGACTAAACTAGTGTATACACCGGTAAATGGAGTACACCTCTGTGTAATCCTGTGATTGGTTGATAAAGCGGCCACGAGAAGAGCTGCTCAGGCTCAATTTTACCAGTAATCTTCCTTTTATGTGGTGTTAACATTCAAAAAGACCTTGGTAAATATACAGGATTGCGGATCTATGCACTAAATTACAGGTTAATATAATAGGCGTGGTTTACAGGGCGTGGGATCATCGGATAATCCAGCCCATCCTCCCAAAATAATAGTACTTAGAACAAGTATATGGTCAAACCTATCAATATATAGTTTTGGACACCCAAAAAGTTTTTTATTGAATATTCTAAATGCCATTCTAGAAAACAGGATATGTTACGAAATGTAATTATAATAACAAAACGTTAAGGCAATTATTGCCTATTTTGATACGTTACGAAAGAACCTCACCTTGATTGTTGCCGCCGGAGGCGGCTAGTTTACTGTGCACCCCATACTCATCCTGTGAGCGGTAGCGCAAAAAACATTACACAGGGCACAAAAGGTCTTTATCAGACCTCATCTTAGATTATTACATAAACAATTTCATCTATCCTTCACACCGTATAGTTACAATGTCAGCTAGTTACAGAGAAAGTGCTATTTCAAGAGCTATACATTTACAGTAAATCATTATACCCCACCTCACCTGTCCAATCCTGGGATATACAGTAAATATGGATGTTTTTCTTTGGATATAATTAGGTGCGCCTCACGTGGCCCGGTACACAGGAGACATCTCCCGTCACGCAGGGTGCAGTCGCACCTCCACAGATCTCCAGTATCAGCTATTGATACTGGTAATGGCTCAAAAGGGCCACCACTTACCGGCTATTCATGCCCGTGCCACCTTTTGGGTGGCTTAATCTTCATCAAGCAATCAGTGGCCCGGTAGGCCACTTTCCTCTGTTGAGTTGTCATATGTGCGTATAAGTGTTTCAAATCAAACGAAGTGCTGAAGAAGTATAACTTAACATATCATAGATAAGTAAAGGACAGTCGGGTTCGTTCTCAACGCACAATCGAGAATTCCGGGATCGAATCTCAGGCGGGATAGAAATGGTTCTTTTTCACCTAATGTTTCTGTTCACCTAGCAGTAAGTAGGTACTCAGGAGTTAGTCAGCTTATTGTGGGGTTGCATCTTTGGGCTCGATAAAAGCCTAACGTGTATGAATACAACCTGGCTTCCTGTCCCCCGACACAATGAATTAGTAGTATTATTTATAAAACCAAGACTATGATATCCCGTGACTAGAACAACGTGATAACCAAACCACTGGGAAAGGTCACAGCCGGCCGTTATCGAATATTCAAACCGTAGTTAATACGTGATAACTCTACCGGCGACTCCCAGTCACGTGACCTACATATTTGAATCGCGTGTGGGCGTCGTTCAAAGCAAACGGCCGTTGCGCGACCTCCGTTCTGTCGATTTGCCACGTAAAAATACGACTATTTTGCCTAACCAGAAACATACGAACCCAAACAACTCATCAGACCGATAGAAAACGTTAAAATATTACGGTGCTTTATGTATCACTACGACTGAATGTAATATTTATACGCTCCCTAAGACATCAAGGAACTGTAACATTATGACAGGTTGGGACAATAAACACACAATTCGGTAACTAGACATATTTGACGAGGTGTTGCTTCTGGCCGAGATGTGTTGAGACTCTCCATGTATGATCACTGGCTTGGTTTGAACCAACGCTGCTCGCTGATTGGTTGCTGAGAAACGAACTACTTGATTCTGGGAAATGTGTGGATATCGTTTGGTACACGTGGAATTCTTGGAGCATTTGAGTAGCTGCGATAGGATTTCAGAGAACGTGGAAGTAGCTGATGCAGGGTGAAAGGACCCAAGAAAATCATTGGTGAACAGAGAAGATGAAGTACAAGAATAACATAGCAATTTCAGCCCAGGATCAGCCCTAAATTGCCCAATAAAAACATCAGGCTACGCAAATGAAGAGCTACACGCAGAGAACGATAAGGAAGTATTTGAAAGTGTTCGGTGAAAGTTTTCAGGAAGTACCGAACCCACATCAGCCACACTATTGACCAAACACACGGGTCCTCCACATCTGTCACACTTCATGATCAACACAGGTCCTCCACACCTGTCACACCACTTACTGACCAGCACACAAAGATCTCTCACACCACACCAAGGTCCCTCCACACCTGTCCTGGGTGTCAGATCTCTGGCCACCTGATCAATATACTATGAAGATCCCGCTGTTCTACCTGACTGAGACTCACACACTTCTTGTCTGAGACTCACCTGACGCAGAAGTTACAGCCCCGCTCCTGTGCCAGGTAAGTCAACTACGGGCTCACCATAGCCCGTGCTGCTTGGAACTTTTTGTTCCCAGTAGCTGAATCTTAAACAACAACAACAATACCTGATTACCTTGCTGCCCACTGTTGGGTCACTCTGATGGGCCAATGCTGGCACCACTCTGATGGGCCACTTCCCTTCATGTATATAATACTATATATCCAAGAAAATAACTTACTATGTACCTAGTGCATGGTGTATTTGATGTCCTTTATTGGTGCATGATTCTCCATGATAACTGGTTATACTTGGTTCATCATTCTCCACGATAACTTGACGCATTTTATGTCCTACCGGGGCATGATTCCTCATGATAACTTGCTTCACCTGGTGCATGACGCATTTTGTGTCCTACTGGGGGATGATATTTCATTATAGTATTAAGAGCCAGTATGGTGCAGCTGTCTGACATTTGTGCATGACCGCATTCTGCAACTGTGGTTTGCTCGGTGCAAGACGCTTCATGTGACGCATGGCTGCATGACCCGACGCATTGCGTGACGCACTGTACTTCCTCTTGACTGATGCATGAGTGAATGACGTGTCGGACGTTACCGTCTAGGACAGTTTTTTCCCCTTGGTGTTTGACAGTGATATTTGACTGTATTGCCATAGTGATATACGTTTTTGACTGTGTTCTGTATGATCTGCCAGCTGCATGACCAGTGTTCTGCATGATCTGCCAGCTGCATGCTCGGTGTTCTGCATGATCTGCCAGCTGCATGTTCAGTGTTCTGCATGATCTGCCAGCTGCATGTTCAGTGTTCTGTATGATCTGCCAGCTGCATGCTCGGTGTTCTGTATGATCTACCAGCTGCATGCTCGGTGTTCTACATGATCTACCAGCTGCATGTTCAGTGTTCTGCATGATCTACCAGCTGCATGCTCGGTGTTCTGTATGATCTACCAGCTGCATGCTCGGTGTTCTGTATGATCTACCAGCTGCATGCTCGGTGTTCTACATGATCTACCAGCTGCATGATCAGTGTTCTGCATGATCTGCCAGCTGCATGCTCGGTGTTCTGCATGATCTACCAGCTGCATGATCAGTGTTCTGCATGATCTACCAGCTGCATGCTCGGTGTTCTGCATGATCTGCCAGCTGCATGCTCGGTGTTCTGCATGATCTACCAGCTGCATGCTCGGTGTTCTGCATGATCTGCCAGCTGCATGATCTACCAGCTGCATGCTCGGTGTTCTGCATGATCTACCAGCTGCATGATCAGTGTTCTGCATGATCTACCAGCTGCATGCTCGGTGTTCTGCATGATCTGCCAGCTGCATGATCTACCAGCTGCATGCTCGGTGTTCTGCATGATCTGCCAGCTGCATGCTCGGTGTTCTGCATGATCAGTGTTCTGCATGATCTACCAGCTGCATGCTCGGTGTTCTACATGATCTACCAGCTGCATGATCAGTGTTCTGCATGATCTGCCAGCTGCATGCTCGGTGTTCTGCATGATCAGTGTTCTGCATGATCTACCAGCTGCATGCTCGGTGTTCTGCATGATCTGCCAGCTGCATGATCTACCAGCTGCATGCTCGGTGTTCTGCATGATCTGCCAGCTGCATGATCAGTGTTCTGCATGATCTGCCAGCTGCATGATCTACCAGCTGCATGCTCGGTGTTCTGCATGATCTGCCAGCTGCATGATCTACCAGCTGCATGCTCGGTGTTCTGCATGATCTACCAGCTGCATGATCAGTGTTCTGCATGATCTGCCAGCTGCATGATCAGTGTTCTGTATGATCTACCAGCTGCATGCTCGGTGTTCTGTATGATCTACCAGCTGCATGCTCGGTGTTCTGCATGATCAGTGTTCTGCATGATCTGCCAGCTGCATGATCAGTGTTCTGCATGATCTACCAGCTGCATGTTCAGTGTTCTGCATGATCTGCCAGCTGCATGCTCGGTGTTCTGCATGATCTGCCAGCTGCATGTTCAGTGTTCTGCATGATCTGCCAGCTGCATGTTCAGTGTTCTGCATGATCTGCCAGCTGCATGCTCGGTGTTCTGCATGATCTACCAGCTGCATGCTCGGTGTTCTGCATGATCAGTGTTCTGCATGATCTGCCAGCTGCATGATCAGTGTTCTGCATGATCTACCAGCTGCATGCTCGGTGTTCTGTATGATCTACCAGCTGCATGCTCGGTGTTCTGCATGATCTGCCAGCTGCATGATCAGTGTTCTGCATGATCTACCAGCTGCATGCTCGGTGTTCTGCATGATCTACCAGCTGCATGCTCAGTGTTCTACATGATCTGCCAGCTGCATGCTCAGTGTTCTACATGATCTACCAGCTGCATGCTCGGTGTTCTACATGATCTACCAGCTGCATGCTCGGTGTTCTGTATGATAGTATGAGCTGCAGTTGCCTAATCCTTTCCCTATCGTGCGCCTGCAAATGTTGCATGACCAATGACGTACACTTTGCATGTCGCTCAACACAGCGAGATGTCTTAGCATATCCATGACCTCCTTGGCAATGCCTTCGTCAATTTTCTGGGTAACCGTAATGTTGTTTGTCTTGAACTATTGCGTGACGTGTATTCGGCCGCAATACGTGGCTTGCTGCATGATACAAGTTCGCCGTGTATGTTAGCGCAGGCGGCACACAATTGGCCCCCGGGTTCGACTCTCGGGCAGGGAGAGACGGTTGGGCACGTTCACTTACGCCCGAGACGTCTGTTCATCGAGTTGTAATTAGGTACATGGGAGTGAGGCAACTGTTGTAGGCTAGAGGTGACCCCAAGAAACAGTATGGGGTCAGCTCTGAGATGATGCACGCATCACCCTCGATGGAACACCATAACTTGTTCACTTGAGACAGGTAAGTCCCAGCTGTGTCTGGGTACAAGTGACAGGATGAACAACCCAGCGGGTTTTCTTCCTATTGGGGAGTGTTGTACAAGCTGCTATGGCGGTGTGTCCACTCACAGGATGAGTGGCGCTGCCCAATACTGTCACTATGGCGGTGTGTCCACTCACAGGATGAGTGGTGCTGCCCAATACTGTCACTATGGCGGTGTGTCCACTCACAGGATGAGTGACGCTGCCCAATACTGTCACTATGGCGGTGTGTCCACTCACAGGATGAGTGGCGCTGCCCAATACTGTCACTATGGCGGTGTGTCCACTCACAGGATGAGTGGCGCTGCCCAATACTGTCACTATGGCGGCGTGTCCACTCACAGGATGAGTGACGCTGCCCAATACTGTCACTATGGCGGCGTGTCCACTCACAGGATGAGTGGCGCTGCCCAATGCTGTCACTATGGCGGTGTGTCCACTCATAGGATGAGTGGCGCTGCCCAATACTGTCACTATGGCGGTGTGTCCACTCACAGGATGAGTGGCGCTGCCCAATACTGTCACTATGGCGGTGTGTCCACTCACAGGATGAGTGGCGCTGCCCAATACTGTCACTATGGCGGTGTGTCCACTCACAAGATGAGTGGCGCTGCCCAATACTGTCACTATGGCGGTGTGTCCACTCACAGGATGAGTGGCGCTGCCCAATACTGTCACTATGGCGGTGTGTCCACTCACAGGATGAGTGACGCTGCCCAATACTGTCACTATGGTGGTGTGTCCACTCACAGGATGAGTGGCGCTGCCCAATACTGTCACTATGGCGGTGTGTCCACTCACAGGATGAGTGGTGCTGCCCAATAAACTCGGCCCTCGGGGCAAAATTTAAATTTAACCATAACCTATCCACCACTGGACCTTGTTCACGGCCTATAAAATGGAGGAATATAATGTAGAACACTGGACTGTATGCCTGACCTACTCCCTATCCCTAATCCCTTACCGAGGTCACCTATCCTGACTGATTGTGACTGAGCCCTCTCTTCAAAGACCCAAGTACAGTCCGATCATAGTCTTCGCTCGACCTGTTGCTTGGATGTAATGACTCTAATTACTGCTTTCACCAGCCTGCTGCTGCTGCTGCTGCTGCGAGGTTCCTGCACCAATTGTTGCTAAGTAAACACATTTATAGCATGTGGAACGTTAGAGTGGGGAAGTTTTATTGACCTGGGGATGGGGGGGGGGGTAGGACCCCTCTGGGTGAGGTAGAAGTGGGGGTTTCCTTGAGGGAGAGGTGGTGGGGAGGTTCCCTGGAGGGAGCCACGTTACTTTCTTGTTGAACTAGTTGTACTGTTTGCACACACACACACACACACACACACACACACACACACACACTCAGGGATAAGACGGCCCAAGATATGATGGACTACATCACGCAAAAATGCAAGGACGCAGCAAACAAGTTTGTCCCAGTCCAAAATGAAAACAGTGAAATGAAGATGAGAAACCCATGGTTTAATCAGAGATGTAGGCTAGCTAAGCAGCAAAGTAAAAGGGCATGGAGAAACTATAGGAATAACAGGACACTGGAGAGTAGAGAAAGATACCAGAATGCCAGGAATGAATATGTCAGGATGAGAAGAGAGGCAGAAAGACAATACGAAAATGACATCGCAAGCAAGGCAAAGACTCAGCCTAAATTGCTGCATAGCCACATCAGGAGAAAGGTCCTTGGACCTATACTGTTTCTGATATATGTAAATGATCTCCCAGAGGGTATAGAATCGTTTCTCTCAATGTTTGCCGATGATGCAAAAATTATGAGGAGGATTGAAACTGAGGACGATAGTAAGAGGCTACAAGATGACCTAGACAGACTGAGTGAATGGTCCAACAAATGGCTGTTGAAGTTCAACCCGAGTAAATGCAAAGTAATGAAAATAGGCAGTGGAAATAGGAGGCCAGATACAGGATACAGATTAGGAGATGAAGTACTTAATGAAACGAACAGAGAGAAAGATCTAGGAGTTGATATCACACCAAACCTGTCTCCTGAAGCCCACATAAAAAGAATAACGTCTGCGGCATATGCGAGGCTGGCTAACATCAGAACAGCGTTCAGGAACCTGTGTAAGGAATCATTCAGAATCTTGTACACCACATATGTAAGACCAATCCTGGAGTATGCGGCCCCAGCATGGAGCCCGTACCTTGTCAAGCACAAGACGAAGCTGGAAAAAGTCCAAAGGTATGCCACTAGACTAGTCCCAGAACTAAGAGGCATGAGTTACGAGGAAAGGCTGCGGGAAATGCATCTTACGACACTGGAAGACAGAAGAGTAAGGGGAGACATGATCACAACCTACAAAATCCTCAGAGGAATCGACCGGGTAAACAAGGATAAACTATTCAACACTGGTGGGACGCGAACAAGGGGACACAGGTGGAAACTGAGTACCCACATGAGCCACAGAGACGTTAGAAGGAACTTTTTCAGTGTCAGAGTAGTTAACGGATGGAATGCATTAGGCAGTGATGTGGTGGAGGCAGACTCCATACACAGTTTTAAATGTAGATATGATAGAGCCCAGTAGACTCAGGAATCTGTATACCTGTTGGTTGACAGTTGAGAGGCGGGACCAAAGAGCCAAAGCTCAACCCCCGCAAGCACAAATAGGTGAGTACAAATAGGTGAGTACACACACACACACACACACACACACACACACACACACACACACACACACACACACACACACACACACACACACACACACACAGAGGGCGCTGGTAGCCGAGTGGACAGCGCGCGGGACTTGTAATCCTATAGGTTCGATTCCCGGCGCCGGCGAGGAACAATGGGTAGAGTTTCTTTCACCCTCATGCCCCTGTTACCTAGCAGTAAATAGGTACCTGGGAATCAGACAGCTGTTACGGGCTGCTTCATGTATGTGTGTGTGTGTGGGGGGGGTAATTAGTAGTAACAGTTGAGTGACAGTTGAGAGGCGGGCCGAAAGAACACAGCTCAACCCCCACAAGCACAACTTTGTGAATACAACTAGGTGAATACACACACACACAGGGTGATGAGTTTGAGAGGGGAGTGATCCTGACATAAGAGAGGGGCGGGGGAAGGGGGCGACACTGTCAACAATTTCCTCCCTAAACTTTCCTTCCATCTTTTCCGAATGTTCGAGGGGACTTTCCCTCTGGCTGTCTCATTTTTCCTACACACACACACACACACACACACACACACACACACACACACACACACACACACACACACACACACACACACACACACACACATAGGGGCCTCGTAGCCTGGTGGATAGCGCGCAGGACTCGTAATTCTGTGGCGCGGGTTCGATTCCCGCACGAGGCAGAAACAAATGGGCAAAGTTTCTTTCACCCTAAGTGCCCCTGTTACCTAGCAGTGAATAGGTACCTGGGAGTTAGTCAGCTGTCACGGGCTGCTTCCTGGGGTGTGTGTGTGTGTGTGGTGTGGAGAAAAAAAAAAGTAGTTAGTAAACAGTTGATTGACAGTTGAGAGGCGGGCCGAAAGAGCAAAGCTCAACCCCCGCAAAAACACAACTAGTAAACACAACTAGTAAACACATACACACACACACACACACACAAATTCTGATAAAGGGATATAGGGGTTATCTTGAGATGATTTCGGGGCTTGGCGACCCCGAGGCCCGGTCCTCGACCAGGCCTCCTTTTGTTACACATCCCCAGGAAGCAGCCCGTAGCAGCTGTCTAACTCCCAGGTACTCATACTAACTCCCAGGTTCCTATTTACTACTAGGTGAACAGGCGCATCAGAGTGAAAGAAACTTCCCATTTGTTTTCGCCTCCGCCGGGGATCGAACCCGGAATTTCAGGACTACGAATCCGAAACGCTGTCCACTCAGCTGTCAGGCCCCTATAGGTGGTTATAGATAGAAAACTTTCCCCTAAAGACCACATAAAGAACATTGTGCGCGGAGCCTATGCTACCAGGAGGCCTGGTCGACGACCGGGCCGCGGGGACACTAAGCCCCGGAAGCACCTCAAGGTACGCTTTCCAATTTCGGAATTGCTTTTAAATAGAAGGATGGCGAAATACTAAAGAAATTGTTCACAATCTATGCGAGACCAAAGTTATTATACGCAGCGGTTGTATGGTGTCCATACACAACAACTAGACACAATACACAAGACATACACACGACTACAAAAACGGAGCCTCACGTCGCAGAAGAGCTGAGGAGACATGATTACCAAATACAAAATTCTCAGGAGAATTGATGGCGTAGATAAAGATAGGCTATATAGCTGTATATACGGCATATAACACGGGTATAGTACTCGCATAATGGGTCACAGGTGCCCCTTGAGATTTCGACTTGATTTCGACTTTCTCAAAACAATCGACTTGAGAATGGTCCAGGACGGACAGAAACGTCGTCGTCCCTTCACGTTCTAGCGTGTGGTTTGGTCAACACAGGTGGAAAGTTTGTACCCAAATGACCCTCAGAGTCATCAGAGAGAATTGTTTTCAGTGCCCAACCCGTTCTCGCAAATTTAATAAGTCAATATTGACTTATTAGTTGCGTGCATAGGTGACATACTAAACATAATAGTTTCCCTTGAAAAGCTTCATAGAAAACACCGACCTTACCTAACCTACTTAGTATGTTAAAATAAGCATCTTATAGCTTCGTAATTACAATTGTTACTTAACCTATTATAGGTATACGTTAGGTAATAATTGTAATTACGAAGCAATAAGATGCTTATCTTAACATACTAAGTAGGTTAGGTAAGGTCGGTGTTTTCTATGAAGCTTTTCAAGGGAAACTATTATGTTAAGTATGTCACCTATGCACATATTTAATAAGTCAATATTGACTTATTAAATGCCAGAGCAGTTAACAAATGGAATGCATTAGGCGGTGATGTGGTGGAGGCTGACTCCATACAGTTTGAAATATAGATATGATTAGAGCCCAATAGGCTCAGGAATTTGTACACCAGGTAGTTGATGGTTAAGAGCCGGGACCAAAGAGCCGAAGTTCAACCTCTGCAAGCACATTTAGACGAGCACACACACATTGCGATAACAACTTATCCTCTAAAAATAAAAATACCAACATATAGTGATTGTCCACAAGAAAGTTGACTTTTGTGGTACTGAATTTGGAGAAACCAGAAAATTGTTTAACCCCAACATCAATATAAATAATAAATAAATAAATATGTTTATTCAGGTAAGGTATATACATACAAGTGATGTTACATTAATGGATTGATATATAGATAGAGCTAGTACATACAATGCCTAAAGCCACTATTACGCAATGCGTTTCGGGCAAATATAATACCTAACCCCTCCTAGCGGGTCTATCTAATTAGCCAAAGCTTCCTAGTATTACGTAAGTAATGAAGAAATATGATATATTTACTCACTATAATGGTGGTGCTAAATGTAGGACATGAAAAAAACATATTTTTACTCTGAAATAATATAATTTTATGACCAAATTAGACGAAATTATGTTGCAGGTGACGCCATAGGAAGTCGACGATCCAAGCGACAATGTTGTGGCCGTGGGTAATTAGACTGACTGCTCCTAGCCAACCTAGGCCTAATACACAGGCCTAATGTAGTACATATATGTGCTATAGTGGGCCTAGGAATATTTCAGTTTGGTTTTTAGCTTTATTTTGTCCGAAGTCTATATAATAAATAGTACAAGAATAGGTTAACTGGTGGTCCATCACTATATACTGGTACTCTGGAGCAAGTGGTTACTCTAAGTGCCCCCACTTCAGGAGGATGGACCCAACCACTTGGGCTGGACGGTAGAGCGACGGTCTCGCTTCATGCAGGTCGGCGTTCAATCCCCGACCGTCCATGCGGTTGGGCACCATTCCTTACCCCCCCCCCCCCGTCCCATCCCAATTCCTTATCCTGACCCCTTCCCAATGCTATATAGTCATAATGGCTTGGCGCTCTACTCTGATAGTTCAATTCAATTTGTCATGTCCTCCGTCCTTGGTGTATCTATCTTCTTTCTCACTATTTACTTCCTACTCTGCACCCCCCCCCCACCCTTTCTTCATTATCTCTCCCTCCTTCTTATTCTTCACTCTTCCCTTCTCTCCCCTCCTCCACCTGCACAAGTTCCCACCAGGTGAAGTTATGGCGTCCATGTCATCATTACATCTCGCTACACAGTACACCATCGGGGAAGGAGGACGAGGACGAGTAAGAGAAGGAGGACGAGGGAGGAGGAGTAAGAGAGGGAGGAGGAGGACGAGGGAGGAGGAGGAGTAAGAGGAGGCGGAGAAGGAGTAAGAGAAGGAGGACGAAGGAGGAGGAGGAGGAGTAAGAGAAGGAGTAAGAGAAGGAGGACGAAGGAGGAGGAGGAGGAGTAAGAGAAGGAGGACGAAGGAGGAGGAGGAGTAAGAGAAGGAGGACGAGGGAGGAGGTGTTGTCTGTTTGAGACAACACGCAGCATTCTTGTCTAAATTCCTAAACCTGCTGAACATAAAATCAGTCGCACACATTCTCTTGTGCCATTTACCTACACAAAACCTTGTTCCTACATACAAATCCTGATCAATGCTAAGTACTCTCACAAACCCAATGTACCTTCTTGTATATAAATAAATAAATACCATTGACCACAGGGGAGTGAGGCCTAGCTCTGTCAGCCTCGCCTACTGCTCTTGTTGTACCTGGTGCGTTTTATTTTAACTTTCCTGACGTTCCAATTCTTTGTCGTATCTGGCCTTAAAGTTGCGGGTGAGTTAGCCTCCACAACCTCTTCTTTCAGAACATTCCACTTGTTGACCGCCCGTACAGGGCACGAGAATTTCCTTACATTCCTTCGGCTCATTTACGTTCCCAGCTTCCACCTTTGTCTTTTCGTCCTACTTCCTCCCACTTTAATGAGGCTGTTCTTGTCCACTTTCTATATTCCGCTCTGTATCTTGTATGTTGTAATCATATCCTCTCTGTTCCCTCTAGGTTTGTATGATCGAGTCCCCTTAATTCAGACACCAGTATTGCTGCGGATCTCTGTACTTTTTCAAGTATAGTTCCATAGTTGACTGGATGTGGATGCCAGAGGGATGCTAGGTACTGTACCCAGCCTCCTGATAAGATGGTACTTATATCCTCACCACGTGGACGATCACATAAATATCGATGTGATTCACAAATATAAAGTAGAATTTGGTATTATTCATTTTATAATATGGAAAAACTAAATAATATTATATATATATATTTCATTCAATATAATCTAAACACTTTAATATAATCTAGATTTATTAATATAATCTAAATGTATTAGTATAATCTAAATTTAATATAATCTAGATTTATTAATATAATTAAATTTATTAATATAATCTAGATATTATCAAAATTTCTCTAGAAACGAAGCCCCCGCCAAACACACACCGAAACTACGACGTTGGTACAACGTTCGAACAAGTTTTAACACCACCTAACCAGTTATAACAACCAATATAGCAAGTTGTAACAACGTTCTAATACGCCATAAACACGTTAAGCCAAGATGTAACAACTTTATTACAAGTAGTAACAAGCGGAAAATAGAGACAGTTACGGTTTGTGTTTCCAGGGCCTACACATTCCTCTCATTTAGAAAAACTCTGGAAAAACTAAAACCCAAACTTAAATATTCCTAGGCCTAGTATAGAAGATATATGTACTATATTAGGCCTAGGATGGTTAGGTTAGGTTATATTAGCAACATAAATAGACAAACTTGTCCAAATTCAACATGACAAAAGTTATTTTCTACGTGGTCATCAAGTCCACACATGTAGGATCCACCATATCGTTACTGTATTTTCATTTTAGGAGGATGGACTAGCATATTCTAGTATTGGTCTGACGTTGGTTGTGTAAAATTGTATTTAGGGTTTTAAATGACGTTCTATTGTTTGCCAGCGCGCCATATGCTGATGTTATCCAGTTTATGTGTGCCTCTGGTGTTAGTGTTGGAATGATATCCACTCTGAAGGTGGTGGTGGAGGAGAGGATGGTGGTGGAGAGGGATGTGGTGGTGGAGGAGAGGATGGTGGAGAAGAGGATGGTGGTAGAGGGATGTGGTGGTGGATGAGAGGATGGTGGAGGAGAGGATGGTGGTGGAGAGGGATGTGGTGGTGGAGGAGAGGATGGTGGTGGATAGGGATCAGGTAGAAGAAGGCAGAAGAAGCAATAAGCATCCAATACGTTCCCTGAAGGTTGTCCTCCATGTTTAATGACTGAACTTCAAAGTCGACCGTGGGGGCTCCACCAGTACCTGAGCGCCCACACACGCTAGCCTCGTCTCACCACTGTTCTCTAGTGCATGTGAGAACCTCTCTTGGTATTGCGCTCAACTTCTCTGTTTCACAAACTTCCTGGGGGCCAGATTCACGAAGTAGTTACGCAAGCACTAACGAACCTGTCCATCTTTTCTCAATCTTTGGCGGCTTTGTTTACAATTATTAAACAGTTAATGAGCTCCGAAGCACCAGGAGGCTGTTTATAACAATAACAGTTGATTGGCAAATTTTCATGCTTGCAAACTGTTTAATAAATGTAGCCAAAGCCTTCAAAGATTGAGGAAAGATGTACAAGTTCCTAAGTACTTGCGTAACTGCTTCGTGAATCTGGTCCCCTGGGCGATTCCTTGGGGTGTCCGAGCGTGTACTTACCCAACTGCGTCTGCAGAACTGAGATTCAGTTCTTGGGCCCCGCCTTTGGTTAACGTAATCAGATTTCTAAATGCTGCTTTTGCGCCGGCTAGTCTAGCATGCTTCGTTTAACGTAGGCTTCGGGAGATATGTTCAGTGTAATATTGGTCTCCAAATCTCTTTCTCTCTTCATAATTCCTTGAAGGATTTCATCTCTCATTTGGTACCTTGTGTCCTGCCGCCTGTACACACCACCCAGTTTTATTACATTGCACTTGATTGAGTTAAACTCTAGTTGCCACTTGTTAAGCATTCTTTCACTTTATCCATTTTTTATCATGCAGTCACTTGTTATATTCTTTCGGATTAAACATTGTACATTAAACATTAAACAATTAAACATTCGAAGTAAACATTGTAATTTTGCAACATCAGGAAATATAAGATTGATTTATTTATTGATACAA
>NC_091241.1:11075331-11307831 GCF_040958095.1 Procambarus clarkii | reverse complement strand
TAGTGGTGGAGAGAGAGAGAGAGAGAGAGAGAGAGAGAGAGAGAGAGAGAGAGAGAGAGAGGAGAGAGAGGGAGTAGTAAACAAGGGAGCAAGGCAATCTAATCTACTGTAGAGCCATTGATCCTGTAATGTGGTGAAGTGGACAGTGTAGTGGTGTGGGACCACCTTTGTAGAGGTTAATGGTGTGGCGGACCACTTGGCGTTAGTGGAGGGAAGGTTAATGGTGTGGTGGAGCACCTGTGGGGAGGTTAAGGGGTGTGGTGGAGCACCTGTGAGGAGGTTAAGGGGTGTGGTGGAGCACCTGTGAGGAGGTTAAGGGGTGTGGTGGAGCACCAGTGGGGGGGTTAGTGGTGTGGTGGAGCACATGTGGGGAGGTTAAGGGGTGTGGTGGAGCACCAGTGGGGGGGTTAGTGGTGTGGTGGAGCACCTGTGGGGAGGTTAAGGGGTGTGGTGGAGCACCAGTGGGGGGTTAGTGGTGTGGTGGAGCACCTGTGGGGAGGTTAAGGGGTGTGGTGGAGCACCAGTGGGGGGTTAGTGGTGTGGTGGAGCACATGTGGGGAGGTTAAGGGGTGTGGTGGAGCACCAGTGGGGGGTTAGTGGTGTGGTGGAGCACCTGTGGGGAGGTTAAGGGGTGTGGTGGAGCACCAGTGGGGGGTTAGTGGTGTGGTGGAGCACCTGTGGGGAGGTTAAGGGGTGTGGTGGAGCACCAGTGGGGGGGGGTTAGTGGTGTGGTGGAGCACCAGTGAGGAGGTTAAGGGGTGTGGTGGAGCACCTGTGGGGAGGTTAAGAGGATGTGGAGCACCAGTGAGGAGGTTAAGGGGTGTGGAGCACACGGGGAGTGACTGGATGCAGCAATAAAAGAGTACTGACGAAACACAAGACTACACTGAACGAAAATAAACACAACGCATAATGCAGCCCATCCTCTTGTTTTGGTAGTACTTATAGTAACACTGAGGACCATAGTGTACATATATATATATATATATATATATATATATATATATATATATATATATATATATATATATATATATACCGACCTACAACGCAATTAGAAAGTAGAAATCGGCACTATTGAGTTGGACAAACCGGAAAACAATTTGTTACTTGTGTTACAAAGACAAACTAACTTAAACCTAACCTACCTATGTCTAATACACGATATCTGAGGCCTAATATAGTACATATGTGTGCTATACTACGCCTAGGAATATTTAAGCTTAGTTTTTAGCATCATTTTCTTTTAAGAATTCTCTAATAGTCAGTATACTACTATCTAAAAGACAAGTACGTATGAATTCGTGACTATTGAAGATCGTCACAATAGGTGGCGATCCTCTAAACAGGAGGATGGGTTGCATATAACAGAATCAAGAAGGAATACATAGGAAATAGGAGAGTAGCCTAGACGCTGCATGCGACTGACGTAGCATCCAAAGCTCAGGACCATGGGGCCTCGTAGCCTGGTGGATAGCGCGCAGGACTCGTAATTCTGTGGCGCGGGTTCGATTCCCGCACGAGGCAGAAACAAATGGGCAAAGTTTCTTTCACCCTAAGTGCCCCTGTTACCTAGCAGTAAATAGGTACCTGGGAGTTAGTCAGCTGTCACGGGCTGCTTCCTGGGGGGTGTGTGTGTGTGTGGTGTGGAGAAAAAAAAAATAGTAGTTAGTAAACAGTTGATTGACAGTTGAGAGGCGGGCCGAAAGAGCAAAGCTCAACCCCCGCAAAACACAACTAGTAAACACCAACCTAAACTCAGGACCACACCACACTGGAGGAGTGAAAGTATAGGAAAAATGATAACGACATATAATTCTAAAAAAAAAAAAGTTTGACCAATAAAGAAACGGTGTTGAAGGTGAGGAGGAGGAAGAGAACGAGCGGATATCTATGGAGATCATGCCAGCTACAGAGATGTGACAACTTTGGCACTAACTCGGAAGTTAGTTATACTTCTGACATATCCAGCTGGCACCAATTATGGAGAGTCAGTGGAAGTGACGATCGTGAGTTGGCAGTAGCAATGGTACTATTGTGTACATATGTTTGATATATATATAGAGAGAGAGGTATTGAAACAGTGTGAGAGAAAGAGCTAGGGGTAATTATGATAAGAAAGTGCTAAACCAGTAAGATTATATATATATATATATATATATATATATATATATATATATATATATATATATATATATATATATATATATATATATATATATATATATATATATGTGTGTGTGTGTGTGGACAGGGTTCTAGGCTATTTGAAACAACAAGGGACCCTAGAGCTACCAGCTTCCTTTTCCAGCGCCTCAGCGTGGCGATACAGAGGGGAAATGCACACTGCATTCAGGGTTCCTGCCCGCCATCTGAGGAGCTGGAGGAACTCCACAACTTATGATAATCATCTTTATACCATATATGTAACTCCTTTTTTGTAACAAAGTTGAAATAAAACGAATATATATATATATATATATATATATATATATATATATATATATATATATATATATATAATATCGAATATTTAGTCACTATTAAGTAATATTTCATTAAATATTAGCATTGCTAAGGTGGGCATGCTTGGCTGAAGTATTTTCATCACAACTTTGGCACAAGCGTCGTGATTGCTTAGATGTTTGTAAGGGAAGGAGGGAAAGAGGGCGTTGATGAGGGGGGGAGGGAGGAGAGGTCAGGAGAGGCGAGGGGGAAGGAGAATCAAGAGTGCTCAAGAGAATTGAGAGGGAGTCAGGCGGTCGATGAGACGAAGAGTGAAGTCCAACGGTACACAGTACAATGGTGAGGGCCATGGAGGTTACACAGGTGGAGACAGGTGCAGAGGTGAGGGCCATGGAGGTTACACAAGTGGAGCCAGGTGCAGAGGTGAGGGCCATGGAGGGTACACAGGTGGAGCCAGGTACAGAGGTGAGGGGCATGGAGGATACACAGGTGGAGACAGGTGCAGAGGTGAGGGCCATGGAGGTTACACAAGTGGAGCCAGGTGCAGAGGTGAGGGCCATGGAGGGTACACAGGTGGAGCCAGGTACAGAGGTGAGGGCCATGGAGAGTACACAGGTGGAACCTGGGACAGGGGTGAGGGCCATGGAGGTTACACAGGTGGAGCCAGGTGCAGAGGTGAGGGGCATGGAGGGTACACAGGTGGAGACAGGTGCAGAGGTGAGGGCCATGGAGGGTACACAGGTGGAGCCAGGTACAGAGGTGAGGGCCATGGAGGGTACACAAGTGGAGCCAGGTGCAGAGGTGAGGGCCATGGAGGGTACACAGGTGGAGCCAGGTGCAGAGGTGAGGGGCATGGAGGATACACAGGTGGAGCCAGGTGCAGAGGTGAGGGCCATGGAGAGTACACAGGTGGAACCTGGGACAGGGGTGAGGACCATGGAGGATACACAAGTGGAGCCAGGTAAACTCAGATTCTCATATACAGGTAAACTATCTCAAGTAACCCAGACTGTTCTCTCGATTTGCTACTGCGTAAAAAATGCAACTGTTTTGCCTAGCCACAAACGTACGAACCCAAGCAACCCACCAAACCTATCGAAGGTGATGCATAAAAAACGTCAATATTAATGTGCATTAATTCTTACTAATACGTCCCATTTTAACCCTTTGCTAGATAAAAAAAAAGCATATTAATTGAGTCTAGACACTTGACGCTAGCTTCTTTGAACTTTGGGACTGTCATAGGCGGTTTGGGGGTCGGCCCCAATGCCCCTCTTTAACGAAGGTGGCTCCCTTGGCCACCCCATGAAGTTTTTTTTTTTTTTTTGAGATATATACAATAGTTGTTACATTCTTGTACAGCCACTAGTACGCGTAGCGTTTTGGGCAGGTCCCTGGAATACGATCCCCTGCCGCGAAGAATCGTTTTTTCAACCAAGTACACATTTTACTGTTGCGTTAAACAGAGGCTACAGTTAAGGAATTGCGCCCAGTAAATCCTCCCCTAATGAATCCTAAAATGACTAAAAGTCAGTGGAGAACATAAAGTGGTCAGTGAGTGTAGAGAGTTTCGGCATCTGTTAATGTTTACCTGAAAGCCGCTGCTATTCTAGTGGCCTATGACGAGGGCAGGAAGCTGGCGGCTTGTCAAAGGTCCCCCATTTGTCTTCATGATTTTTTCAGCTGGATTTTAAAATTCAACAGTGTTTTGGTATTTACGGCTTCGGCGGGTAGGCGGTTCCATGGGTATATAACCTTGTGGGTGAAAAAGCATCTCCTGTTCTCTGTCCAACATTTGTAGCTTGTTGAGCTTGAAACTGTTGCTCCTTGTTTGTGTTACATCTGACCTTTTCAATAATATTACAGCATTCATAAACTGACATGCATAATGCTTGTTCCTACGGCAAATGTGCATTCTGAGGGTTCCGACCAGCACTTAATGGCGCACCCCTTAGGGGACGACCCGGGCACCGCTGGGTAACCCCCCCCCCCCATCTTATTATATAAATCACTCTCATTTCCTCTCGTATACTAAATATTGTTCCATTTTAGACTTTGGTGATACATATTTTGATATGTTGACTAATTAGCAAGGTGTAGATAACTCCTCCCCCCCCCCCGCCCACACACACACAAGGGTTCGATTTCCAGTTGAGTCAGAATTTCTTTCACCTGCTGCATATGTTCACCTAGCAGTAATTAAGTACCTGGGAGTTAGACAGCTGTTACGGGCTGCATCCTAGGGATATGTGTATGTTTGAGAGAGAGAGAGAGAGAGAGAGAGAGAGAGAGAGAGAGAGAGAGAGAGAGAGAGAGAGAGAGAGAGAGAGAGAGAGAGAATAAAGGAAAACTGTAGTCAGTACATTAAACAACCGACGGTTTGAAAGACGGGGTGCAAGAGATAACAGCTCGACCCTGCAGGTACATATAAGAAATACACGCACACAGAAACACACACAATACATATACACTCCACAAACGAAATACCATAAGCAATGTGTAGCAGTGACGTTGTCGTAGTGAACATTGTCAACGATTTATTACACAATCAGTTTTTGGACTATCCAATTTCATTTTAAACGAGACAAAAGATGTTTCAAGTAACCGAAGGAATATTTTCTATATAAGATGAAACAATAGTTTATGACTCACATTTTTTCCCCCTAGATTCAGCATGGATGGCAGCCGAGGCCGCCTAGTATGGAGTGGCTGTACTTCACCTGGGTGCTGGCGGCGTGGGCGGCAGCAGGAGGGGGAAGGTGGTGGGGCGCCCATACCCAGCACCTCACCAGCACCGCCTGCCCCAGCTGGGAGGGCAGCCGCTGGTGCCCCTGCTACCACTTCGATGACGGAGTCTTCCTCGAGTGCTCCATGGTCTCCCTGGCCACGGTGGCCAGAGTCGTGGGACTCGTCCAGCACCCGGTTAAATCCCTCAGCGTATATGAGCTGGAAGGCAACGTGACCTCTCTTCCGCCTGGAATCTTCAGCCAGAGTGCCGGGGTTTCCAGCTTGCAGATCTCCCATTCCAGGCTCCAGTATGTCTCTGACGGCAGTTTCCGGGGGCTGGAGGGCTCCCTGCAGAGCTTGACTATCACCTACAGTCATATTTCCACCGTCCCTAAAGCTGCACTTCAAAAGCTTTCCAAACTTAGAGCTTTAGATCTGGAAGCCAACAACATTACTGAACTACAAAGTTACAGTTTTCTCAATATGAACTTGGTCAGTCTGAACCTGAAGGATAATGGTCTCAGACTAATATCAGAATACGCCTTCGACGGCCTGGAAGACACTTTAGAAGAGCTCAATATCATGAACAACAAACTCAAGCAGCTTCCAATACCGGCGTTGACGCGACTCTGTAAACTCCACACGCTGAAGGCCACCTGGAACCACATCTCCGACGTGGTGAGCGACGGTTACTCCAGACTGCCGGCCCTCCAGATGCTGGACCTCAGTAGCAATCACTTCACAGAGCTCTCCAGCAGCAGCCTCGCCACCATGCCTGCCCTCACCTCCCTCTCCCTCTATATGAACCAGATCCTTCATGTGGCTGGCGACAGCTTCATACAGAACTCTGGGTTGCAGACGTTGTATATGAGTCACAATAACATTATGAGCCTCGCTCCGGAGACGTTTACTTACACCATCTTCGTGAGAGTGATTGACCTCGGGGGCAACCACCTTCACTCCATCAGCAACGGCCTCTTCAATAACCTTCCAGACCTTCAAGAAGTGTTCCTAGGCAATAACAACATCCTAAAAATCTCTAACAACACTTTTACTAACTCCAGCAAGATTTCAGTTTTGTATCTCCAAGATAACGAGATCCATTCCATCGAGAGCGGCGCCTTTGTCAACCTGGAACTCTTATTTGATCTCCACCTGAGCTCCAACAACTTGGTGGAGATCCCAGCTAATCTCTTCTCAAATACTCGCATACTAAACTCTTTAAGTTTGGACTATAACAGAATCTCGTCTCTAGCAGTTGCAACATTCTCTCGCCTCTCGGAGCTGAGGGAGCTCAGGCTGCAAAACAACAGGTTGACCAAAATTGAAAGAGGCATCTTCTCCCCGTTGCCCAACCTCCTGGAACTTCACCTACAGGATAACCTAATCAACTTCATTGCCACAGAGGCCTTCTCTTCACTGGGTAAGTTGCAGCACTTAAACTTGGAGGGTAATCGTCTGATTGAACTGCCTGATGCTTTAAGTCAGTTTCCTGCAAATCTGATAACTTTAAAATTTTCTAAGAATTTAATAAATATTATCCACACGGATGCCTTTAGGGGACAAAATAAGCTAGAAATATTTTGGCTTAGTGATAATAACCTCACGAGTGTAGAAGTTGCCTTATTAAGTGATCTATCTTTACTACAAGAACTGTACATGGAGAATAACCAGATCAGCATCATTGAAGACAAGTCCTTCCAAAGCATGAAAAACCTGAAGTTGTTATCACTATCCAACAATATCCTACAACATATCAGCTCAGAATTATTTGAGGGTCTCGTATCTCTTGAGAGACTTTATATAGACAATAACAAAGTCACTGACATAAAGCCACACTCTTTCGAGAACATGAGAAAACTTCGGGAGCTAGATTTATCCAACAATCAGATTCTTGTCGTACGACGAAACATGTTTGAAGGGAACCTCCCGCTACAGACACTAAGCCTAGAGGGATCCATGATTAGTGAGATCGATCCTAACGCCTTCAGCAGCCTTCGGCAGCTAGAGGAGCTCAACCTCCGACGCAACATGCTGGCTCACCTCAACAAGCTGTACATTAACGTGCATAGCCTCAGGAATCTTAATCTTGCTGACAACAAGTTTGAGATCGTCGAAGAAGACTGTCTCTACAGCTCACCCAACATCGACACACTTGATCTCAGTGGCTGTGGCTTCTTTAGGCTTCCGCCTCACTTACTGGCTGAAGCGACGGAACTTAGGTCACTAAACTTAGCCAGAAACAACTTCAGAGATCTGAAACCTGTGTTTTTCCGGAAATTAAGAAAATTGAGAGATCTGAATCTATCGTTGAATAACTTGAACTATACTATAATGGCTTCCTTGGGGGGACTCCATGAGCTCGAGGTACTCAGACTAAATGGAAATCCTTTAGGTGAACTGAGGGAGCCTGTGCACGAGATGATAAGTCTTCAGGAGCTCCATCTATCTGAAACACACTTAAAGAGGATGGATAACACTGTTTTCAACAGATTCAAACAACTAAAATCTCTCGATCTGTCAAACAACCGCCTGTTGGAGCTCATTCCTGGAATCTTCGAAGGTCTATGCATTGAAAAGCTTAGCCTAGCCGACAATTTGTTCACCCAAATCCCCAACGCCATGTTTTTGGATGGCATGATGGGTCTGCGGGCGCTCAATATGTCAGGTAACCCACTGAGGCGGGTGACGGGAACTCTTGTTTCCGGCGGTCCTCCTCTGATGGGTCTCGAAGAACTGGAAGCTGAGAGAACCAACTTGACGATGTTGACAAGCCACGACCTGCAGCTGACGCCCGCCCTGCGCTCGCTCAACCTAGCACAGGCCTCCATCTCCAACATTTCACCTGGAACCTTCAGAAACCTAACTCACCTCACGGACCTCAACCTCGCCCTCAACTGCTTGCAGGTACTGCCGAGGGAGCGGCTTAGAGGCCTCAAGTCACTCTCTTTCCTTAACCTGACGGGCAACACCCTCAAGAAGCTTGAACAGCTGCCTCCAGGAGCACATTCAATCAAGGCAAGTCTCATTTAATAATTGCATAGATAATTAATAAATTAACTGCATCATATATGTTCACATTAAAGATCTTGACCATGACCTCTTACAGGTCCTTGATATCTCTGGCAACATGCTGACCGGGTTGACGCAGGCCACCTTCAAGCACGGAGCCTCCATCGAGGTCCTTCTCCTTGGGTCCAACTGGATCACTTCTATCCACCAGCGAGCCTTTGCTCCATTGGTTCATCTCCAGCACTTGGATCTCTCCAACAATTACCTGGAGGGGCTGGAAACAGCGACACTAGAACCCATAGAAAGGAATCTGGAAACGCTGCAGCTTGGGGGGAATCCTTTGATATGTGGGTGTGGGGTGAAGGATCTGTGGGCGTGGCTTCAGGATCACCTATCTTACATACCAGACCCTTCCTCCATCGTCTGCAGTCTTCCAAAGGTGAGGCTTCTCATGGAGATGTATTTACCCACTTTAGACTCGGCATCCAGCAGTGAGGTTTTAAAGAAAAATTTTCATATGTATTATTCCAGCCTTCGTTGGATATTATTCCAATCCAACTTTTGTATAATTTTATCCTCTCTTCTTTGACTCCTTGTCCACAGAGGTGTATCCACAGGTGTATCCACAGGTGTATCCACAGGTGTATCCACAGGTGTATCCACAGGTGTATCCACAGGTGTATCCACAGGTGTATCCACAGGTGTATCCACAGGTGTATCCACAGGTGTATCCACAGGTGTATCCACAGAGAGGTGTAGCCCGCTTCTCTGCGTATCCACACTTGAGTTTAATTTGGTCCTGAATCATGTTGGAAACTAAAGTAAATCTGGTGGTTGGTCAGTAAGAGTGTCACGGCCTTGGTGACCCTCCAGAGGTTAATACTTCACAAGCCCACCCCAGGCCACTCTTTCCTAGGCGCCTCAAACACACACACACACACACACACACACACACACACACACACACACACACACACACACACACACACACGCACACACACGCACACACACACACTTCAAGTTTCAAGGCGTTATATGACAACAAAGAGTGCTGGGAAGACGGGACACCACGAGCGTAGCTCTCATCCTGTAACTACACTTAGGTAATTACACACACACACACACACACACACACACACACACACACACACACACACACACACACACACACACACATACACACAAACACACACACACACACACACACACACACACACACACACACACACACACACACACACACACACACACACACGCACACACACACACACGCACACACTTCAAGTTTCAAAGCGTTATATGACAACAAAGAGTGCTGGGAAGACGGGACACCACAAGCGTAGCTCTCATCCTGTAACTACACTTAGGTAATTACACACACACACACACACACACACACACACACACACACAGGGGAGGAGGGGCCTCGTAGCCTGGTGGATAGCGCGCAGGACTCGTAATTCTGTGGCGCGGGTTCGATTCCCGCACGAGGCAGAAACAAATGGGCAAAGTTTCTTTCACCCTAAGTGCCCCTGTTACCTAGCAGTAAATAGGTACCTGGGAGTTAGTCAGCTGTCACGGGCTGCTTCCTGGGGTGTGTGTGTGTGTGTGGTGTGGAAAAAAAAAACGTAGTTAGTAAACAGTTGATTGACAGTTGAGAGGCGGGCCGAAAGAGCAAAGCTCAACCCCCGCAAAAACACAACTAGTAAACACACACACACACACACCTCCCCGGCCAGGCAATACACCCGTGTTATTTAAACCACAACCCATTCACCAACTCAGTTTTTAGATAAGGTTGAGGAAAGCGGAGATTGACATAACTAGATTTAAAACATAAATATATAGTGATTTACATTAGGATGACTTATCAAGCCAACAGTGCCCACTGGTGCCCTTAACAAACACAATACCCAGTGGTGGCATCGAACACGTTTGCACAGCTAAATGTGTCCAACAGAAAAGCATAAAAAATATTTACTACAAGCATTTAAATTTACATTGTGCTCTATAGTGCATGATTCTAGAGCAAATAGGCCTACCTTAACACAAAGACACCGTTCTTGCCAGAGTATCACACAGCCTACTGTCATTCACACAATATCCAATAAAATACTGTCAAAAATAATACAACATGTGTGTGTTTGGTGGGACACAAGGCTACTCGGGAAAGACAGGCGCCATCCCGCCAAACACACGTTCGAAACTGCCACCTTGCTACACACTTTCGAACAAGGTTTAACAACATAAAAAAATTTTAACATTAAAAGACGTTGGTACATCTTATTACAAGTTGTAACAAGGGAATTATAAGGACAGATACGGTCATTGTGTGTTGGCGTGGCTGCTAACCTCCGACCTCCGTCTCCTCCTGCAGTTGGTGAGCGGACAGTCGTTCCTGCTGCTGTCGGCGTCGTCGTTCTGCCCTCAGCCGCTGATCGTGCGCTTGGCTGTACAGGACATCCAGAGCCACTCCCTCCTCGTCTCCTGGCAGGCCACCAACATCTCCACCATCTACGGCTTTAAGGTCACTTCTCGCCTTCTCTTGCCGATTTATTATCTTTATTGACAAAAATTAATTACAATTTTGCCTAATCTGAGGAATTCAATGAGTCTCATTAGAGTGAGGATAATGCTGGCATTCACTGTCGCACAGGACAGAGAGTGTGGGAGTGTGAGAGTGGTGGCTAGGAGTGGGGCAAACTAACATGCATCAGAAAACTCTTTACCCCTGAAGGATTCGAACCCAGACAATCAGGGCTCCATTCAAGCCCTGGGGACAGCTTGCAGACCATTCAAGCTTGACCCCAAATTATACTAATGTGGCCCCAGTATGATGAAGTGATTTGATGGCATATATGTGCCCAAAATAGTCACCGAGAGTTGTTGGGAATTGGGTTAAGGGTCAGTCGACTTCCAATTCTTTGGAACAGTCATTGTGGTCTAGCGGTAACAGAACTGGACACGCCAAGGGGCATGAAGCCGTGGCTGTCTGGGTTTGAATCCTTCAGGGGTAAAGAGTTCTCTGATGCCACATATATGCAACAACTTCCTACGGCTCCACCCTCAACAGTTGGGGTGTGTGAGAGAAGCTCCTGGCGGCCGTACACCATTCCCACCATTTTTTTTTTTTTTGAGGGTGAATTGAAACCCATCTTTGGGAAGGTGGTACGCGGGCTATATACGCTTTTCACATCCAATGAACCAAATGGTGTATGTGTGTGGATCCCCGCCAGCGAATGGTTGGGGCGTCCGTGTACACACACAACACACACACACACACACACACACACACACACACACACACACACACACACACACACACACACACACACACACACAGGTATAACAAACATAACTAATATGCCACAATGTGACACATGACCCAAAATAATGTCCTACCTACACATCATATCTTCAGCCACGTTATTGTGACTCATCGTGTACACGTGCCATGACATAATGTGATATACATCCACTCGTCTCCCTCCCCCACGGTGAATATCTTCCTCCCTGCACCTCCAGGTGTCCTTCAGAGAGACCACTGGAGATGGGCAGGTGATTGGTGGACTCAAGACCCAGAACCTGCCAGCTACGCCGAAGACCCACCTCCTGAAGGGTCTGCGGCCCACCACCGACTACCTGGTGTGTGTGGAGGGCCTGGCGGCGGCCCCCACCACCCCGGCCACCAGCAGGGCCACTCTCAACCACAACCATCAACTCAACCAACACACGCAGAACGTCTATATCAACCAGCCGGTGAGTAGTGGTATGTGTGGAGGGGGAGGATATAGTGGTAGTAGTCATAGTGATGGATATGGAGGCAGCAACAGTGATATGGTTGATACCTGGTTGGTACCTGGTTGATGGGGTTCTGGGAGTTCTTCTACTCTCCAAGCCCGGCCCGAGGCCAGGCTTGACTTGTGAGAGTTTGGTCCACCAGGCTGTTGCTTGGAGCGGCCCGCAGGCCCGTAGTGGTGATAGGTAATAACATCACCTCTACAGTAATTACCTTCATAAAGTTCTAATATCGGCAATAGATCTAATGGGGGAAATGGTCAATTATAAACTAACATTGTTAGAGACTCGTGCCAATAGGCTCCAAGACCCTATAGACGCCTGGCCAAAGTTTGCACTTAGGTTCCTGGAGGAGGTGGGCGAGGAACTCTTTAATCAAGCCAAGAGCGACCCAAGAGCGGCCAGTTTCCTGCTCCAGCGCCTCAGTGTCGCGAACCAGAGAGGAACTGCCAGCTGTAACTTGGACACGCACCCCTCACCTTCTGTGGTTGATTGTTCAATAAACCCTTGAACTATATGTTTAACACATCTCTAACCCTGTCCATGGAGGACAGAGGAAAATGTATATATGTTGGTTAGCATTGTAAATGTGTGGCCACGTCTGTGGTAGAAAATAATAATAAAAAAAACTTCTGCAGAGCTTGATGAGGTTTTCGACCAGTGATTGCCCGAAACGCTTCGCGTATTTGTAGCTTACTAAACCATCTCTTACTTCGAGATGGTTTCGGGGCTTAGCGTCCCCGCGGCCCGGTCCTCGACCAGGCCTTCCTGGTCTTCCCAAGGAATTCTACACTTCTTGTATCCTATGCATGTACTGTTGTGTAAATGTATTATTATTATTATTATTATTATTATTACTATTACTACAGTATATGTTTTCCATAAACTGTAACAGAATGTAATACAAGAAATTAATATATTATATATATATATATATATTATATATGTATATATAATGTGTGTGTGTGTGTGTGTGTGTGTATGTGTGAGAAAGCTGCAGGAACCTCATTGTACCTGCAGTGAATAACAATAATACAATGAACAACCTCATTGTACTCAAAACGACTGTGGGATGTATTATGAGAAGTGAACCCGAACACCTGGTGCATATATGACAGGATTCACCACCTTCATATATATCCTTCTCGTCTCCTTCCCCCTTTAAGCAACAAAGAATTCCAGGAAATGAGAATTTATATAAGGTCAAGATTAGGCCTCAAAGCTCCTTTTGACGTAAATAAGAACTTGAAAGATTGTAATAAAGCTGAGGAAGATAATGGTAAATCTGAGGAGGATAATAATATCTGTGGAAGCCGCTGATGTAGGCTTTGGACCGGCTGCTGCCTGGTAAAACAGCCGGATGTAATTATGGCGAGCCGCTGAGTTATGTACCCTGATGTGTCTTCCAGGTGAGGGGGTGGGGGGGGTGTCAGGGAGAATGAGGGAGCAGTGCCGAGGGGATGGGGAGTGCCAGGGGTGTGTGTGTGTGTGGGAGGGGGTGCCAGAGGGAGGTGTGTGAGGGGGGAGGGTGTCAGGGGTGCCACACAGGCGGTCTAGACACCGCCAACCTTCCTACAACTATTGATATCCAATACATTTCCATGGTATTTTTTGTTTTCATGATTCTTAGGCTGGACCTACCATGCTATAGTTGTGTGTAACTGTTTCTCCCCCCCTGGGTGTATCTGTCTCATTGTCCGTATCCCAATGTATGTGTCTCCGGCATGTGTCTCAGCAGGCTACTATGTCTCTCTCTCTCTCCCCCACCAGGACATGGCGACCAAGTGTCTGCGGGTGAAGACGCAGGAGCCACCTCCACCGGAGATAGTGCTCAACAACCGCCTGGCCATCGTCATCGGGGCGTCGCTCGGCATCACCATATTCTTCGTGGCCGGAGCCATCATCTGCTGCTGCCAGATGTGCAAGGACAGGAGGGAGGCGGCCAAGCGAGACACCGCCCCGCCTGGTCAGGACTACCTCTCCTACAGGCAGTTCTCCGTCCAGGGCACCGAGGCCACCACCACCGTCGCCGCCGCCGCCCCCCGCGAGGAACACACCGAGTGCTAGTTAGGGTAGGGAGGCTAGCGGACGAAGAAGGGATGATGAGCGCTTCTTAGGGATAAGGATGTTGGCGAAATTGTTGAGGAATGTTAATAAGCGAGGCTAGAAAGGATAGGGGGAGGCAGCCTTCTCAAGGGATAGCACAAACAGCGACTGTGGGAGGACATTATATATATATATATATATATATATATATATATATATATATATATATATATATATATATATATATATATATACAAAATTGAACTGTGTATCATCTAAAAACCTATATTCTATACCTTCGGAGTTCTAAATCCCAGCAACAACCTAATCTAACTTCTCCTAGGCCTAATACAGGCCAATCTTGAACCTAATACAGAACAGATATGTGCAATATTAGCTCCCAAGAGAGGGTTAGAATAGGCTGTTGCATTCCCAATTGAAGGTGCAGTCGCTAAGGTAGCAGAATATGTCCTTGTTGCTCTAAACGGGTGTCAAGGTCAAGAGTGTATGTCCCATAAGATGAATCTAAAGGTCAAGTCTCAAGAGGTTAACAGGTTATTATGTCTTTGAGATTGTTAACAGGTTTGTTTGTTATTCCTTTGGTCAAAGTTTTAATGTCAAAGTTTATTCAGCAGATTTATAAAGTAAATATATATATATATATATATATATATATATATATATATATATATATATATATATATATATATATATATATATATATATATAATAGTTTATCTGAAAAGTACAATGGAAATAAAGAAAAGGAAAATATATTGCACTGTACATATCAATATTTCAGCAACCAGGCCTAGAGTGTAGTGACATCAATAAGGACACGCCAGAGGTTTCTGATTGTATAATACAGCATTTCCGAGCGAGGAAAGCTTGTCTGCAGTGTGAACAAGATTGTTTGTAGGTCCTCACGGTGTTACAGACCGTTAGCGTTTCTTGTCTTGTCTGTCTGTCTGTCTGGGCACTCTTCAACTCACTGATAGACGATAGCAGTTGCACTTGTTATCAAAATGTACTGTGTTTAGGTCAAATTACTCAGAGATCACAGGGTCAGCTAATCAGAAGATATAGATCACAAGGTCAAGTAACCAGAGGTGTTATCTCAAGGTCAGATAATCAGAACAGCTCATTGGGTCAGATAATCAGAACAGCTCACTGGGTCAGATAATCAGAACAGTTCACTGGGTCAAATAATCTGAAGGTAGATCACAAGTTCAGTTAATGAGAAGATAGCTCAAAGGGTCTACTAATCAGAAGGTACACGGCAAGATCAACTAATCAGAAGGTAGCTCACAGGGGCATCTAATCAGAAGGTAGCTCACAGGGGCATCTAATCAGAAGGTAGCTCACAGGGGCATCTAATCAGAAGGTAGCTCACAGGGGCATCTAATCAGAAGGTAGCTCACAGGGGCATCTAATCAGAAGGTAGCTCACAGGGGCATCTAATCAGAAGGTAGCTCACAGGGGCATCTAATCAGAAGGTAGCTCACAGGGGCATCTAATCAGAAGGTAACTCACAGGGGCATCTAATCAGAAGGTAGCTCACAGGGGCATCTAATCAGAAGGTAGCTCACAGGGGCATCTAATCAGAAGGTAGCTCACAGGGGCATCTAATCAGAAGTGTCATCACAGGGGTCAACTAATCAGAAGGCAGGTCATAGGATCACCTAATTAAAAGAGAGTTCACAGGTTCAGTTAAAAGTGATCACAAGGTCAATTAATCAATAGGGTGATCACAACGTCAACTAATCAAAAGGTAGATCACAGGATCAACCAATCAGAAAGGGGATCACAGGATCAACCAATCAGAAGAGGGATCACAGGATTAATCAATCAGATGGGGGATCACAGGATCAACCAATCAGAAGAGGGATCACAGGATCAACCAATCAGAAGGGAGATCACAGGTTCAACCAATCAGGTGGGGGATCACAGGATCAACTAAGCAGAATGGAGATCACTGGATCAACCAATCAGATGGGGGATCACAGGATTAACCAATCAGTAAGGAGATCACATGCTCATCATCTCTTGTGAGAGATCATGAATGCTCAATCGGAAGGAAGATCACAGGATCAACCAATCAGAAAGATCACAGGATCAACCAATCAAAAGGGAGATCACTGGATCAACAATCAGATGGGAGATCACAGGATTAACCAATCAGAAGGGAGATCACAGGGTCAGATGAGTGGTAAGATATAAAATACAATCCTCGATTTCGTGAGCAATCCTAGAACACTGAACAGATTTACTTAACAAAAAATTGTACCACTTACGGGCTATTCATGCCCGTGCCACCTCTTGGGTGGCTTAATCTTTATCAATCAATCAATCGTGAGCAACAAATCCGATATATGCTTACAGGATTAATACGATCAGAGAAATCCCCACAAACCATGGTGTTTCTGGAAAAAGAAATCCATGGAAAATTATGGGAGCAACAAAGTTTAAACTTGCACAAATGTTTCGGTATTTACCTTTAAATAACAGTCTATCGATTCGGTCTATCGTCAATCGATTCGGATTATCGTCAACAGCCCGAATCAAAATATCCTATCAGTAAAGGTCTATTATTAACTCCCTATCTTTAATAGCCTATCGGTGATATGCTATTGGTAATAGCCAAGCTGGTAATTGCTCATCCACGATACCTAACCAATCGCTAACAGACTATAGGTAACCAATCCAACCAATCACAAGTCTATATAGGCTATCATTAACTGGATATGAATTGATGATACAATATTATAGATCGCGTAGCAAATGTCCGAAGTGTGTTTACAAAACGCGGGATTATGGCGGCACTAAATTCAAATTCAAATTCTTTATTCAGGAAAATAGTTGATTTACAAACATAAAGTTGGATTTATAGATAAAGCTATTACATACTAGCTAGTACATACATACTAAACAACATTGTTTTAACACAATATGGCGGGTTCAGTTTTCCTGAAATATTGCGTGTTTGGGTGACGCATGTGTGTGTGTGTGTGTGTGTGTGTGTGTGTGTGTGTGTGTGTGTGTGTGTGTGTGTGTGTGTGTGTGTGTGTGTGTGTGTGTGTGTGTGTGGATTTGTCGGCGTCTGACTTAACACTTGCCTGGGGGACGCTTATGGAAAGTCAGAGAAAGGGTCCAAGGAGAGTCGTGCTTTGCCGTGGGACGTCGTTGAAAGTCAACGGAAGTCGTGGAAAATGAGGGAGAGTGACGGGAAGTCGTCACCAACGCCGGCAACGTTCTACCAACGCTCCATCAACGCCTCCAACACGCCACCAACGCCTCCAACACGCCACCAACGCCTCCAATGCTCCACCAACGGTCCACCAACACTTACAATGCTCCGCCAACGCCTACAATGCTCCACCACCACTTTACCAATGCTTCACCAACGCTCCACCAACGCCTCCAACGCCTACAATGCTCCACCAACACTTTACCAATGCTTCACCAACGCCTCCAACGCTCCACCAACGCCTCCAACGCTCCACCAACGCCTCCAACGCTCCACCAACGCCTCCAACGCTCCACCAATGCCTCCAACGCTCCACCAACGCCTCCCGCATCTCAGCCCCTGAACATACACGATTCATATTGACTTTCCTTTAGGATATCCAAAACAAAAGGTCAGAGTCAATGATACACCTGCATTGGGAGAGGGGAAGTGAGGGGAGAGGAAAGAAAAGGAAGGGCAGCCCCAGCAAGGGCGATGAGAGAGAGAGAGAGAGAGAGAGAGAGAGAGAGAGAGAGAGAGAGAGAGAGAGAGAGAGAGAGAGAGAGAGAGAGAGAGAGAGAGAGAGAGAGAGAGAGAGAGAGCCTACACAACACGCACGCGCACTCTTTCTCTCTCTCTTTCGCTCGCGAGAACATACATGTCATGGAAGGCCTGATAGCTGAGTGGACAGGGCTCTGTACTCGTAATCCTAGAGTCCGGGTTCGATCCCCGGTGATAGAATGAAACAAAATGGGCAGAGTTTCTTTCACCCTGATGGCCCTGTTGCCTAGCAGTAAATAGGTACCTGGGAGTTAGACAGCTGTTACGGGCTGCTTCCTGGGCGTGTGTGTGGAAGAAAAAAATAGTAGTTAGTAACAGTTGATTGACAGTTGAGAGGCGGGCCGAAAGAGCAGAGTTCGACCAGTGCAAGCACAACTGGGTGAATACATACGTGAATACAACTAGGTGAATACGCCTACACACTCACACACACACCCCCCCCCCCACACACACACACCCGCACCCCCCCTCCCCACACACACACACACACACCCGCAACCCCCCCTCCCCACACACACACCCGCAACCCCCCCTCCCCACACACACACCCGCAACCCCCCCTCCCCACACACACACACACACCAGGTAAAGACAATAAATCAGGGGAAGTACTCCGAGGTGAAGGACACACGGTAATGACCCTTGCGACCCGTCGCACAAGGTCGAGTATTGCACAACTGGACAAAGCCCGGGAGAGAAAGGCCGAAAGTTCCAAGCGAACCACTGAAAGATAACCCTTGTCTCTCCCCTCAACACGGTCGAGTATTAAATATATCTTGATATATGACGTTTATCGTGGTAAGAGAAGTAAACAAAAAAAAACTGGAGGAACGATTTGCCACTCCGTAAAAAATGCAACTGTCTTGCCAATCCACAAACGTAAAAAATGACAATAGTTTTGCCTGACCAGAAACGCACGAACTCCTCCGTTAACTTATTGACGCCGATACATAGAAAACGTCAATATTGCGTTACTTAAAATTTGTACTAATGCGTTGCAGTTTTAACGAATACGTTTAGTCCATTGAGAATGTGACATATTAGTTGTGACTTGACTAGTGTCGTTGTCAACACATGCAAATAAAAAAATATACGACAGGTGTTTGTCGTATACCAAGATTGAAAAAATATAAACAAAACATGATTTCCTGGCTGTTATGGAGCAGCCTCGCGTATCCACCAATTAGATTACCGCATAAAACTACAAAAGTATACAAAATCCCCGCCAAAAGGAGATCATTTTTAGGACTTGTTGATTCAAACAAATTATTTAATTACGACTCAACCCTCTAATAGACTCATCGTAATTCTAAAATGTTTAAGCAGGGCAAATTCACGAGCCCTGGTGATGGGCTGACTTTATGGGTAGGGTAGTGTTGTCCTTCTGACTCCCTCCCCCTTCCCTTGCCTCCTGCCCCTTTCCTTGCCTCCTACCCCTTACCCCCTCTGACTCCCTCTCCTACTGACTCCCTCCCCCTTCCCTTGCCTCCTCCCCCTTCCCTTGCCTCCTGCCCCTTCCCTTGCCTCCCTCCCCTACTGACTCCCTCCTCCCCAACACCGGAGGAGGGAGCATCCCGTGTACAGAATCAATGCTCCCTATAGTGCGTCCAGCTCCCTCCCTCCCTCTCTCCCACATCGGCAATCATTCACAAAACTCTTGTGCGGGAGATATCGCTTTTACCTGGCTGCATTGAACGTCAGGGTGTATATATATAGCTTTTTATGGATTCACTGCATATCTGGTCAGAACTTGATTTTGCTAACTTCTCTTAGGGTATTGTTTCATCCGGCTGCAGTGTTAGGGTGTTTCATCCGGCTACAGTGTTAGGGTGTTGTTTCATCCGGCTGCAGTGTTAGGGTGTTGTTTCATCCGGCTGCAGTGTTAGGGTGTTGTTTCATCCGGCTACAGTGTTAGGGTGTTTCATCCGGCTGCAGTGTTAGGGTATTGTTTCATCCGGCTACAGTGTTAGGGTATTGTTTCATCCGGCTACAGTGTTAGGGTATTGTTTCATCCGGCTGCAGTGTTAGGGTATTGCTTCATCCGGCTGCAGTGTTAGGGCATTGCTTCATCCGGCTGCAGTGTTAGGGCATTGCTTCATCCGGCTGCAGTGTTAGGGCATTGCTTCATCCGGCTGCAGTGTTAGGGCATTGCTTCATCCGGCTGCAGTGTTAGGGTATTGCTTCATCCGGCTGCAGTGTTAGGGCATTGTTTCATCCGTCATTGCTTCATCTATATCAAACCATACTAACAACACTGCGGCAGCCAACATAGTCTTGAAGCCAGGTGTGTGAGTTGTGTCCCTAAACACCATCATGAAGCCAGGTGTTACGTCACATGTGTTGTGTCCCCTCAACGCCATCTTGGAGCCAGGTGTTGTCAGGTATTAGTCGCGTCCTCTCGACAAGACTCCTCCATCAGCACCTTGTTGCCATCTTCGCTCTAAAAAGGCGTTAATGTTGCTTCTGCAGTGGCAGTTTTGCGTCTGCTGTTGAATGGTGCTGATTAAATAGCTATATTGATAAGATATAAGATTATTGATAAAGATTAAGCCACCCAAAAGGTGGCACGGGCATGAATAGCCCGTAAGGGGAGGCTCTTTGGAGCCATTACCTACCAATAGCGGAGATCTGGGGATAGTGGTGCTGCTGGTCCAGCTGTTTTGCAACTGCAGTGGCAAAGCCGCGGCCAACACCACCGAACTATGTCTACACTACACCTACAGCTTCCTTAATACAAATGATCGTTGAATGTGATGAGAGATTTACGGGCTCACCATAGCCCGTGCTACATGGACACTCCGTCCTGAATAGCTAAATCTTTAACAACAACAACATGATGAGAGATGATCTCAGGTGTGGATTTATCTCTTAGACCCCGCCTTTCTAAATGCTGATTGTCTGAAATAATGACTCCTGATCTATTTTCTCTATCATATCTACTGCGTCAACTACTCACCATCGTCAGGATGCAGCCCACAACAGCTGTCAACTCCCAGGTAGCCATTTGCTGCTAGGCGAACAGTGACATCGGGTAAAAGGAAATGCTTCGAAACCTCAATCCAATGTTGTGTGTGTGCCGACGGCTAAACTCGCTGCGCCACAGTGAGAGAGAGAGAGAGAGAGAGAGAGAGAGAGAGAGAGAGAGAGAGAGAGAGAGGGAGAGGGAGAGGGAGAGGGAGAGGGAGAGGGAGAGGGAGAGAGAGAGAGAGAGGGAGAGGGAGAGGGAGAGGGAGAGGGGGGAGAGAGAGAGAGAGGGGGTGTCGAGACGTTATTGACGAGACTGTCCAGAGTCGTCGCCAGAAGAGAAGAGGAAGAGGAGCGAAAGCAGAAGAGGAGCAGAAGAGAAAGAGGAGCAGCAGAAGAGGAGGGGAAAACTAAGAGAGCCGCAGTATAATTATCACCAGAAAATAAGTTTTGAATAGCTGATGAAAGCGGAGGGCGTCCAGTCACCCCAGAGTACATGGCAGGGAGAGAGAATCGTGGCCATTCCCGCCACAAATCCCACAACCTTGGGATCAAAAACGTGTACACAAGTTAGTCCCTTAACATCGAGCAACAGTGATGTATAAAAATCCCTTTAACATCAGCGGACAATTATATTAAGTAAATTTCGTAAAGAGGAGTTTCAACAAGTAAATTTAAGCCCATAATAACGATATACCAAGTTCCTTAACCTCGAGTAGAGAAGATATATATAAGCCACCCTTCAATATGTTCACTGATAGCGATTTACGCAAGTCGAGCCCTTTAGCGTCATGTGTTAGTGATATATTGCGTAGATATCGATCCCAGCCATATATTAGCAATGTGTAGAAGTATATTCTCTATCCTCATGCACTAAGAGATGTACATTTATCAACCCTTATATTATTATTAACATCTTTATTACCAACATTAACATGCAAATTTGTCTAATCGGAGCAATTGAATTAGGTCTTCATGTAGTGAATATGATGCTTACATTATATACGTGACAGCGAGGACAGTGTCCACATTCACTGTCCCACACACGTGACAGTGCCCATATTCACTGTCCCACACATGTGACAGTGCCCACATTCACTGTCCCACACATGTGACAGTGTCCACATTCACTGTCCCACACATGTGACAGTGCCCACATTCACTGTCCCACACACGTGACAGTGCCCACATTAACTGTCCCACACACGTGACAGTGCCCACATTCACTGTCCCACACACGTGACAGTGCCCACATTCACTGTCCCACACACGTGACAGTGCCCACATTCACTGTCCCACACACGTGACAGTGCCCACATTCAGTCCCACACACGTGACAGTGCCCACATTCACTGTCCCACACACGTGACAGTGCCCACATTCACTGTCCCACACATGTGACAGTGCCCACATTCACTGTCCCACACACGTGACAGTGCCCACATTCACTGTCCCACACATGTGACAGTGCCCACATTCACTGTCCCACACATGTGACAGTGCCCACATTCACTGTCCCACACACGTGACAGTGCCCACATTCACTGTCCCACACACGTGACAGTGCCCACATTCACTGTCCCACACACGTGACAGTGCTCACATTCACTGTCCCACACACGTGACAGTGCCCACATTCACTGTCCCACACACGTGACAGTGCCCACATTCACTGTCCCACACACGTGACAGTGCTCACATTCACTGTCCCACACACGTGACAGTGCCCATATTCACTGTCCCACACACGTGACAGTGATTATGATATTGAAACAGCCACACAGGACAGAGGATCATACACAAGACAACAGGTGTAAATTACAAATATGAAATATATGAGGTTGCACTCTACCACATCAGACATTATAACCCCACAAAAGCATATTTTGGCGATATACTGGAAGTAAGTCCTTTTAAAGCCATGAACTTCCAGCGATATATTCAGTCCCCCTTAACGTAAAACATAGACGATAGACGGAAGTCATAAACTCAACTTAAACTCAACTGAAGTCATAAACTTCAGGCTTAGTGCGATACACGCACTTATTTCCTTGGAAGCCTGACCCTCAACGGCTCCTTAACCCTATACCTGCTGTCGGTATATCTAAGACATACTTTCCCAATGTATACCTATGACATACTGTCCACTTTGTGGCACCTCAGCTCTATATGTCACAAAAATACAGCATTTTATCGCTATGGATAACAGTTCTCTAGCTAAAAAAAAAAATCGCCTGCCATACCGAGCGATAGTTTGCGATATATATACAGCAATATCCCCTCCCTTTTTTCCATGTATGTGGGGGTGACAGCGCCCCTCTCTCCCTTTCCGGGTCCTGAAGCCCTGCTTGATACTCTTATCTGTAAGTGAAATCCAAGGATCCCTCTCAAACAAAGAAACAAAAAGATCCAACACTCTAAAATGTTTCTGATTATGTCTTGTTGTATGAAGATTCCCCCCCCCCCTCCCCCCTCCCTGACCTGACCTTTTAAAAGTAACTTTATCCCCCGATCCTTATCCAAGGAACTTTACCGCGACCTTTTTCGTCAATGAACTTTAGCCTCGACTATTATCCAATGATCTTTCGTCCCGACCTTTTTTTTCAAGGAACTGTAATCCCGACCTTTATCCAAGGATTTTTTATGTAGACCTTTACCACCAGTCTGTCTATGACGTCACACTATATTAATAATAGTGTAGTTTAAATTATGGCTGTAATCTGTTTTTAAATTAGATTTCTTTGTTGTGTTCATGCCTTGTAGAGACCAATGAACCGTGTGTGTGTGTGTGTGTGTGTGTGTGTGTGTGTGTGTGTGTGTGTGTGTGTGTGTGTGTGTGTGTGTGTGTATCTCCTGTCCCCTGTTCTAGAGTCAATAATACTGCCACCAATTTCGTGAAATTTCAGAAGCCAATCTTATGCAATTCAGTTGAAATTAAACGTTGGTACAGACGAAGGTCAAATAAACAATCTAAAAATCTAAATATCGCAGTAAAGAACGATATTGCAGCAGTATGGCTTGACTGGTGGGGGTAAATGTCATTATAACACCATTCCCACTGGGAATTGGCTGAATATATGGTGTCATCATTTTCCAAGTGGCGTCAGTGATCCAGATATGATAGTGAGGTTTGTGTTCAGTCCTTTCTTGGTAGTGAGGGATTGTGTACAGCCCTTCCCAGCCGGTGGAGGGATTGTGTACAGCCCTTCCCAGCCGGTGAGGGGATTGTGTACAGCCCTTCCCAGCCGGTGGAGGGATTGTGTACAGCCCTTCCCAGCCGGTGAGGGGATTGTGTACAGCCCTTCCCAGCCGGTGGAGGGATTGTGTACAGCCCTTCCCAGCCGGTGAGGGGATTGTGTACAGCCCTTCCCAGCCGGTGGAGGGATTGTGTACAGCCCTTCCCAGCCGGTGAGGGGATTGTGTACAGCCCTTCCCAGCCGGTGGAGGGATTGTGTACAGCCCTTCCCAGCCGGTGAGGGGATTGTGTACAGCCCTTCCCAGCCGGTGAGGGGATTGTGTACAGCCCTTCCCAGGTAGTAAGGGCTTGTGTAAAGCTCATTCTCGCAGGTCAGGGCTTGCGTACGGCCCTTTCCAGCCGGCGAGGGCATGCGTACAGCTCATATCTCAGCTAATGAGAGCTGGCGTAGGCCTATACCAGCTAGTGAGGAAGCGTACGCCTCTCCTCTCGTACTCCGCCTGTGGCCTTCTTTGTACATACACCAATGAAGAAGTTATTCAACACCTGTTTCACTTACCTTCAAACTCCTTCAGAAATGTAGAAACATAACAGAGGATTCCAAGCTCAAAAATTTGGAAATATTTGTATAAAGAAATAAAAGTAGCAAATATACAATTACATGAATTTAAAAAAATAAATAAAAAATACATCTTCAGCTCCTGAGTCCATTATGTGCTTCTGTAAACCTTTCCACCACCGCCCACGGGATGGGTATGGGGTGCATAATAAAGGACACGATTAAAGCTCTTGTCCTGATTTCTCTATAATAACCAGTGAAGTGATAATGTAGTAAACAGCCCCACAGAAGACTTAATTAGCAATAAATAACGTCACTTAAGAGACACTATTGTTTACAGAGTATTTCCTCATCAACTTGTTAAGACCCAACTGGTTGACAAACAACCCAACCAAATGAGAGATATGTATAACAACATCACACGTGACAACACTGTGTATAACGTATATAACACAGTGTAACAGTTTATAACAGTGTATAACAGTGTTAACAGTGTATAACACTTTTATCTCACTCATGTCTGCGAAAGTGAGTCAAGACCCATGACTGAGTAACAACTTGTCATATACTCACGGTTCCAGCACTGCCAGACGGGCCCAGCTGCAGTTCCTGTACGAATCAGATTAACGATACAGAAATGAATATAATGTTGAGTATCATCAACTCAAAGTCTCACTCGCACTGACTCATGTAAGACACTAGGCCTCCAATTCAGATTGTTTCTGAACAAATAAAACACATTTGTTTAGGTTTGTTTTCAAGTGGATGATTATGAACGAGGAAAAAAAATCAAGTGTAATAACAAGATTTAAAAATACAAAACTACACTGGTGGATTGACAATGAACTTCCCAAAACTGACATTAATAACCCGCTCCAATGAACATGGGTGTAGCAGGGTATATAAACATTTAGTCAAATAATAAACCACTAGCCTGGGGCTATGGCCATGAACACGTGACTAACAAAATCTTAACGCAATATAAAATCTCTCCTAATCCCCGATAACTTACTAATGACTTGACTGATTGTTACGGCCCTCTCGGGACGCAACGGGGTTCTTGCTCTGATGTTGTTAGAGGAAGATATATATATCCGACCCCAAGCCAGTAGAGGCTTTCAAGGGATGCGATCCGTGACGCAAGTAACTTAAAGGGAGTATGGAAAGAAATTTAAGAACTTAATATAATATAATGTTCACCATCACCATTTAAATATATAAAATTAAAACGTACACAAGGGGGAGGGGTATTAACACTTTACAAGGGGATCGTGCACAATCCAGTCTTCTGCTGAAGACTCTTGATTAAGAAGCTAGGTGCTGAGTCCGCGGTACTTTCTTCGTGGCCTCAAGACGTGTCCTCTGAGAACGCCGAGTCTACCCTGGCCACAGGTCAGCCACAACACAGGTCCACTGGGGGCACCGTCGTGGAGGCCGTCAACCACACGTCCAGCAGGTCTGCTGGCAGGTACTGAGCCAACAAGGCTGGTACGGCCACTCCACGAACGATAAAAGGGGTACGCCCTAGACAGGAGTCTCGTGTGATATCACCAATCACCCTCCTGTCCTCACTACCCCAGTGGATTATCGTCTCCAACCGTCGGTCCCGGGTAAATCCTTCCACTGCCACTCCACTGGCAGGCTTAACACACCACAGTGTTCTTCTGGGGGGACGACGTCACAACAGCTACAGCAAACTTCACAGTATGGAGACTGGCTGCCTCGGGTAGACTGACTCAATCGTCAACACAGTGGTCCCAGGTCGGCTCTGTAAGCAGACACGTCATTAATAACCGGGACACTAATACACCACACTCACAGGCTCAGATACTAACACCTGACGTATCCAGTCCATAGATGGCGCTGTCGTCGGAGCACCACCTCACCAGAGGTCAGGAGCGGCGGTGTTGAGTGCTGAACCAGACTGGAAACTGGTCCTCGAGGCCAGTACACGCTGTCCTCACCAGGTGTCGTCGTTCGTTTGGCGGGGGTTTCGGGAGCTGACCCACAGATGGCGTAGTTGTTACTGCTCCTTGCTCGGACGCTGGATCCGGGTTCGTAACACCTCCCCACCAAAAAGAATTTGGTTTGGGGTTCTATAAAAAACACAAACCAAATTAGCAGGGCGACACAACTCCAAATGGACTTACTTATACTATGAACTGGAGAGATGAGGCTGTCTTGTCCACAGAATTGTCCTACTGGGCAATTCCGGCACAATGGGAACTTGCAGATTGAAGGCGATGTCCTGCCTGGCGTAACCTTCCACGTCTTCCACGTCTCCACTGCGATGTCAAGCAGGGGCTTCATCTCACCTCTCTCGAGTACGGATTGGTTTCGACACGATCTGGGGTAACTCGACACTTCCCTATGTCGTGGCACCGATGATGGCTGTCCACAGACGGCATTTCTGGTGCCGGTCCGATGGTCCTTCAGGGAGGCAGGAACCTGGAATACAGGGGTCTGATAATTCAGAGTGATAGCGACAGCGGGTAAAACAGTACTTACAGCATACTCTACTAGGTCCACACCTAGTCCCAACGGGGCTGTTCGTACGTCGCAGGTGGCATTCGCTCTGTCACCGTCAGGTCGACCAACGTTCCGCATAACGCTGTGTTGAGGCTCAGCAATCACACGGGGGGTGTCAACCTGTCGGAAACAGTCACTCATATTATCATTTGTCGTACCTCCTGTATCAACCATCACCTTCCAGGTCCCTCCTTCAACTGCAACACCTGCAGTACAAATCTCCAATCCCTGGGACCTTTTCGCGATGTTCATGGGAGCCATCATTCGTCGGGTCGTCCACTGGTCCTTACTGAGAACACATAGAATACATACGAGAATCAAACAAAGTATCGCTAAGAAACATGAGGCCAATTGAGGGATAAGCTTCCCGAGCCAGTCATGTCCATAGCCGGCCACATCCACACGCCTGGCTTGGACCGAAGAGGGCACTAGACCTTTTGAACACACCGCACCTACCTCTGACGTCTGGGGAATCTCTGGCTGGTTCACTACATGCTGTAACTTGCCATACCGCAAGCACACATCCGCCTTCGCTCCAGACTCGTTGGTATCCGTGGGTGCCCGCACACAAGGCCTCTCTTCTTGCTCAGGTACCTCTGCCTTCTTAACTTCATGTTCCTCGTCGAGAGAATCAGGAGACACTGCTAGAATATCGTCGATCTGCGGGTGAGAGGACAAATTAGACATGTTCAAATCCGGGTCTGTCTTTACCTGGACATTACCATTGTCTGTTACCTCAGACCGTGCTGTTCTGGTAGACTCGTCCGCAACCTTGGGATGATTGGTGCTCCAATCGGTCACCAAGTCGTTGGCTAGTACCACGTCAATTCCAGCCACAGGGAGGGTATCGACTACTGCCAACGCACATGTGCCGCTGAAATAAGGCGAGTCGAGATGTACTGGCACTAAGGGGGCGATGTACTGCGTCCTTGGAAACCCAACCAGGATAACCTCTGGTCTCCCATCCACACTTACTCCCTCGGGTAACGAGCTCTTCACGATCAGGGACTGGGCTGCTCCACTATCTCTGAGCACTACAACTGATCTACCAGTATGATCACTCGTTACATACCCGGTTGAAGTGTGAGGGGCCAACAAACTTGGTTCTTCCTGCTTCGTCGTAGACTGGCTTCCTGCTAGTGATGTTCCACAGCTCATCAACATCACCTCCCTTCGTGCGCTGCCACCTCTTCTGCCTCGGCACCTAGCAGCTATGTGCCCTTTCTGCCCACAAGTCCAGCACACCATATTCCTCCTTGGACTAAGGTGTTTCGGACTACTAGGACTTGTTCTTCGGGGGCTACTTGGGGGCGTCTTCTTAGCACTTTGTGGGACGGGTCTTTCTTCTTCATCATGAGGTCTGTCGAACCGGCGCTGGTAATTCCTTGGGACGTACTTAGCAGACGGCCTATGAGTCAGGATGTACTCTTCAGCCATGGTGGCTGCTGCACTCAAGGTCTCTACCTGCTGTTCCTCTAAGTACGTCTTCAGGTCTACAGACAAACAATCCTTGAAGTCCTCGAGCAGAATCAGCTGTTCGAGGTCTTCCCTGGTCTCCACCTTCCGAGAGGCGCACCATTCTTGAAAAAGTCGCTCCTTGATGGTGGCGAATTCGGTGAAAGTGTGCTCTGATGTCTTCTTCAGGTTTCGGAACTTTTGCCTATATGCCTCAGGTACCAATTGGTACGCCATGAGCACCACTTTCTTCACCATATCGTAATCGCCGGAGTCGTCAAGGGATAACGTAGAGTAGGCGATTTGGGCCTTCCCAGTCAAGACTGACTGTATCATGATGGCCCAATTCTCCCTTGGCCACTCCAAAGAGGCAGCGACTTTCTCGAAGGCTGCGAAGAACTTCGAAACTTCTCTCTCGTTGAATTTGGGGACCATTTTGATATTCCTTACCGGATCGAAACCGCTTACTCCAGTTTGTCTCTGTCCAGCGCCTAGTCGTAATACTTCTAGTTCATGTTGTCTCTGTCTTTCCTCCCTTTCTCGCTCTCGTTCTTCTCTCTCTCGTCTCTCTTCTCTTTCTCGTTCTTCTCTCTCTCTTTCTCGTTCTTCTCTCTCTCTTTCTCGTTCTTCTCTTCTTTCTTCTCTTTCTAATTCTAAACGCCTCATCGCCAATTCTTTTTCTTTCATCTCCATTTCTTTATTTTTCATCTCCACTTCTTTATCTTTTAATTCTCGTTCTACTTCTAACTTCTTCCACTCTATCTCGCGATTGATCTCTAGGGCACGCATTTTGACTGTTAGGAAGCTGATATTAAGCTCACCTGCATCACTGTCAATGTCACTGCCCTTATCTTCCTTTTCTGTGGAAGCTATTTCCTCACCTTCCCTGGTACTAGGAGTCTCGCCTTCCTGTTTCTCTTCTGCCTTCAGGTGCCGGTGAACCTTGGACAAGATCTCCACACGGGAATCACTGGCACGGATCTTGATCTCCAGGTAGGCGCTCACTAGTACAAGTTCCGGTTTGCTCAGATACTTTAATCTGGCAAGACAGTCCACTCTGTTCAGAAAAGCCTGAACATCGTCCAGATCATCGATGGTAGCTTTTTCTGCCATTGTCACAGATGGAATACTTAACGAGCACTTAACACACCTTTTACACGTTAGCACTTAACGCACCGAGCACTGTTCTGCGCCAATATTGCACGTAATCACTTCGGGCACCACACTACCCAATATTGCACTGAGTCCAAGCGAACACTTCGCTCTACAATATTGCACTGAATCACTGAGCACCGCACTAGTCAATATTGCACTTAATCGCTTAATCACAGCGAGCACCGCACTGCACAATATCGCACTTAGTCACTCTGAGCACCGCACAGGACGTATAACGTCACACACAGGGGGAATTATATACAGGGATTACGCCACTTCACCACCCCTGTCAAACATACTTAACAAGGGGACGGATCCCGCTGGGGATGCCAATTATGTTACGGCCCTCTCGGGACGCAACGGGGTTCTTGCTCTGATGTTGTTAGAGGAAGATATATATATCCGACCCCAAGCCAGTAGAGGCTTTCAAGGGATGCGATCCGTGACGCAAGTAACTTAAAGGGAGTATGGAAAGAAATTTAAGAACTTAATATAATATAATGTTCACCATCACCATTTAAATATATAAAATTAAAACGTACACAAGGGGGAGGGGTATTAACACTTTACAAGGGGATCGTGCACAATCCAGTCTTCTGCTGAAGACTCTTGATTAAGAAGCTAGGTGCTGAGTCCGCGGTACTTTCTTCGTGGCCTCAAGACGTGTCCTCTGAGAACGCCGAGTCTACCCTGGCCACAGGTCAGCCACAACACAGGTCCACTGGGGGCACCGTCGTGGAGGCCGTCAACCACACGTCCAGCAGGTCTGCTGGCAGGTACTGAGCCAACAAGGCTGGTACGGCCACTCCACGAACGATAAAAGGGGTACGCCCTAGACAGGAGTCTCGTGTGATATCACCAATCACCCTCCTGTCCTCACTACCCCAGTGGATTATCGTCTCCAACCGTCGGTCCCGGGTAAATCCTTCCACTGCCACTCCACTGGCAGGCTTAACACACCACAGTGTTCTTCTGGGGGGACGACGTCACAACAGCTACAGCAAACTTCACAGTATGGAGACTGGCTGCCTCGGGTAGACTGACTCAATCGTCAACACAGTGGTCCCAGGTCGGCTCTGTAAGCAGACACGTCATTAATAACCGGGACACTAATACACCACACTCACAGGCTCAGATACTAACACCTGACGTATCCAGTCCATAGATGGCGCTGTCGTCGGAGCACCACCTCACCAGAGGTCAGGAGCGGCGGTGTTGAGTGCTGAACCAGACTGGAAACTGGTCCTCGAGGCCAGTACACGCTGTCCTCACCAGGTGTCGTCGTTCGTTTGGCGGGGGTTTCGGGAGCTGACCCACAGATGGCGTAGTTGTTACTGCTCCTTGCTCGGACGCTGGATCCGGGTTCGTAACACTGATGTAGTGGTTAAAAACAGTGGTCATAATTCCATTCACCTGGGCTGTATGGGTCTCGAACCATGTGAGGCCGGCGCTCTAGCAACCGGGCTATGAGCAGTCTTAAACAGTGGTCCTATAGTCTATGCATACAAGAAACATCAAAGGATACATAGTAAGGATCTCGGGAGAGCGACCTACGATGCGTCCGTCCAGCCTGGGTGCACACAGCCAACTGGTACAAACATGGCTTGGTTCCTCAGCCGTGACGCACATAAATTCCAGATTAAATTTACGTTTGATCATCTTATCAAGGTAGTGGAATTAGCACCAAATAACGACATGCTACAAGGCTGCCTTCAAAAGGGGTAACGACTAACATATGGATCTCCCTTGACAGATCTCCTATCAGGCTATAGCCTCATTTTTTCAACCGTCTTCCTCACCACAACCTTGCAATAACACTAGATATTACTATAACAGTCGGCTATATTTATTAGGTATATTTAATACCTGATAACAAAACACAGGCGCCATACTTTCCCCCAGGTATAGTACCTAGACAAAGGTCACATTTGAATACATGGGAAGACACTTTAGCATTCGTTGCCTCAACATGGGTGTCGCCAACTGGCTTTCACTGGCTTCAAGGATGTAATCACAACGCTATGGTATCATATAATGATTTACACGCACCCTTAATTACGCTGTAAGCATCTACCAAGACGTCCAAGTAAATTTGCATACCATATTAACCTTAATTAAAGAATTTTGATACTCTGAGGATCTTTTATGCAAATTCAAACAGCCTCATGCTAATTTAATTACAGCTCTTGATCCTCAAATCACGCCATAATATAATCTTCAACTACCTAGGCATGCAGACTAGTTTTCAGACAGTATTCACATTAAATAATATCATATATCATAGGATATCATATGCAAATTAAAGCTACTTCTGAACTGATACGGCTCTGATACCAGACGAAACAGTTACCAAACTCTGACCTTGATAATATTATAATCTCGGAATTAACACTCCAGCATTGTATTATTATCATCAAGGTCAAATTTATATCACACACGATGCCAATTCGAAAACAAAAATATATAAGGCTAGTAACTTAGGGTATCAAATTCCCTAGAGGGATAAACATTCACTAAAGAGGGATAACAATTCACTAAAGAGGGATAAAAATTCACCAAAGTGGGTAAAAATATAGATCGATATTTGAAAAGCAAGAATTGCGATCGTCTTGAAAATCTAGGCATTCAGCAAGAAGTTGCAAAACTGTAAGTGGCAAACTTTCAGGTGGAACAAAAAGAAAGACATCCCGCGGGAATGGCTTGTATATATAAATAAAAGCAAAAAAAAAATCCAAGAGTTCTTACATTCTTGTCCATCCCCCAGCACGCATAGCGTTTCGGACAAGTCCTTTAATCCTAATTTTCACACACACCCACACATCCCCAGGAAGCAGCCCGTAGCAGCTGTCTAACTCCCAGGTACCTATTTACTGCTAGGTGAAGAAGAGCATCAGGGCGAAACAAACTCTGTCCATTTGTTCCCGCCTCCGCCGGGGATCGAACCCGGATCCCCTTAGAACTAAGAACCCCGAGCGCTGTCCTCTCAGCCGTCAGGCCACACCAAACATCGGCTCCTGGGAACCTACCTTCAGCGGTGGCATGAAAACCAAATCAATTCAACTGAAGAAGAGTCTTTGTGAAGAAAAAGAACTACAACCAAAAATATAGGCCTAGGATTTCTCTGGATCAGAAATTCAGAGTTGGAGGGAGAGGTAAAGTAAAGAGATGTGATGAAAGAGGTGCGGTAGGTAGCAGAGGTAATCGGGAAGGGTCCGGTGAGGAAGGCGGTGAACCCCTTCTAATAGCACGTCGCATTTTGACATATACTATATCTAAGATCAAAAACTAAAAATGGTAGCCGGCTCGCGAAATTGATATAATGTCCCGTTTTCTGTTCGTTGGTCCTCGGGTTCGAAGGAGGAGAACCTTAGGAGGACGGGCTGGGTTAGAAGAGGATACTTTAAATTGACAGTTTTCTTGACGATTGGGAAACCTTAGGAGGACGGGCAGAGGTTCGGGCACTTTAGTACAACAATTTAATTACATTTGGAACGCTCAAGACAGGTTGGTTGAAGAGCGTCCAAGCAAGTGAGGCTGCCTATGGACAGATGGAAAGAACTATCATGAGAAAGCGCCAAGGCATTACGACTGCATAGCACTGGGAAGGGGTCAGGATAAGGATTTGGGATGGGACGGGGGAAAGGAATGGTGTCCAACCACCTGGACGGTTGGGGATTGAACGCCAACCTGCATGAAGCGAGCTAGACCGTCGCTCTACCGTCCAATCCAAGTGGACTATGGACAGAAGCGACAGCATGTTCTGCATCAGGGTGTCGGAATGTGGACGCCAAGAACCTCCACATCGAGGTCAGTTGACTCATCTTCTGAGACGGTAGAAGAAGTAAGAATAAGGTCATGGGAGGCAGCCAGGGAAAAGACCAAGGCCTTCTTACCTTTCAGGGAGGGAGAGCGATTAAGTTTACATTTCTGACCCGACAACAGAGGTGCGATAGTTTCAGAGTACTGTATGATGGACTTCATTAATGTCTCTGGCGGGAAAGAGGAATGAGGTCGATTGGAAGATGATGGGTATCAACCCAGATGGTCTTTGTCTGGGATGGGCCAAAGTCAGAAGGGCGGCTGAGGAGGAAGATGGGTTCTGGAGACAGAGGGTAAGAGGAGAGAGGGCGGCAATATCGAAAGAATAGAGGAAATAAGAGATTATCGTGATAAAGCATGGATGTGCGCGCGCGTGTGTGTGTGTGGGGGGGGGGGCGGGGGCTCATGCACACACATAGTTGTATTTGCAGAACATGAACCACCACTCTGGTCCCGCTTTTCAACTCTTAATCGACTAGTGAACAGGTTCCAAAGCCTACTTTGTGTCTGCGTTTGTGTTGGTTCCGGGGAACAATGTCCCGTGGCCCAGTCTCTGTCATGTCTAAATTTAAAGTTCAGCACCCACAAAATAGTCTCCCCTCGAGGACGCCAGCACACAGGGCCTCGGCCACAGTGACTAAGACTCCTCAGGGCAGGAAGCCTAGCCCCCGCGCCTGATGGTAGAACATGTGTAAATAAAAAATGAGGCCGGGAATGGGACCGTCATCGTCATCTAGCCGTGAATAGTGTCTGTCGCCACCACTTCACTTCTTATGTATTACATTTGTTAAATATTGTGACTGAACATTTTGATATTCTGCTATTTGTGCAAAACTTTGCAAAATAAGAAAATATTTTACAAGAAAAAAAAATATTCCAACATTAGAAAAAATTCTTGTTAATATCTCTGTGACTCTGGTACTTTCCTTCTGTTTCCTGTTGTTCGTGTACTACCCCTGTTAGTCTGTACTTGTTTGCCCAGTCTATTTCCTTGAGTATTTTATATATGTCGTAATGTCTTCTCTCTTCCAGTGATGTGACACTCGACTCCTTCAGTCATTCCTCGTAGCTCAAACCTCTTGTAACAGTTCAAGGAAATTCTCCCTGGTTCCCCCTTTATCATTCTCCATTCCCCTTCTCCTCCTTCCCAGATTTATTAGTTTATAGCCAAAGCAGAATGTAGAGCCATATTTGGTTTGTACAAAGGTCGACCTGGGCACCTTTTCTGGAGATGACTTCTCCCGTCTGAACTTCAGAAAGCCATTAGCCAGGTGCCCGTGGCCAGTATCCACTGACCTGGCCTCGTTGGGCGTTGGGAGGTACTTCCTGAAGGTTTCCCCTCAGTTGTTTGATTAAGACCCTTAAGAATTAACTGACAAATTATGTCTCAAAATTAGGTACCAGCCGGCATCTGCACGTTCCCGTAAGAAAGCTTGACCCTCTGTCCCCAGCCACGCCCAGCGATAGGTCTACAGGTTCCCTGGCCTTGTGATTGGTCCCTCGATGCCCAGAGGCATGGCCGGGTGCGGAGTTTCATATCAAGTTTAGTGTGAGAACGTAAGAGAAAATTAGTGTAGATTGAGGCTCTGTGAGGCACGTAGTGTGTCAGCCAGGTAAGGGTTCAGACTGCACCACCCTCGCCGGATGGTATCAGGTTAAGGTAGATACTTCCAGAGTTTTATTCGTTGTTTCAGCACCATCCTGCCTCGATAGGGAATTTTAGAATAGGCTATAACTGATTTCATTAAAAAATTATATGTTAAAAGTTCATTTGGCATTTCAGTACACTCCCTCTTGTCATCCTCATAGTTTCCTGTCATGTGCTTCAAACTCACACTGTATCTTGTGCTACTCACTTCCCCAACATTAGTACGCAAGATATATATATCTTCACCAGTGTAATCACGTCTGTCAATTTATATTGTAGTTATATGTTGATATAAAATTTGCTACAGTGTACCTTTTCATCTTACCTGATATGTTAGATTAAGGACCAGCCCGAAACGCTATGGGTGTTAGTGGCTTTGCAAGAATGTAAAAAAAAAACAATCTTATGTAATCTCACAAACCCATTGTACCTTCTTGTAAATAAAATTATAATTATTATTATTATTATTATTATTAATGAGAGCATACACCAACTTCAGCTTGCTTCGACTTGGTATTAGTGATTCTCTGGGCCACATGATACAGAGAGTAACAATCAACCATGTTGCAGTAATTAATAATTAACGTCTCTTTCACAAGTAGTTATGAAGAGAAAGATCAAGTGTGTTTCATGTCCTCGACTTCTCCCTCACAGGTCGTGGACAATAATTATCAGTAATTATCAACGATCTAGATTATCAACGACCAAAGCCATCCCTAGACGAAGGGGTGGTGGGCAAATGTCAGAATAAGTGGATCTTGCATATAATTACCCTTGGCATAACATTGTGGCAGTATTCCAGCACGGTGTCTCAATCTTCACTCCCGTGGGTTCTGGCTATGGCTTTCACTTACGTTTCTGTATATATGTATACAATGGTGGCACAGTTACAAGTGTACAAAAAGTATAAGATGGTGACGTTACACTCTCAGCTCTGGGACTAGTGTGGTGGCATACACCTGAACTTTTCCCCAAGCTTCGTTTTGTGTTTAACGAGATAAGTACTTGAAGATGGTGCTGCATATTCCATAATTGGTCTGACATAAACGATATACAAGATTCTGAACGACTCTTTGTTCAGATTCCTGAAGACAGTTCTTATATTGGCCAATCTTCTGTACGCAGCTGATGATATTCTTTTGATGTGGGGTTCTGATGACAGGTTGGAGGTAATATCAACCTCCAATTCTTTCTCTGTTCGATTCCAGAAGGATTTCCTGACCCATGTGTGTGCTTACCTACTTGATGTTGCGAGTAGGAAGCTCCAGCTCCTGGCTCTCGCCTCTTCCCATCACTTATCCTCTGGGCTGACTCCTAAACCATGAAGGTTTTGCCACATTTATATTTGAAGCTTCCATCATCTCTCTTTCAGTTGTGTTCCACTTGTTTAGGATGTTCAAATTAAATTCCTAATTCAGACTGACTCGTCTACTTTGTTAATATTCCTCGACATCTTTTAATGCAGTGATCATGTCTTGATCTTACAAACACACACACATTATATATTATATATAGCTGACCCTGGGAGCCTGATAGCCGAGTTAACAGCGATCTAGACTCGTAATCCGAGGACCGGGAGAAACAAAATGGGCAGTTTCTTTCACCCTGATGCCCCTGTTACCTAGCAGTTAATAGGTACCTGGGAGTTAGACAGCTGTTACGGGCTGCTTCCTGTGTGTGTGTGTGTGTGTGTGTGTGTGTGTGTGTGTGTGTGTGTGTGTGTGTGTGTGTGTGTGTGTGTGTGTGTAAAAAATTAATTAATAGTAAGTAACAGTTGATTGATTGACAGTTGAGAGGCGGACCGAAAGAGCAGAGCTCAACCCACGCAAACACAACTAAGTGAATACACACCTACCTTGCAGAAACAAACTAGCTGGCCTTGAAAAATCCCCATCTGGCGTGTTACAGTTTAAAGAAATTTCATATTCGACTCGGTTAACAACGGATTTCCGGTGTCGATTACACATTATAGGAGACAACAGCAGCTGTAGTACAGGACGCCGCACTTCTCATAGCCCGGCACGCACCAGCGAGGAGTGGTAGGACCCCAAGGACCTCAAGAACCTCTCATGTCCCCACGTCAACGCCCCTCCACGACAAGGACCTCTGAAGTACAGTATCACCACCGCCCTCAACGCAGGCCCTCTTGTTTATATCTGAAACCCCCGTTAGACAGGTTAGTCTAACTTTAGACTTAGTCCATCACATCAGCGTCTCTCCAGAACGGCTGCGTCTCCCCATTACAGCTGCTGGATTATCAGGTTCACAATACAGGAGCTACAGTAACTCCGCACCTAACCCATACCAGGAGGCTTCTTCACGCGTCCAGTCCTCAGCAAGATTAACTTCAACAACACGTCTGTGACAAGAACTCACTTTCCCACCCCCCTATATCAATGCAATGATCGTGGTGACACTTCTGCCTGTGTAAACTTGCGTATGGCGTGTACGTTACTGCTACTGTAAACTTGGACGCAGAGCACGTCGTTACAGTTGTAAACATTGATAAAACGTTTATATCGGTGTCAGTGTAAATCTTAATACACAGGGTGTGATAAGGTCCCTCCCTGCCTACCCACAATGCCTGTACTCCAGGACCTGTGGTTGACCATGACCACAATCCTCGTCACTACTCTACTGTGTATGGCCTACAGGCCTAGACAAATCTCCTCCAGGATAAAGCAACAAGGTAAGATTCATTATTTCCCTCATAATATCTCACTAAACCATCAGTAAAGAGGTAAGATTCATTATTTCCCTTATAATATCTCACTAAACCATCAGTAAAGAGGAAAGATTCATTATTTCCCTCATAATATCTCACTAAACCATCAGTAAAGAGGCAAGATTCATTATTTCCCTTATAATATCTCACTAAACCATCAGCAAAGAGGTAGGATCCATTATTTCCCTAATAATATCCTAATAATCCAACGATCAAAAGTCTGTGATGAATTGAATCGAAAAACATTGAACCGTGATACATAAAAAATTAAATATACTCCAAATATTAACCACGTATTGATTCAGTTTCTATGTTCTATACTGCCTTAGGATACGATAATATACTAAGAATATCCTATTCTTAAAATGCGGTAATTCACTAGGAATATCCTATCCTTAAAATACAATAATTCACGAGGAATATCCTATCTTTAAAATACAATAATTCACTGGGAATATCCTATCCTTAAAATACAATAATTCACTAGGAATATCTTATCCTTAAAATACAATAATTCACTATACGAATACCTTCTTAAGGTAAGGTAATGTACGTTAACATCCTATTGAGCGTAAGACCAGAACTGGCTCTTCAAATCAACACTGTCAGTGTTAAAATAAATTACTTCTATTGAATTCCATCCCATCAATTTCAGTTCTAAAGATCTATTCAATTCTATTTCCACGAACGATGAGGGCCGCTCTCCTCTTCTCAGAATTCATCGCGCTTCTTATAACTGTATCAATTAATTTCATATCGTTTCGTTAGTCCATACTTCTAATTTAAAAAATCGTTTTGCTATGGTGTACTTTTAGTGTAATGGATACAAATAAAATTCTAAAACTATTTAGTAAATGTTCAATTATATTAAAATAATGAAATACACGGAATAATGTTTCCGAAAATTAGAAGATATAACGAAAAGGACAAATTAGAATTGTTATTACTGACAATTACAATGTTATATTTACCATAAAATTATTTACATCATATTTAGAAGCTTACAACAGCCTAATACAGACAACTACAGCCTATCGCAAAATAATATATCTTACCACAACCCATTACACCCTACCACAACCCATTACACCCTACCACAACCCATTCCACCCTACCACAACCCATTCCACCCTACCACAACCTATTACACTGTACCACAACCCATTACATCCTACCACAACCCATTACACCCTACCACAACCCATTCCACCTACCACAACCCATTACACTGTACCACAACCCATTCCACCCTACCACAACCCATTACACTGTACCACAACCCATTACACAATACCACAACCCATTCCAGCCTACCACAACCCATTCCAGCCTACCACAACCCATTCCAGCCTACCACAGATCTTTATCCGTCGACAGGTATGTGTGGGAACGCCACGTTAGTGGCAGACCTCATCCGGAAGGGAAATTGTCGGCCCGTGGAGCAACCGGTGCCAGTGCCTATCCCCAGTGGCTACGAGTCTGTGAGTTGGCCCTAGTCTGTACGAATGACTGTATTCCTTAGAGCCTGTCTATACAAGGTCTGTGTTTACCCTAGAGCAACGCGTCTCTAACTAACCTGCATTTATAACCAACAGTATGTGACTCACTACATTTAACAAAAGTAAAGGCTAGGCTTTTTTACTTCTACATACAAGAAAGCTGAAATTTTGTTAAATTCTCCACAACGTCCTATAGGGCTGCGTAGCTCCATTACACGAGAAGGGAAGGGAAGGGAAGGGAACTATCTGGGAAGCACTGGGGGAAAGCATCAGGATAAAGAACAAATCCACAAGGACCGTGATGAGGATTCGAACCTACGCACGGGATATTCTCTATCAAACCAGCATCTGGTTGACAGAGCCCGAGTGCATGGGAGGGAATTGTGTGAAACCCTGATTGGGCTTCGGAGAAGCTTCGGGATCCTCGTGAGAGCAGTAGCACTCCAGGTTGTAATTCTATTTTTACCATGTCGTGGTACAGTTGACTAAGGCGCGTCCGGGAACATCCTGTGCGTAGGTTCGAACCCTCATCACGGCCCTTGTGGATTTGTTCATTTGATATATCACGCTATTGTGATTTCTGTGTATATCAGGATAAATATTTGGGATGGGAAAAGGGGAAAGAATGGTGCCCAGCCACTTGGGCGGTCGGGGATTGAACGCCGACCTGCATGAAACGAGACCGTCGCTCTACCGTCCAGCCCAAGTGGTTCCACTACACAAGACTTAGGGTTGAGTTGAGTGTCATAACGTTGGGATAAGGCGTCTATCTACCAGTCGCGGAGGACACAGACCTTCAAGGTCACCAGGACCCTCAAGATGACACGTATACAGGTCCACCTCTATACAGATCTACGTCAGGCTGTTTGACTTATAATTTCATACAGTAAAGCACATTCATGGAAATCTATTGCTAAAGTGGAGAGCATTAACACTGGCAGCATTACCCCACAAGAAAAGAGCAGTCATGACCAGACTCCCAACATTAACCCCAAGAAGACAGCCGACCGTGACCAGACTCACAACGTCAACCATTAACCCCAACAAGACAGCCGGCCTTGACCAGACTCCCAACATTAACCCCAACAAGACAGCTGGTCGGCCCAAGCCCCAGTAAATGCTTTACACGCAAGAGTTACGGCCGCTGTAACAGCTCTCTTCGTAAATAAAAGGATTTTTAGTTTATTTTGAAGCTGAAGTAACGCAAGGATGAAGTGGGCGGGGAGGGGGGGGGATGATAAAGCTGGGGAGGAAGAGAGAATATATTTAGAGAGAGGAGAAGAGAGAGAACACTCATAATAATGATAACCCTCATCATCTGAGACTGAAGAAAGTGAATAAGGTAAACGTAAGGAAATTTAAAATTTTACATTTACAATCTGCAAACGGCATATGAATGCTTTCCTACATTGCTAGTAAAGGCGGAATTCTGCTCAAACCACAACGCAATTTCGCACCTTTAAACCACTACGAAAACAAAATTCTTCCAAAAGAATATGCGAGACAGAAAACACCTGACCAGCGAGTAGTAGCAGATAGGAATAGGCAACACTGCGTCTTGAAATGGGTTTGCCCATTTCGGAGAAGCCCTGTAGAAGCCCTAATATTCCTGTAGACCATTTCATCTTGTGGCCCTGTAGAAACTACAGAACAGATGTTAGAAAACGGGGATAGAAAAACTGGCCCCAGGGAAACATGGGGTTACTATAGTATCGTCAGTACTAATATAAAGTTTACCGGAGGACCAATATCTCTAGTTACTATATATAATATTCATAATATTTATAAGTAAAGTTTCTAACTGTAACACACTCGCTGGGCTTCGCCAGCGATTTGATCTGGGTTCGAGTCCTGGCCAGGGAAAATTCACCAAGAGCCAATCCTTAACTGCATTCGTCTGTTTACCCAGCAGCAATTGGGTATTAGGTTGTAAACCGATTGATGGGCCGTATTCCAGGGAAAACTAGTAAAGTTTACCATGAGCAATGGGAAAGGAAAGCTCTCGGCATGCTAACAGGAGTTATAAGTCGTCTACTCCTGTACCCACCGATGTATGAAGAAATACATATACATACATATGCAACAACGATCACAAAAATACTGATCCAAGTATGCGGAAAAACCACACGTGAAAAATAAACAATGCTAAACACGTTTTCGGCTTAATTCACCTTCATCAGAGCAAAGTAGAATGATTCTACTTTGCTCTGATGAAGGCGATTTAAGCCGAAAACGCGTTTAACATTCTCTATTTTTCGCATGTGGTTTTTCTCCATGCATATATATATATATATATATATATATATATATATATATATATATATATATATATATATATATATATATATATATATATATATATTTAGTATATATTTTAATTTCAAATGCATTTCCAATTTTAAAACACTATCAAGAGCTATTCAGAGGTGAATACTCGCCCACAATATTTTCTTGCTAGACTCAGACATGAATTAAACTGATATTACTGACGTATTGATCGTCTTTCGAATATACGATGAATTATTAAATGTGACTATAAAGGCCAGTGTTGTCTATCCTCAGTCTCACCCGCGCTGGCTCACAGGCCATTTGTCTCTCTACCCTCACGGCCTAATTTATATCTTTTTTTCTCTCTCATTCTCCTTGACGCATTGACAACCATTTATCTCGCTTTTGTATTGTAACCTATATAAGTATAATTATATATGTTTATATAATTATACATTATATAATGTATAATACACACACATTTTATATATATATATATATATATATATATATATATATATATATATATATATATATATATATATATATATATATATATATATATATATATATATTATAATTACACTAGGAGAAAGAACCCGGTGGTGCCCGGGATAGTAATCATTCCACCCAATCTCTCCCTCTCACCCTAACCCTGTCCTAATTACATATTAACCACATTAATTCCAAAACCCCCTTTGAAAGTATATATAACCCTCAACCTCGGTTCTCCTAATGATACCCTAATTGCATTCTAATCACATCCAATTACTGACAAAACTAGGTGATAGCGAGCACTAATGTCACCATCCCCTCCCGGGCCAGGTGACTCCAGCTGTGGTGATGGTGACCAGGTGTCAGGGTCTAAGCTGCTATCCCAGCTCCTACAGCTGCATCCCTCTCTACGTCACCGACCTCATCATCCCGGTAAGTTTAACGCAACCTGTCCTCTTAAAAAGAACGTCGCTTTTGGCTCGTATGCGCACTATGGCCAAATTTGGACGTAATTTGAAAATGAAAAAAAAATGAAAATAAATTTGGGATTTTTTTTTCAACAACAGTAAGTTAAGGGTCCTCTGATAGGTTAGGTGGGCAGGAAATTCTCATAAAGTTTCAAAACGTTATGAAAAACGTTAATATAAAGTGTCCTCTTATAACCTCTGCGCGTAGGCGGGACGACTCAAATAGAAAACGGAACAGAACGTCACTTTTGTGAGTCGATTTCATTTCAAATTACGTCCAAATTTGGCCATAGTGCGCATACGAGCCAAAAGTGACGTTATTTTTAAGAGGACGGGTTGCTATCACCGTTGGTTACCGCCTGAAGGCTGATTGTGCTCGGTAAGATTTCCTCCTATCCTGTCGGAAAATCCGACACCATTTAATATATCATACAGATAATTGCTGTTGTATAAGCAAGTTACCCATAGAAAACGTAACTTGTAGTGGAATTACCATCTAAAGAAAACGGGATATCATCACCACATACTATTATAATTCACCAGCTATTCTGCTGGGAATTGTTCTTCTTATATTAGTCTTTGGACTTTACCATCATAAAAACATCTTATATAAATTAACTTAATTATCAATATTAAAGTAGAGTAAATGTGACCCTTCTATCACTTTCTGAAATGTGGACAATGTAAGCCAGGCGTCAGAGTGAGGAGGAGGGCAGCCATCATTGTTATATGAGACCAGAGGCTCACACGGGAGCAAATTCGGCTCCTGTTAAATTTACTTGGACGTAGTGTTATGGAACCCAAAGGTGTACCATTGTCAACACGCTGTCTACAAATACAAGTTAAGTGTCTATCCGAAACCCGTTTATCATTCATTTATGGCCATTAATGTCAGGATATAGGGTTAGCCGGTTAGAACGCGAAATCGCCTCATACTAAAGGTAATTAAGCCAGGTCTTTAATGTTCCATGTACTGTATAGTGTTTTCTCTGATATAGCTTGTCATATATAGGATTCTGGCTTCACAGCTAGCGCACTTTTGACAGGTCAAGACGAGGATGCAAGATTATGTGCACCAGTTACTGGGTGATAGAAGCTACCTCAAAGAGGATAATTTGGTGTCTACACTCTAGTTATACCTGGTGGACTAACCTGCTGTACTATAAGAGAAGGAACCTCATCAATGTATGTAGCTATTACTGTAATTTGATTGGCTGCATATGTGTAATATAAACCCCCCCTAATGTGTAGAGGATCGATTTGTGAGATTATGAGATTATTGCAGAAATACAGTCCACTTATCATTATACAAATTGCTATCGAAGTATATAAATTAACGTAAATATAAATTCATATAAATTAAAAAAATATAAATCTCACAGGTCGGTCCCCACATATCCTGGCAAGTTGAAACTTTAAAATTGAGGGGGTAGAGTAGAGATAGCCTAAGATACTCTATCCCAAAATTTTGACGGTTGTCAAATTGTGAGATTTGAGCTGGCGAAAACAGTTGCCAAAGCTCTGTTGGTCAGAGTTAGCTGGTAACACTTTAGGCAGGGAACTGCTCTTGATAAGAGTCACTCCCGTTCAACACTATCATTCCTGAAACTGACATAAATAAGGATTCCAAATATACTAGTGAGATGTTTTAAATAACTGAGTTTTAATTGGAATCAGTTTTTTTTTCTAAATTACTCCTAATGTTTAAATTCTAGCAAACCCATTTACAATGACAAACTTTATTGCTTGATTTTCAATTCAGTTATGGCTTTATTATGATATTTTCATTAATTTTTAATTGAAAATGTTTGCAACTTGTGTTCAGTATAATACATTGATAATAGTAAAATGTATATCAAAACCTACGCCAATGTAGCCTAATGTAAGAGTTTTCAACACAAACAGAACACGAAAGTATATAAATTGGATAAGTTTAGATTCAGGAAAGGCCTGGGTAAATACTGGTTTGTAAACCGGATTATTGTTTTATGGAACAGGTTACCTTGTAACATAATAGACGTGGGATTGCCGAATTATTTCACATACAGGTTAGACTAATATCTTATATGAATGAGTTTGGGTAGATATAAATAGGAGCTGTCTCGTAGGGGTCAATAGGAGCTGCCTCGTATGGGCCAAAATTGTGGAACTCTCCCACAACACTGACCTCTCCCACGTCCACAGGTGTACGCCCACGCCCACAGGAGAACCAGAACCTGCATGGAGGTGAAGGTGGAACAGCACACAGGCTGCCGCTGTGCCTGTGATAGAACCTGTCCTGTCAACCAGGTGAGGAAGAGGGAAGGAGGGAGCAAAATGATGTAGACAGAGAAAGACAAGGTTTTGGGGGAAGGAGGATGGGAAATAGAGGGAAAGGGGGAAGGAAGAGAAGGGAAAAGGGGAGAGAGACATCAACATACCCTGAGAGTTTAGTTAGAGTAATCAGAAGAACCCTGCCTGCCTCTCTCCTCTTCTCCAGCACACCACCAAAATAGATGCTCAGGGCTCCCGGTAAACAAAATATAACTTGGCATATACCACATATGTACTTATCAATCAGCCAAATAGTGACTATAAACAATAAGTCATATATGTACTATCTTGTGCGAGAGGTTGCAACGACTTCTTGAATCACCCAAGTTCTTCAACAATGGATACAATCACCGCAGAGTTTATTTCACTAGCTTATTATTAATGAGCAATACCTCACATTCAATGTCACGGTTTCTGTATCACAGAATGTCAGTCATCTATCCCTAATACATACTGTCACTAATAATTCAGTGACAATATCACTAAAGCTTTATTATCACTGTTGAATTTAACTGATGCACCGTCAATTACACCACATCTCTATAACCGACTTTCAAGTCTATGTAAACCTCACCAGTCACTGTCCAGGATATCTCGGGCATTTCGTGATGCTTACGAGGTCTGCATCTCTTATCTCCATAATGGAGGCTTTCTCGGTACTTAATAAACAATTTACGAGCTCCGAACCAGTCGAAGGTCGTAGATTTAGCCAATACCATTAGATTGATAGGCTTCGCAGTGCTTTGGAGCTTGTAAACATAAATGTAAATAAAACCGCCATGATTGCGGAAAGATGTACAGGTTTCGTAAGTGCTTAATAAATCCTGGTTCAGGATGCGACAACCTATCCGTCAAATAACACGTCGCATTCTGTACGCTATGATCCCTAACGGATAAAATAAAGGGTACTATGAAAAATAGCAGCTAAAAAAAAAAATTAGCGACCCCTACTCCTGCTGTATGAACTCTTACAAAGATAAAACATTATTATAACTCTGCCTTTCCCTCCTGCTGCAGGTGCTTAATAATACGGATGAGTGCGCATGCGTGTGCGACTCAAAGGAACAAGAGATGTGCGAGGTGCGTCAGCGCCTGTGGGACGCCACCACGTGCTCCTGCGTCTGCCCGCCCGCACTCGTCTCCCAGTGCTCGTCCGGGGAGGTCTTTATCCCGGAGCTGTGCAGGTACCAGTCATCTATACTTATTCTGTGATGATGTACAGGTTACATAAGTACACTGTATTATCCCATGTTGTACAAGACCATCAACACCCACCACTACCACACCACAGACCATCAACATCCTCCACTACCACACCACAGACCATCAACACCCACCACTACCACACCACAGACCATCAACACCCACCACTACCACACCACAGACCATCAACACCCACCACTACCACACCACAGACCATCAACACCCACCACTACCACACCACAGACCATCAACACCCACCACTACCACACCACAGACCATCAACACCCACCACTACCACACCACAGACCATCAACACCCACCACTACCACACCACAGACCATCAACACCCACCACTACCACACCACAGACCATCAACACCCACCACTACCACACCACAGACCATCAACACCCACCACTACCACACCACAGACCATCAACACCCACCACTACCACACCACAGACCATCAACACCCACCACTACCACACCACACCACAGACCATCAACACCCACAACTACCACACCACAGACCATCAACACCCACAACTACCACACCACAGACCAACAACACCCACCACTACCACACCACAGACCATCAACACCCACCACTACCACACCACAGACCATCAACACCCACCACTACCACACCACAGACCATCAACACCCACCACTACCACACCACAGACCATCAACACCCACAACTACCACACCACAGACCAACAACACCCACCACTACCACACCACAGACCATCAACACCCACCACTACCACACCACAGACCATCAACACCCACAACTACCACACCACAGACCAACACCAACAGACCATCCAACCTCATCATACACAAAATTTCCTACAGATCTATTTCCATGATATATCCAGACAATCCTGGAAACCGACATATCCCACTCATACGATGGCTTTCCGTACATCAAGTGGCCTCCTCTAGTGTTTCTACTACACAAACTACCATAACCTATCAAACTACCATATCAAATTACCATAACCTAGCAAGCCTAACTACTGACAACTAAGCAGATGCGGATAAAATATTGAGAAAGGACCAACCACCTAACGTCCATGTTAATGTGAAACTTCTACGAATGTACTGTATATGTTAATTTATATTCAAAGGTTTGTTGATGTATCTAATATGTTTATAATACAGGTGTGAGCTGTACTGAGCCCTGAAGACCACCTGCCACAGTACAACATCCGCGCCACTAGGACACACGCAGGTCTTCACTGGGACACTAACATGGAGGAGAGGAGTATCAGGCCGTGGAGGTTCTTCACAGCCACAGAAGACATGCCGACATTAAGGGAACATCATCCAGGTGCCATTCGAGGGACGTTCTGTCTTTAAAACACACACTTGACTCCTAAAGGACGTTCAAACACGAAGTTCATGCACATGTAATGGAATTCTTGACATCGTCTGTTACAGAGTAGCAGTCAAGGCAGGGTTGAGGTTTAATGATCAAAGTGTTTGGTAAGGGAGGGCTCACAAGAGCTAAATAAACCATCTGACACAAAACTTGTATTCCTGACCTAAGTGGTATGCAAATTAATTCAAGAAATTTCCCAAAGCAGAAGTCGCTTCCTCCGGCGTCTCCTTAATCTCTTGTGGATTTCCATTTCCGCACCAAATGGTTATTTTGATAAGCAAGATTAAGGTATCCTGATCGAATACACTTCTTGTTTTTACAGAATTTGTCACGACTCCGTAAGGGTCCAGGACGGACCGAAACGTCGTCACAAGGGTCCAAGACGGACCGAAATGTTGACACTTTCAGTTAAAATGAGTGGATTGTGTTAATTTTCAGCCTCGTTATTGTGACTTATTCTTTGGATTTTAGTGTCCAGTTTGTGAACATCGGATTCTCACGATGATAGTAACACCCGCCATTTGCAGGTCTTCAAGGATCTACCTTTCTTGTTTATCAACGACAACGAAAACATCTCGGCATTGGAAAGCTAACTCTTCAACTCAGAGGAATCTAAACAAAATGGATGCAAATAGACTCACACACTGACACAAACAAGCTCACAGCCATAAGCATACAAGCATCCACACACACAATCAATCTATGCGAAACTTGCAAACATTAGAACAGCATTTAGGGACCTAGGGAAATAATCCTTCAGAACATTGTTCACAACACGCATGAGACCCATTCTGGAGTATGCCGCCCCAGCGTGGAACCCAAGTATAAAAAAACAAAACAAAAGCGAACTCAAGAGATGTTCAATGTGGCTTGCACTGGAACTGTCAGGAATGAACTACAAAGAAACCAAACCAGACTTGAAACAAAAGAGAAAGCATTCAGGAGACATGATAACGACATACAAGTTTCTCAGAGGACTATACAAGATCGAACTAAGAGAAAATGTTCACTTTCAGGCAGGGTAGAACAAGGGGGACATGGATGGAAACTTAAAAAACAGAAGAATAACAGATGAGAGTCTACAGTAAGTAGTTGCAAGAAAACAGGATGGTCAAACGACAGCAAGGCGGGTCTCGGGAGCTGGCGCACAACCCCCTCCAAGCACCGACACAAAACTGGCAGCAATAAACAGACTTCCAGCCGTCATTACAAATTAGTTCTAGGAACGGGAAGATATACATCATGACAAAATATGCACTTGACACGTGACTCAGTGAACAATGGGGAGGGGGGGGGGGAATATTCCATAATTATTCTTCTCACGAAACACTTCAGTAGGGTCTAAAACCTGTACAGTCATGCACATTATGACATCATAATAAACACTATTTTAGTTCTTATTTCTCTTCGGTTAGGTTGTGTCAGTGAGGTTCCGATAGGCTACGATAGACTGAGTTTGCTTAAAGAAAAGCGATGATGCAGAGGGGTACCTGTTCAGGTCTTTAGAGCCTTCTGCACAGTGACCTCCCAGACACCTAAATTGTCTGACGCTGGCACTAGTGACCGGAAGAGCGAGGCACTGGTGCCAACGGTGCGAGCCACTGGTATTCTCCTCGCCAGGGCGGAGCCACCTGTCTTCACCTATGATATAGTTTATAATTACATCAAAATAAATACCCTGAGCAGAGTGTGTGTGTGTGTGTGTGTGTGTGTGTGTGTGTGTGTGTGTGTGTGTGTGTGTGTGTGTGTGTGTGTGTGTGTGTGTGTGTGTGTGTACTGAAATGCGCTTGTAAGGTCTAACTTCATGTAATCCAGTTCACTTGTTTACAACATATACGCTGTACATGTTACGTTTGATATGTGTGTGTTCCGTCCCAATCAATGTCTCCACATTGTACTGTTTCTTGCTTTAAACATTGCTTACATGTCTACAGTGTCAGTTCCCCTTAGTATTTGTTATATCGCTATCATTTCTCTCCTGTTCTTTGTTTCCTCCAGTGATAATCACTTTCCCTTTCTTCATGGCTCAGACACGAGACTTTTGTAACTAGTGGAACCTTTTCTGGCTATTGTTCTTAATCTTTATGTATGGGTTCCATGCCGGGGCGGCTTACCAAAGTCCAGGTCTCATGTAGTACGTATATACCATTCCTGAAGGATTCTTTGTCCAAGTACTGGAGGTGATCCGAAAGTTTGTTTAGTATACAAACAGTTTTTCGATTGGCCACTTCGTATAAAATACAACTATCTTACTTAACCAGAAACGTAAAAAGCACAACTGTTTTACCTAACCAGACATACGTAACCAGACATACGAACCTCATGAACCCCGTTAACCTATCGATGCCGATGCATAGAAACGTCAATATTTATGTGCTTTATTTTTTACAAACACTTTGCATTTGTAACGGACGGCTGATTCCGTAAACAACGTGACATATCCGGTGAGAGGACGGGCATGGCTCATACAGCCGATGCCAATGCTATAATGTGGTAACTAAACACTTCCCCAGTTTTACAAGTCAGAAGCTGCTTTCTCTTCATTCTGTACCAACCTGTCGTACCAGAAAATAGAAGCGGCTCGCGAAAGTGACGTACTGTCCCGTTTTCTGTTTTGGGTCCTCTGGTAGGTTAGGAGAAAACACTTTAAACTGACCGTTTTCTTGATGTTGGGAAACCTTAGGAGGACGGACTGTCTGTACAATATTTAGGAATATTTGGCGTCATCTCTTCCGTATTCCTATCCTCATAACCTCGCATTAGTTTGGGGTAAAGTCTAGTAGCCATTTCTCAAGACCACCTGTCTAGCTTATTTTGCAGTGTGTCACATTTTGCAATGCTCTGATTATTCACATTGGTTTTTACATCGTCAGCCATCATTATATGAACGAACTTATTTCCAGTTATGTTCTTGGCGTATATTGGAAACAGGCGTAGCCCTATTCCTGACCCTTAAGGTATTCTGCTCGTTATCTCTCTCAATTTTGATACCTTCTCTTACTGTGACCGACTGCCTTCCTGAAAATTAGTTCCTTCACCCAACTTATCGCTCTTTCTGATAGTTTTTTTAAGGCAACCTTTTCTTTGTCTCAGAGACATCCGCGTCAGCTGTCTACTACAGAGGTGCTAACCGGGTACAGCCCTCCTGCTTTTCAACACAGACACTAAAGGGTGAAGAATGGGTAACACACAAACGGCAGCCAAGCTATCCACGCTTGTAACAGATATGAACCAACCCGACAAAAAATACACGAAGTGTAAATATTATTGAGAACAAAGTAATAGTGGCTTAAGGCATTGTATGTACTAGCTCTATCTATAAATTCATCAATATTTGTATCACCCCTTGTATGTATGTACTTTACCTGAATAAACATTTGAATTTGAATTTTGAATTTGAATTTCAAAAGGGGGTATCCCCCCCCCCCCCACATTAATCAACTGTCAAATTTATGCCACTAAGAACGCCTACATAATACAAACAGTATTATTAGCAAGTGCAACTAAAGCCATAAATATTAATATTCTAAAGGCGCTAATTCCCACCTAATAAATCAAATCTATAAATCTATCAATTAAAGCCAAATGTTGGAGGCTAGATGCTTGGAGAGATGATGTGATTTGACGAGTGCCATGAGGAGGAGGGGTCGGCTCCACGCCCTGCTAGAGGAAAATCGGCCCCTATGTACATCCTTCTGGAAGCCGGTGGATGTGAAATGTTCAGCACTAAATTCCGTAGACTTAAAACAAAAAAGTCATAGTTTGCCAGTGCAGACTACTTATCACATGCCTTTGTAAGACTAACCATCCTGTATGATGTGGGATTTTAGTACAACGTAGCTAGCTTTTTACACACTGTACTTCCCCTTCATATAGTCTAGGGTAGCTGCACAAATGCAGATGTATCTAAATGTGTTAAGAAACAAACATTGCCTATTCACATCCTGACATGTAAAATCTGTTCTGATGACAGATTTCCATTCTGGGAGCAACCGTTTGGTTAGTGAAGATAATGTGTGTGGGAGATGGTTGCAGTGATGGGGGGGGGGGAGACACAGGGAGGGTGTGTGTACTGAAGGGGATACGGGTAGGGTGTGTGAGTGGAAGGGGGGGGTGAAGAGGGAGTGTGTGTAAGAGCTGGATGTGTATGGTGGTGTTGGGGGGGGGGGTGGAAGGCTGAATGTAGAAGACCTGGACACCGCCGGGTATTGCATCTAGTCCACAGATTAGACAAAAATATTCCTGAACATTTGAAGCGCACGATAAACAAAATGCAACACCTGGTGGAGGCGCTGACGACCAGGTCCACGCAGAATTCACTTCATCAAACTGACAATGAACTGCGAATAATCAACACATTCACTTTCCAACTAAACCACCACCAACACCTATCCAATTAAGCTCAACTCCCTTGCCTTTATGGCAAGAATTTCGACAATAAAGCGAACTCCCGTAGGTCGTTATTTGTTCCCGTCTGAACACGGTTTTGGCTGTAAAGAGGACCCTGATGAACCTACCGGGGTATTACATTCCCGTCTACCAACTATGGCAAGATAAACGACCTCTTGCTTTAATATCCCCTTGCGATTTTTCCACCCCACATAATTAGTTACCTAATAATGATTTCTGTTTCTCTCCTGCCCCTTGAGACCTCTGTGTTTATGTTCTTACAAAAGCAAAGACAAAGTGAAAGTAAGAAGGAAAGAATTAACTTTAAATTTGGCTTTTAAATATGTGATGTGCGTCACCTGGATTTACAGGCAATTCCCGCCGTAATGTCCGTTATTAACGGTAATTTTGAACTGTTACCCAAGACGGAGGGGGGGGGGGTACTCGTAAATTAACTTAGTAATTACTACCTTATCAATTGTGATTATTTGTCTTTCAACGACATTGTCATTAGTGCTTGTATTACCCTTGTTTTTCTTCGCGCTAAAGTATATAGACGCATAGAAGGAGGATGCATGAGGAGAGAGAGAGAAAGAGAGACAGACAGACAGACAGAGGCAGAATAACAGGGGGGGGGCAGAGAAAGAGAGTACATATATAGATGTGAGAATACAAAATAATAATATAACAAAAACATTAACCACCACTCCAACCAGCCTAGGCTAACTTGCTCCCAATTACAAGTTACCACCACTAGCTGAGTAAGGGGAGAAATCTAAGATGGCGGAGAAGAGAGGTGAAGAAATGAACAAGATGAGAAATATGACATAATAAAACAAAAGAACAGGTTCAGAGAGAGTTTTACTGCCCAGGCAATTTGGAGTGAATTACAGAGCACAGCGGGCGTGAGGCATAGCGGAGGGGGGCGATGGTGGTGTGTAGGCAAAGAAGTGAAAGGTGCGGGGAAAGAGGTAAGGAGTAAGGCGATTGATTGATGAAGATTAAGCCACCCCGAGAGGTGGCACGGGTATGAATAGCCAGTTAAGGAGTAAGGTGAAGGAGGGCGGCTTTATAAAAGGGGAGTACTACAAGCATGTCACCACACATACACAGCCTCGCTCCTGTGCCAGGTAAGTCCACTACTGGCTCACCATAGCCCGTGCTACTTGGAACTTTTGTTCTGAGTAGCTGAATCTAAAACAACAAGCATGTCACGACGGGAGACATATTCCTTCACGCAGGGTGCAGTCGCACCTCCACAGATCTCCAGTATCATCTATTGATACTGGTAATGGCTCAAAAGGGCCACCACTTACGGGCTATTCATGCCCGTGCCACCTTTTGGGTGGCTTAATCTTCATCAATCAATCAAGAATGTCACCTTACGGGCTATTCATGCCCGTGCCACCTCTTGGGTGGCTTAATCTTCACCAATCAGGCAGGCAATGACCTCAGCCCAGACCATCTTTAAACCTTCCTCGGTGATGCCACCCACAACAGCTGACTAAGACACCTATAGGTCCCAGACACCTATTTACTGCTAAGTGAACAGCGGCATCAGGTGAAGGGAAACGTACCCAACCATATCTGTCCGAGCCGGCATCCCCCGATTGTAACTCTAGAAAGAATCCAACTTTATTACGAGAAAATACCGGGGTCGAATCCCGGGATTAGGTGTCAGAATAAGACGTTTGAGCACATTGTTTCCTCCGTTTCCTAACACCTGATGCCGCTGTTCACCTATCCACAAATAGCCACCCGGGAGTTAGGCAACTTATAGGTTGCATCCTGAAGGTCAGTATAGATGACCTAGAAGGTCCTCGATAAGCTTAAGCTGCCTATCCCCGACAGTGATAAGCTTAACAAGCTGCCTATCCCCGACAGTGATAAGCTTAACAAGCTGCCTATCCCCGACAGTGATAAGCTTAACAAGCTGCCTATCCCCGACAGTGATAAGCTTAAGCTGCCTATCCCCGACAGTGATAAGCTTAAGCTGCCTATCACCGACAGTGATAAGCTTAAGCTGCCTATCACCGACAGTGATAAGCTTAACAAGCTGCCTATCCCCGACAGTGATAAGCTTAAGCTGCCTATCCCCGACAGTGATAAGCTTGACAAGCTGCCTATCCCCGACAGTGATAACCTTAACAAGCTTCCTATCCCCGACAGTGATAAGCTTGACAAGCTGCCTATCCCCGACAGTGATAACCTTAACAAGCTTCCTATCCCCGACAGTGACAAGCTGCCTATCCCCGACAGTGATAACCTTAACAAGCTTCCTATCCCCGACAGTGATAAGCTTGACAAGCTGCCTATCCCCGACAGTGATAACCTTAACAAGCTTCCTATCCCCGACAGTGATAAGCTTGACAAGCTGCCTATCCCCGACAGTGATAAGCTTGACAAGCTGCCTATCCCCGACAGTGATAAGCTTGACAAGCTGCCTATCCCCGACAGTGATAAGCTTGACAAGCTGCCTATCCCCGACAGTGATAAGCTTGACAAGCTGCCTATCCCCGACAGTTGGGAACTACCATATTATGACAATGAAAATATTCATAAAATATCACAGAACTAGACAAAATGACATGGAACTATAATGGTACATTATGTAACATACAATCCACCAACTACCCAGTGGTTCCCTTCATGGTGAACCACTGAACGTATTCAGGTATCTATACATACATAAAAAAAATAAAACACATACGTAACATGAGCGGAGAGCATTCTGCAGCGCGTCCACCCTCGAGGAAGTCTTGCTGTGCACTGCCTTTAATGAGGTATTCTGTAGCCAAGCTAACAAGTTCCCGCCTGTTTGACCTAATTTTCAAAAATATTCCAGAATCAAAAAAATAATCGCCTCATTAATTACTTGATGTCACATTAATGACTTAATAGGACCACCAACCCGTCAAACTTACGTAGAATAAAAACTATTTTACAAAAAAAATAGAGTTCACATTTTAGGAACTGTATGTTGACGAAGCTAAGCGCTTAATTCTTGCTCGTGGCGTTGGGTAAAAAATATTGAGACCTACAATGAGAAAATAGCCGATTTTGGCAAAATTTATCACCCTACAATATGGCTTCAGGATAAACAGAATGAGGCTTCAGGATAAACAGGATGTGGTTTCAGGATAAACACAGCATGTAGTTTCAGGATAAAAACAGCATACGGCTTCAGGGTAAACACAGTATGAGGCTTCAGGATAAACAGAGCATGTGGTTTCAGGATAAACAGAGCATGTGGTTTCAGGATAAACAGAGCATGTGGCTTCAGGATAAACACAGCATGTGGCTTCAGGATAAACACAGTATGAGGCTTCAGGATAAACACAGCATGTGGCTTCAGGATAAACACAGCATGTGGCTTCAGGATAAACACAGTATGAGGCTTCAGGATAAACACAGCATGTGGCTTCAGGATAAACACAGTATGAGGCTTCAGGATAAACACAGCATGTGGCTTCAGGATAAACACAGCATGTGGCTTCAGGATAAACACAGTATGAGGCTTCAGGATAAACACAGCATGTGGCTTCAGGACAAACACAGTATGAGGCTTCAGGATAAACACAGCGTGTGACTTCAGGATAAACACAGTATGAGGCTTCAGGATAAACACAGCATGTGGCTTCAGGAAAAACACAGCATGAGGCTTCACAGCATGGGAAATACGACTCGGCCGTTATTTTTGAGCCGAATTCTGCCTCATTTCACATATTTGGAGTTTTAAATTGCAATTTTTTATACTGAAAATATGCAAACTAGTGAAAACGGTGATTGGTCAGATTTTGCCCAAGTTGACCTGCAGGTTTCAAAATACGATGCCTATCGGAAATATGATTTTTGACCTGGTTGATGGAGTTCTGAGAGTTCTACTCCCCAAGCCCGGCCCGAGGCCAAGCTTGACTTGTGAGAGTTTGGTCCACCAGGCTGTTGCATGGAGCGGCCCGCAGGCCCACATACCCACTACAGCCCAGTTGGTCCGGAATGTCTTTTGGAAAACAGTCTAGTTTTATCTTGAAGATGTCCCACGGTTGTTCCGGCAATATTTCTTATAGTCGCTGGGAGGGTGTTGAACAACCGTGGACCTCTGATGTTCATACAGTGTTCTCTGTGCCCATGGCACCTCTACTCTTCACTGGTTCTATTCTGCATTTTCTTCCATATCGTTCACTCCAGTATGTTGTTATTTTACTGTGCAGATTAGGGACCTGGCCCTCCAGTATTTTCCATGTGTATATTATTTGGTATCTCTCTCGTCTCCTTTCTAGATAATTTAGGTGCTTTATTGCGTCTATACGTGCCGTATATGTTCTCTGTATTCCCTCTATTTCAGCAATCTCTCCTGCTCTGAAGGGGGAAGTAAGTACTGAGCAGTACTCAAGACGGGACAACACAAGTGATTTGAAGAGTACAACCATTGTGATGGGATCCCTGGATTTGAAAGTTCTCGTAATCCATTCTATCATTTTTCTGGCTGCCGCAATATTTGCTTGGTTTGGCACCAAGCCAAACAAGGCATGTTCGAGACCGGATCGGTCTCGTTGCTCACTTTGGGAAAGAAGAGGAGTTTCAGAAGTAAATCTCAACAGCCTGTCAGAACACTGGATTAACTGATCCACCTGCCACAGTTAGGGTCAATTTTAAATTATACAAAAATATTAATATACATAATTAAGATGTATACAAGTACAACTAATCAAAGTTTCCACCTGCATACATGTCAATATATTATTGAACGATAATTTTCAAAGTTTATACGAGTGTTTCATCAATGTTGTGATGTTTACCAATGCTGCACATTATTTCATAGTTATTAAAATATAAACTCCTTCACTTTCTCTTTGTAAACTACTAGATTTTATGTACAGTAATCCCATTTTTGGACTGATTCTGCAATAACAGAAACTTTGATTATCTCATTTCCAGACTTTATGGACATATTGCATACACTGCAATGTACAATAAATTGTATATGTAATAAACAGTATACCTAAATACAAGTAAAGGATAGAAAGAAAAACTTAAATAATGATTTTTATTAAGTTCTTGAATGTCAGATTACATAATACCAAAGTTCAGTATGAACAAACCTCCTCACACTGGACTTGTATAATTCACTTGTTGTAGAAATACAATTTTATTTTAACAGCATTTAAAATACAGTATTTTGCTAGCTAACAACATTCTAGGCACTGTGCATATATTTAAATCTTAATAATATTAAATATGAATTTTTTAAACCAATTTATAAAAATACTGTACTACACTACAAGGAATTTGTTGAAAAATTAATAAATAGTACCAGAGAAAATAATTCGACATTTATAAATAGTACCCAAGATATCGAAAGAAAATAATTTGGTACATACCGAGACAAAGCACTAAATCAGTACAGTATAACTGTCTAGCTCTGTTTTCATATAAAAATTGATTAGGAGAAAACTTAAAGGATGCAATTATCTACAATTAAAAAGTACACAGTACTGTACAGTCACTAAAATATAACTACCAAGCCAACTACAAACTAGACAATTGTCCTCATTTCAGTAAGCAAAGTGAAAGTGAACAAAGTAACAAAGTGAACAAACGCATAAATAAAAACTCATCCACCAGCCCTATACTGAATTACATGTAATTTGTTATATATATATATATATATAATCTACATTAGAAACACACAAACTGAAGAACTTTTCCAATATTTTTTTCTACACTGTACCCTCAGTACAACTGCAACACAAGAGTGATTCGAAATGTTTAAATTCCACACTAGCTTCAAGCAAGTAATCAGAAGAAAATGCCAAGCACCTGGAAGGCTATATATAGCACGAATGCTAACTTCAATAAGTACCGCACTTAATTTTTTCTTGGTAATTACCTTGGAAAAGTTTTGCACTTTGCCCTTTTTTATTGTTGTATCGCACTCTTGTGAAGCAACATCCTGGCACATTTTGGCAAGATCTTAAGATTGAATAACTTGCTTTTTCTATATCCTGTATATTTTATCTCCATGTACAATTTTAGTATTTTTAGATGAATAATATTCACAAAATGTGGTGTCTTTTGCAACAGTACTTTATAGAGAAACATTACCAAACTTTTATTAATTATTTCTGCACGTTCAAACTTCAGTTTCACAAATTTAAACTTAAATGTTTCAGAGAAAAATTTCTTTAAATGTTTGTCTTGAAAAATAATGGTCAATGTGCAACAATTTTTAAACTTTTGTAGTTCCCCCCAAACTATGAAATAGATTTCTTACATTTCCCAAAATCCATTTATATTCATGCAAAGGTGAAACGAATAGTACTCATAGGTTGTGTGAAACAACCTTGAGCCACATTCTCCACTAACTGCAAGTGTATTCTATACTGTCGAGAATTTAGCTACTGAGCTTTGTACATTTTCAAAATTTACCAACTTTAGGAAAAATGGTCGAATCATTGCATAAAACCTTACATTGTTGTATTAACTCTAATCCCTCAGCAATCACTCGTGCCATGAAGGTCACAAGCTCCAAAAGTACAGAAGCCATCAAGAGGTTTTTATTGAACACTAACTTGCACTTATTAAGCCCTAAACAGCTCCAATTGCTATCTGTGATTACCACTGTGCTCCAATCTAGTGACTTTTTTCATTTGTTTCATGAATTTTTTTTTATCATGTGCACCACGATGGAGGACCTTTAAATAGCCGAGATGTTTAAGGATCAATTGTCCTTATTGGCAATACTCATGAGTAAATATCTAAAGAAAGTGTAAAGCCAAGATGGCTAATTATCACTTGGTAGTGCATAGCCTAAATTAATGTCAGGATCTGGTTATCTTTATTTTCCCCACATTAACCTGTGCCTCAGATACAGTACAATGGCTAAATTTTTGTCAATGCAAATATATGGAATTTTCCTACCTTTATTGATTGGATTTTAAATACATTACCCATAAAGATCAGTGTATTAATAATCTTGCATTTTAAGTCACCATTGCATGAAGATGAAATCATTAATACTCATAAAATCACCATTTGCTCTCACTTGGTATTTAGATCAAGATCAGAAACTCCTTAAAATATGCAACAAACCCACATAAATTACATTAAATTATATTTTCGGGCATATCGGCTAACTACAAACCTTGCTAGCTATACTGTGCTAATTACAACCAACCTCACAGCTGATCAGGCACATACGGACACTAATGCTGATTAGCCATTACCATCAAAAAATTTCAGTCACTGCTAATGTAGTCATGATTTTTCATGTCACATTTTCTAATTCAAGTACTACATATAGAAAATACTTCTTGAAACCTTGATTATGAATTAAACTAACAATTTTGAGAATGTACTTTACTTTAGATAATCAAAATAGATATTGTCAATAATTAAAGAATGATGGACATCAAACTGTTAGCAGTTTCTAAAATGATTGATGATAAAAAAAAAACTTGCAACTGTACCCCGTGTATGAATCATGACCTGTAACTCTGTACCATATATTTGTATCTATATCCCTAAGATCATACTGTAATAGGTTTCAAAATGTTGTAGAGCAGTGCCACAAACATTTATTGCAACACGAATTCTCCACAATAATGCGTGTTTTACCTGAAAGCTACAAAATACGTACAAGTGAATCCTATTTTGATATCAGCATGTTTCCAGGGTCAGCACAAAGTTACTACTAGGCTTGCAGAAACTGATTTCAAATTATATGCTTCCATATGGGATGAGGCCACATCCACCCACTTAAACCCACCATCAAACATGCCAGAAACTTTTGACTTCCAATTGTGGAGAACTTTGTTGAAGTGCTAAGTCACACACATACATACAGAGTATATTTTATTTTATTTATATTTTATTTATATTATATATATATAAAATCTCAAAATTATCATAACTTAAAAGAATGTCTGACCTTAGTAGCATGCAGGGTTATTTTTCCACCACTGCAACAAATAAGTACCATCATGTACAGTTAGTTTAATGAGTTTAGGAGTGCAGCATTATCATCAAAGTTTGAGGTGAACTCTTAAAGAAGTTTACCATCATATTTTACATAATTATAATTAGCAACAAGGTTGAATTTGAATTATGAAATTGCAAGCCAAGATAATGTCTGCATGGTTGGAAAGCAGCCCACTCAATAAATTAAATGATAAGCGACGACATTTCGGTCCATTCTGAACCTCTATAGAACTATGATCTTAACAAGGGTCTAGAATGTACTGAAACATCACATTTAATTTAAGTGTGGGTTAAGTTATTTGTTTCATCCGCATTATTGTGACTTGTTCTCTACAAATAAGCCTACCTCGCTGAATAATATAACAGACCGTAGTACCCCATGTATAAAATATTTGACTTAAAGAGGTGCTCTTCCACCTCACATTCACATACAGGGATGTTTATATCCAAAAAGTACTGTACTGGCATAAACCATTCAAACAAAAATATATCAACACATCTGGGCCACAATCCAAGGGTCCAAGAGCTAATAGCTCAATTCTGCAGATACAAATAATAAATACAATACTATCCAGGAACTGTAATTTGATGTCAATAACTTATAATTTGCATGACATTGTAGACAAAATCTTAATCTACAATTGAAGCAGTTTGTGAAACAGGTCTTATGGAACACTATTTTTACTTATTGCTTGTTACCGTTAGTTTGCAATAAAAGAATCTTACAAAGTCTTGCCAGACACACAGTAATCAGTATTACTGTAAGTCATATAGTATCCCACATTGTCATTTTGGTGAGCATTAACACACTATATAACATTTCATTTTAACAAGCAATAACTAATATTTTATCAGCATTCTTTCTTTTATTAAAATATTTATATAATTGCAAAAATGCCCATCACCTTTGAGACAGGCATTTTGCAACAACTTATCTACAAAAATATGGCGAGGATATATTATCAAGTCTTTCTTTACAAAGGCCTGCAGTATCAAACTTTACTCTGCTCTGAAGAAAAACCAAATCGCCATTGCTACACTTTGGCTACCTTTATAACGTGGAATCAGATCTCTAGGTCAGCATATTTCACATACAATTGAACAATTTATTTTTTGGCTTGTCATGTCATTTGTGTCATCTAATGTATAAGGTTACTTAGGCACATCAAAACAAGGTCATCAGTTGACACCTGTCATTTGTACCAGCATGTGCACAATGTCAGTTAGGCACATAGAACTCTATAAAAGAAAATGTATACAAGATTTATAGTTATATGCTATAAAGCAGTTGCTAATTTCTAATGCATTTATTGGCCCCTGTCTGACATTGTTTTTCATCAATTTTTCCATTAAGCACCTAACTATTGACAACCCACTATAATTCAAACTTTACTTTCGAAAAATTACATTAGTGTCTTTTGATGAGGTTACTATAACCTATTTTCTTAACAGGCACTTTCATTCTGTTCTGTTGAAAATTTGTGGGAAAAATCAGTGAAACCTCCACCTGAAACTTATACCTTTAATACACACAGCACTTAAATGTTACATATAGCTGATCTAACCTTGAGAAAATATTGAAAATGCATGATGAGATTGAACCTTCCTCCCTGAACTCTCAGGGATGTAGGTTTGATCGTATTGTATGCATTCAATATTTTCTAACAGATATATAATGTATTTGCAGACTTCATTGTGCTTGTAACATCTCATCCACTTTTCATATTTTAATTCAAAATATAGACTATCATCAACACAACTCGAAAGCTTCTTTGCCAAATGAATTTGTCAAATGTGGTCCATGTCTCCTGCCTTCCTCCCCCTCTCCTTCTAACTCCATTAAAATATAAATATCCAGTAATACTCCCTAAAGGTGATTTATGAAACCCCCACCTAAAATTGTTTAGCAAATTTCAAATTATACACACATGCACACACTTTCAGGAATCTGTTCACCAGTTGATTGACAGTTGAGAGGCGGGACCAAGGAGCCGAAGCTCAACCCTTGCAAACTCAACTAGGCGAGTACACATGTAAAGAGTACTGGGAAGACAGGACAAAACAAGCATATATCTTATCCTGTAACTGCGCTCAAACAATTACACTTATGTAATTACACACACACACTGAATACATTAGCTAAAATTTCCAAATGCTAATTTTTTTCTCTAGGTATGATACATACCTCACACAAAGGCAAAATGATATTCTTTTATATTATTTTCAACATGAAACTCACATTACTTCATCTTTTTCCTTAGGTGAACTTTGGAGACAAGATTCCTAAGATTTAAACATGTATCCTGTAATGAGAATGGTACAAACACCAGAAAGCAAATTTCCCCACAATTAAATGGATAGAATTCAATACTGTATATCCAGAAATAGGAATGGAAATTTTATTGACAAAAATAGTAAAATCACTAACATCAGAGCACATCCTTCTAACGATGTCTAAACAAGACGTGAGGCACATTCCTTCTTCCCAGTTAGGTCCATACTGGATATCGTATCACAGAATTAGCACCAACAAATTTGGCAAAAGTTTAAATTGCAAGAACACATGTCCTTTTCAATAGCAGGTTGTGGGAGCTAGTCTAGAGGCATATCACTTGGATGCAATTTAAGACAATCATCATATTAGGATTCGGCATTACCAAAACATCAACATTGCAATCCAAGATTTGATTCAACAGTCAGACAGGGTTATTGGTGTATTATTAACTAGAGTAGAGTATGTACAGTACAAAGCATGCCCTCTACTTAGGAAAAGCCATACAGTATTTGGAAAAATTAAATAACATTAGCAAATTATTTACAGAAACCGTGAATTAAACAAGTCATTCAAAACAAGGTAAAGGAAAAAGTTGTTGATTATTAGTACAATTTTTGTGATAGTCTTTAATAGAGTACTGAGAGATAATATAGTAGAGTAGTGATGGTTAACTTAAATGAACTATACTGTAGTTAATAAAGTAATAATGTAGGAATAACACGACACTACACAAACTATATATCTAAACAGACAAAATTTGGGAATGAGTTGCACTAGTGTTTGGAAGAATAAAATTATCTAAGGAAGGGAGAAGCCTGGAAAACTATATACAGCACAGTACATAATAGTACAGAAGCCTGTCAGAATATTGAAGTTCTTAAACATTTAGGATGTCAACACATGAGCAAGAACACAAGACAAGTGAATTTTACATTTACCAAGAATTTTATCAGGGGAGAGAAAACTTGACGAAACAGTAGGATAGCTAAAGATCTGTTCATCCTGAAAATCAGGACATTTTATGACAAGATGCACGACTATTAGCGGAACAATACAGTTCTGATAGCAAGGCGCATGTCAATTATTAGGAGCCACGAGTTAATCTTGTGTACACAATATGTAACCTAGCCAGACGCTTCCTCACTTCCTCATTTGGTAGCAGGAGAAAATGGGAAAGATGAAAAATAACAATTAAATTAGGGGATACTTGATGGCAGTGCAACATTTAGGGTTATATAAACATACAACATTCAGAAGTGATGTATGAAAGCAAAGGCAAGAATATTTCATGCTTTAATTTTCTTGAAAACTCTGATACTGACTTACTCGACCTTTATACTTTATTATTAATATGTTCCGAACAAAACTGTACATACAGTAGTACCGTACAGTACTTCGAAAAATTTATAAAAGATGAATTATACAAAAAACAAAGAAAATAAGTTATTAATATTAACTGTAAACCAATATAAATTTCAATTAGTGTCAAGCAATGCAAAATATGTGTACTTAAAAAATTCATTAACATTGATACACAAATATTACAAAGCAATAACACAAAATGCATTTTTGACTCGTTCCAAAAATTCTACTGCACATTCAACAATCAGAGAATATCAAAATTTAAAAAAGGTAGAGCAAATATGCACCAACATGCTGCTGTAATCTCAAAGGTTACTAAAGTCTCATTTAAAATCCAAGTCTAGAATAAAAACTAAACACAATGAACTTGTAAAAATACATATCTTCCGTCTCCTCCACTGGGTACATTTAGTGTTTATTTGTTTCAGTCAATATATTTTAGCATTTATTGGCCTAAGGTTATAACATTAGGGCATTTGGCTTACTCTGTTCATAAAACAATTAACCAACAAATGTACTAGCATCCTGATTTACACTCAGAAAGGTTACTTTAAAACTACTTTATTATGTACATATACAAATCTAGGTATCGAACATGGATGCCCTTGCCTGTTTTCCCATACCAAACGATGTACACATGGATGGATACAAGGAAATAGATTTGCTTCGCACTGAAAAAAGCAGGCGCATAAAGTTACAAAGCTGTGAGAACCTCGAGGAACATATCCTGTTAAGTGGATAAAATGCATATCAACATCAAAATCGTGAGCATAAAAACCCACGCAGTTGGACGAGATCAAATTCAAAATAGCATTGGCATACATCAACAGCCTTGTCAGCAAAGGTTTACAACTGGTCAAGAGTACCAGTGGGCATCAAATGGTTTATACATATCTTTTCCATCAATGTAGGATTTATCCACATGCCATGTTACCTTTGTTGATAATGAGTGACATTACAAAACCTGAACCAACTAAAGTGATTCACCATTTTATTACATTTCAGAGTAATGAGACAAATTAAACCTCATCACTCAGCTTCTAAGATGATCATGGTAAGTTTCCAATATCTACAAAACACCTACAAACTTTAAAAGAAAAAGCATTTGCTCTATATACATTAAAGTACATTAAGACTTAGATAAGATTAGATGAGAAAATATTTATTCAGGTAAAGGTACATACATTGAAAATGAGTTACGAACATAATGTGGGATTAATAGATAGAGCTAGTACATACAATGCCTGAAGCCACTAATACGCACAGCGTTTTGGGCAAGAACAAGTTGTAAGTTGTAATGTACAGTACTTCATTAGTACATTGCTTTAACAACTGAAAAACCTATGGTAGCTTTAGAATGTTAATAAATTTTAATTTCGCCTGCATTTCCTTTATATTTTTTGCCTAATTTCTTCTGAAAAATGTAGCATCATAATATATACTACAGTACTGTACCTAAATGTCTCTTAACCACTAGAACAATTTAAATTAATGTTCAATAACTGCAATACCGAGATCCAGGCTGAAACGTAATGCTTGGACGTACTCAGTGATGCTCTTTTCTATTTGTTTTCCTGTCTCAGAAGTATGGGACACAAAGAGAAAAAAAAAAAAAAAAAACTTTCCATAATCATCATTAAATGTCTTTTCAGAATTAGGACTTGAAATATCTACAGTACATGCCTAGTTATATGTTTTTCAATACATACCAAAACAATACTTCAGAGCATGGTCATTTCCCCAGGAAAAATCTAGGTAAACGATGTTTATGTAAAAATTAATCAACGTTGATTAAACTTTACTCAATAATGACTTTCCCACTGGGATATTGCTTATAAGGATACATTATCCTGAATAACTTGCAACCCTACCCATCCTTTTTATTTATTTATTTAAATGTATACAGTATATACCATATTTTATTTTAATATATATATTATATATATATATATATATATATATATATATATATATATATATATAATATATATAATATATATATATAATATATATATATATATATATATATATATATATATATATATATATATATATATATATATATATATATATTATATATATATAATTTATTTATTTTAATGCTTTTTATGTGACTGTCCTGCCAGCATGCAGGGCATCAAGAAGATGTGTTGAACTTGTTGCCTCCATCTCAGCTTACATGTGTACCGTCTCCTGTCTATGAAGAAGGAAACGCAATAATTATACATTGTTCAATTCCCAATTTTTTTTTATTTTAACATGTAATATAACAAATATTAAATGTAAAGAATAATTACATAATGTTCTGAATCTTTCTCGAGGCAAATAATAAAGATTTATTACTTTCCCTGGTTACATGTTTTGTATAAAACACAATGGATGAGCGTTTGTACACTGATCCAAGGATTTGTTTACCGTCATTTAAAAAGCATTTTAATAATTTGCTAGTAAACATGAATTAAAGAACAATATTTGAATCAAGACTCAATATAACTTCTCTCTTTACAAAATAACCCTTCCCTTGGATACTTTTATTTAACAATATAATCTTTCTCTTCACTTTTTGTACTCCTCTTCTTATTACAGGTATCTGAAACCCCTTCTCCATGTACTGTACAGCATCTGAAACCTTATCTCGTTAGCTACACCCCTGTCTCTTTGTCCCTGCACCCGTCTACCTCTACATACATCTGTTTCTGAGGTTTGTCCAATTAATATTTTGCCCATCATATTAGAAGTTGTTTAAAAAAATGATGTAGAAAGTGGTATCAACCCACTCCCCCAAGACCTCAACCACCTGGGTATTTCTATGGTTGGGTCCTATTTGTTTGCTATTTAATTAATACTCTTAGCAGGAGGAGGATAAACATGAGGATGCTATCCATTTCCTGCATGTGCTAATGGTTGCAAAAAACACTAGAAAGAGTTTAGCATCAGTTTCAATAATACTATGAAACTAATGTGTCGGCAAAGAATCTTTCTCAACTGCATCTTATAGGGAGGGGGAAAATATGAAGGCAAACATTGCTTAGGAATTATTATATACTTATATATTGTATATAATATATATTACATATATATACTGGTATATATATTTACTTATACTTGTATACTTAGGCAGCAGGCATTCCTTTAAACATATTGGGTTAAATATGACTGCATTGCATTGCTAGCATTCTTGCTCTTATGGTGTAAGCTTTCTATGCTGCTATTTTCTTCGTATCAATATTAAGGGCACTCAAGCTACCCAAATTCATGGTAATGAAACTAATAATTATTGAAAAATTTACTTTCTACATCATTTCATTCACCTCTGGAACATCCACAGGTAAAGAATGAACACATGATGTACAGTACACTTAAACCCAAGTATACCTCATGTATGTATTCTTTACCTGAACATGTTCCAAAGGGGAATGCAATGATGTAGAAAATAAATCCTACAATAATTACTAATATAAACATCATATAAATCTATCACATAATATAAATATGAAGAAAATTCCTATAAAATTTTAAGCTTATAATTAACTGGAGCACTACTAATCAAAAAATGGAACAAGCAAAGCACGGTAACATAAATGGGACAGATCAAGTTCAACATTAGCATGCAAACTTGAAAATTAGACTTGAAAGCCTTAGGCAAGTGTAACACTTAAAGCAATGTAATAAGGCAATGCCATTAAGAACCATGTGTCGTACCAGTGAGTTCCCATTTGCAATGTGCACTAGAATTTGTCTAGACCTTCAATTACATTTATGCTTCATGTGCATAGAGAGAAAAGTGACGCGACTGCGTTAATTTTTTTTGTGTTAAGGAAAACCTCAACAAATATGAAGACCTTGCCACCTGATCAGAAAAGTTTATGTTTTAAGAGCAGTGTTAATAAAACCATAATCTGTTCCCCTTGGTCATTGTCAGGCACTGCAGGCTTTTGTTTTATTTTTACTTATCAACTACAAATAAATACCAAAGTCTTACTAGATACAAGGGAAGAAACCAAATCGAACATACCTGAAGGCGTGGAGAAACTTTTAGGGAAGGTGCTGAACAAAGATGTTCACAGCGAGCTGAAGAACAAAGCAGGCCGACTTGCATTAAGCACGATTGCCGTAATTTTCCAGGACCGGCTAACCATAATGAATACCTCCCATTTTAATTTCGTGCCAAGAATACGGAAGTAAGAAGTTTCTGTATTGATGCTTCGAACTTATCCATGGGCAAAAGCTTACAACCCGATGATTAAAAACCCAGAATAGTTAGGATGGTCTTTTAGGGAGATCCTGGATAATAACAGTTCATGCTTGTTATTCTAACAATTTCTAATTTCCAAAAGTTGGTGTAGTTTGCTTGAAAATATAATTTTACATTAAGCAATTTAAAAAATAAATGTCCATTAACCCCTAGACAGCGGCTATTGAGGTCATACCAGCCTATGCACAAAAACTAAAAATCCTCCCAAATAATTTTTCATTATAAAATTATTAATTTGTATGCAAAATGTAAGAAATACACAAAAATAAGTGAATAGTTATTGTTTCACTGGGTGGAGGCGCTCTGTAAGTTTAAGTCTGGCACTTGTCAATGCCTGGTGCTTGATTTTGCTGACGCTTCCCGATTTATTCTCTGATGTTAACCTGATTGTTTATTCTCTGATGTTAACCTGATTGTTTATTCTCTGATGTTAACCTGATTATTTTATCACTTTTTCTTTATTTACTTTCACAGAGCTTTTATATCCATTTTTGCATCACACATGTAAAACCCAGACAATAATTGTTTAAATCATCATATGATGATGACTGCATTCCCCTAGTAACATTCATGATGATAACCACATTTGTATCATGAAATGGTAGCAGGATATTTTTTCATGGGTCCTGGTAAACTCCATTGCATCCCCATAGACCTATTATATCCATATGTGCATCATACATGTAAAACTCAGATAATAATTTTTTAAATCTTCATATGATAACCGCATTACCTTGTGAATCAACAATTGACGATAACCACTGTCTAAGGGTTAAACTACAATCATTTTTGTATGCATATCATCGACTTTCCAGAAATTGTCAATGAATTGTAATTCTACCACATAAAATAATGATGTAATCAAGCAATGGCTGTGGCTGTCTTTACGAGTTATGCAAATGAATTTAAAGCAACCACTCATGATTCACGCAGAAACCATATTTATTAGTGATACAGAAAGCTATAAGCTTCAATAGCAGATCAAGCACTGCATAACACTGAAATAAATAGCATCAAGTCTGGAAATATGATTACCTCCAATAAATTAAAAAGAAAATTATAAATTAAAATACCCAGTACAGTACTGTACATTGTTAAATTTAGAAAAAGCATTTCCTGCATTAGTCCGCATAAAGTGACTTATTGGTAGTGTGCCACATTTCTCAAGTCTCACATTGGGTAGGAATGTTTTACAATCAAATTACAACAAGCATCATCCCTCATTTGTCTTAGTACAACATACCGTAATTTTGCTCCAACCTTCTTGCTGGAAGTACTGTATGTATACGTATTTTTGTATTCTGGTTTTAGTAACTTTTTTTTCCAAGTGTCTGCTTGAAAATTAGTTTAGCCGACACTATGTTCACATTATTATAATCTATTTACAGTTCCTGAGACAAATAGATTTTCAATCTCATCCAAGGTGTGTAAACAGGGCATACAGTAACCTAATTTATTGAAAGGCATCCAAAAGCACCAAAGTACAACATTTAATAACAGGAGTAACCAGTCCTAAAGTAAAAGCAGGAGAATTTTATATACTGTATATAAATTCAAGTTACTTATAAATTATATTTTTCTTGAATATATTAAAAAATTTTCTTTAATTTTTTTTTAATAGAAACATCAAATATAAAAGACAAAAAGCTCATGGTTCCACCTTCTTTCTCTTCAGGAAATTTATTCCAAAAATAACGTTTACATTTCTATCAATTAATTTCCCTGTACTTCCCCTTGATGCTGGCTCGGTTGCATGTGAAAGATTCCGAGTAAGGCAGAAAAGGGATATCCAAAGATTTTTAAAAACTTGCATTGTATTTTATGTTAGAATTGGATAATTGGAAATAATTTAGTAACCTTACTAATCAATGCATTCACTGCCATTGTCCCCTTATGTCTCCAACTGTTGCATTATGCTTTACATTTACTTTGCATGTCTCTTTAGGGAGGTGGATAAACCAAGATCTTTATTACAAACTTGTGACCAAAACAGAAAGCAATATTATTACTTTCAATGCAAAAAGTAATTTCACAGTGGCACACATCCACAATTCGAGTCGAGTCTTGATTATCTCACTCGTTACATAAAAACAAAATATAGTAACATGTTTCAATTTGCCTCCTACTACATGCACAGTAATAAGGCCCAGCATCTAAGGATGAAACGTGCCTATGGTAGTTCAGAGTGAAACAAATACTAAAGTAACAGCCTCTATTACTTATGAAGACTTGACTCCTGCTGCCACAAACATACGCAATATAACTGCTCAGCTCATTATAAAATTGTAACAAGATAAATGTCGTGCCATTTATTCACGAAAATGCTGCACCAATTAGTCAAGATATTTTCATTTTCTAGGAATCTTATTGCAAAATATAAAATCAAATCATAAACAGTTGGTTATAATTTTTCCTACTGAATCAGTTGTAATGTACTAACATGCTACACTCACAACAGTTGTGAAGTGTGTGCCAATTTGCATGCATTCTTACACAGTGAACGAAGTAAATCCCTCTTTAAAATAAAATGTGTCCACACCCATCATTCACATGCATGTGAAGAACCCAACCTGCACATGAAATAAAACGAGTGATAACATTTTGGTCTGTCCTGGACACATATCCAGTGTCCACTTTTTATTTCATGACTTCATGTGGGGGTTGGGTTATTTTTATTGTGATATTCTCTGCATGCAAAGAACCTGTGTTATATTAAATGCAGTGGGAACAATAACAAATATTAAATCTTATTAAACATCACACACACCTCAAAACTGGCTATACATTTTTTTTTAATTCCTTTCATAAGTATTACAATTATTTTCCAAGTCATGTAAGTCATGCCAAGCAAAGAAACAAAAACCTCAAGTAGAAAATAAATAATTCTCAACATTTTATTTGATATACAACATTTATTTTGCCACTATTAAGAAATTTTTCCACTTTAATTTAGAATGCACATGGGATGAAAATTTGATAAATGCTAATGAGACTACATAAATGACTATAATCAGCTATACTCTCAAAATAAAGCAATCTACAGCTTTTGCCAATACATCAAATCAGGCTTTATGAGCACACAGGTTTAATTAACATTCCACAGACATTACAAAATTAAATGATAATAATGCTTGAACATTTTCAAGAAAATGAGTACAGAGGCCATTGCACTCTCCAAACTTCCATTATGTGGATTATCAATTATTAAAGAAATATATTGATCCATTATAAATTTTTCAGTCCAGAGCACCCTTCCCTGCCTGCCAAATGCATGTTTACCTCGGAGAAACTACAATGGTTACAGTTTATCCAGGGGGCCAACCAAGCCAAAAGCGAGGCACTGCAACTCCATCTGTGATTTCTGAGGTGCCATTGAAGACCTACCTATCCACACTTTTTTTTTTTTATTTGAGAGAAAATATGAAACATTATACCCAAAGGCTTCCAAATAATGCACCAGGCAAAACTTCAACTACCAGCAAACTCAACTGGAAATATGCTGTAGAGTCCAGGGGGACAGGTTCGACCTTAATATTTTCTCACAGATACATTACAGTTTTGTGACAGTGTGTGCATTGTCTGCTTACTTAAGTAGAAAGTATAACCTATAAAAAAGTGGAATTTGGAATTTCTAAGAAGGTTGTGTACAAAACATATAAAGTCAGCAAGGCATTTTTTTTAATGGTAAAGATCTTTGCCTTGCTATGCTTAAAGTGACAGTTATACATGAATGCAGAATACAAAGTCAGCCAGTGTTGATGCATTTTACTAATGGCACAAGTAAATTTATGATAAACCAGTGGCAAGGGTGACTTCCAGAAGGTAAAACATTTACATAGGCAAATGAAAATTGCCAAGATGTGTAGAGTGATGGATGACACTGACAAAATAGAGTAAGTAATTATCAAAGAAGGCACCAAGCCGAGAAGGCTATGTAGCACCATCAAATGTGCGGAATAATCAGAGGACGCTAAATATTATAATATTACTGACGATGCCAATATGAGAACAGAAACGCATAAGGTGAACGATATCAAAAGTACCCAATTCACCAAGAATTCTATCGACGGACAAAAAAAAAAAAAAAAAAAAAAAAAAAAAAAAAAAAAAAAAAGAGTAAGATAAGTATCTATCCAGATTAGAGGAAATTGTGCAGTCTGAACCCTAACCTAGACATCACAAGATCGTATATGGACAAACACCTGGACCCTTCATGAGCATACTCGCTTGGGTTACTTTTACCTCAGCTGTCCTAGCTTTACCTATTATAAGGTCTTTAATTTGCAGTATTTTAAGATTCTGTACAGAAATGTGATGAATTCTCAAATACTGTATAAAATCCATATTTTTCAGGGGTGGGAGGGTGCATCTGGGTATAAAGACAAACCTGTCTTTTTGACCAAATTCAGTCCCGACTGGTTTGGAAAGCGGGATGGTCTTTGTATACTATTAGATTTTTTAATTTATACTAGTTTTCATATTAATGTAGATACAGTACTGTATCTACATTAAATACAATACTGTATTTACAATTCTGATGCAAAGACTTAAACAAACAGCAAAGCTTACCAATGACTATAATTTGACTCACAATTTTACCACCATTTCTTATATCCTAAAATAAGATCAAAAAATAACAAAATCTGATTTATGAAATAATTAGTCTTGAATAATAAGGAATTAAACTAATATTCATATATATATAGTATATAAAAACATTCTAAAATCTATTAATTGCACAAAGAAAACATGTGTTTCACATATATAACATAATACTGTACAGTAAAGGACTGAACCTATGGAATGGCTAAACAAAGAAAATTCTGGTTTTTGAGAGTTTTTCCAGATTTTAGATACTATACTATACCTCACTGTTGGACTATTTTGACCGATATTACCTTACTAATAATGTTGATTTAACAGCATCACTTTTTTCTTTGATATGGGCTAAGGCTAAAATGAATTACTGGTCAAAAGTCAAGTAAATGTCATGATGTGGTGAAATTTCTTTATTTTAGACAAATATGTTAGGAATTTAAAGTTACGTGAAGTCCAGATTTGTAATGCTTCACTGTACATCTATATTACATCACATGTGGGTAACAAATGATCACATGCAAATCACAGTACATTCTACATTGTAAAATAAAACCTTAATTCCAATAAGCGACATAGATGATCACGCCAGCACGCTGCTAAAATATTTACTTTAATTTACTTTCTCAATAATTTTCTTCCTAAGCAAATATGTATCAATACTCATCAAACTTTCAAAAATCATTAAAGATCATTGATGTAAAATTTTGAAAAGTACCCAAAAGCCATACTTTACACAACAAATGCAGCAACTTTCAGGATAATATAAGTTTTTCAAATAATAGTCAAGTAAAATCCTAACATTCTCCCCAAAGACAACTTCCAGCCACTACCAAAAATATGACTTGGAGAGACGCACAACTGAAACCCTGCATTTTTGTTATACCCAATGAAATCACAACAATGTGATGTGGCGACGAGAAAATAGTGTTGCATAAGGGGATTGAACCGAATCCCTGGACTCCCCAGACACGTACACTACTGATTGAACCATCATGCTCTCATCATGGTCCAGTTACTAGTGCGTGTGTCTGACGAATTCAGCAATGCGGGTTAAAACCCATCACATGGTCGCATTATTTTTTTTTTAGCTGTTACGCCCTCAACTTTATTGTTTTATTAATTCTCTGGTCATAACTATGCCACTGGCATCCTTCAACTTTTAGCAACAATAACCAAATGGCATTTAAGGAAGGCTATATCATTGTTATACTTACTTGTAGATCAGTACTGATGCATAATAGATTAATAATTATTCACAAAAGAAAAATTTACTCTAGTCACACTTTCCACATCCAAATTGCAACATCATGCTCTACCAAAGAATAATAATTCCTATTAACTGCATGCAAAATTAAACGTTTTTATATCAAACCATTGCTAAACAAAAATAAATCTTAGTCTTCTTTCTCTACTAACTACTCTATTACAGTTGCCAGATATATGTGAATATGTGAAGGCACTAAGAGCACTTCCTTGATATTGCAAGGGACGGATACGAAACGAGCTTCACCGAACAATGATGGAATATCAAAGTGTGCAATGCCTCAACAAATCTAATACAAAAATCATTTCAAGATGGAGTTGCTCAGCACTTTATCTAGCCCATTAGTTGTGGGAAAAGAAACATATAACACATAACAGAAATCTATATTAATAAAAACTGATGTCCATTGAGCAAATTTGGTTTTAATATAGTATTATCATTTTATCTCAATATGATTTTCTTTGCCAAGAATTTCAGAAAAAAATCCACACAGAAAATTCTCGGTTGGCAACTGTAAGAATGGAGTGCTATACCAACTGGTCACTTAAGAGAACAATCACAGTTACCTTACAAAACACTATCAATATTTTGTAAAGGAGTCAAAGCACCTAATCAGAAATATATCACAAAACCCAAAGGTTTAATTAACAAACAACACCGAGGAACTCACAAGAACGGGATATATTTATGAGAAAATATTAAAGCCGTTCGATGGAATGTGGCTTTGATCTCATCATACAGTTTCAATATTTCCCGAAACAACACCAACTTGTGCTGCAACTTAAAAAGAAGTCAAAACAAGGGATGTCGTTCTCAAGCAGAGGGCTATGGGAGGGTTTACAAAAATAAAAAATAAAAGATAAGCAGCTCCACTTACAGTTCCATCAGTACACAGTTTGCCTTGAAAGGAAAAAAACAGTAATTATCATTCACACATTTGTGCATTTCCTTCCATAACAACTGAATTGCTGTCCAAACTTACTGCTCACTCATCCTTGAGCAACAGCATGAAAAAATACAAGGAATAAATTATGTATAGTATTCAACTGTAACACTTATCCATAATATTTCCTGCTACAGTTGCAGACATCTTAAACTATAATATGTAATTCACCATAGAAATGTTCAGACTTTCTCCTAATTAATGAATACTGCATAAAAGATTTATCTGCAAAGTCAAATTAGTAGTGACTAATGTTATTCTTACAATTTCTTGCATATGATAGAAACCTCCAAATTTAATGTTAATTAATCACTTCACACACAAATCTTGTAATCAAAATCATAATGGCATAGTCAGATTTTAAATCAAAAGGACAATGTAGAAGAACCTTTGATGTAAACCCATTGCAAATTTACTCACTACGCCCCGGCAACTCTTAAGAAACTGAATATCAAATCGAGTTTCTTGTCTGGATAAAATTGCTAAACATACATACATCATATTTTATTTATTTATTTATATATAAATAAATATATATAAATATAAATATATATATATATATATATAATATATATATATATATATATATATAATGATTCATCAAAACTTGTCATTTTCAATATACTGTCCCGTATATAATTTTAATATCTTCAACAGAAATGAAAAAAAAGAGGGATAAACATTCTGCATTGCATATCCCACACCTATAAAAAAAAATTGAAAAAGTGGACTGACTAAACTAAACTAAACGAAGTGTCTTTCAGCCAGGCATATGATCATCAGTGAGGTGGAAGATATAGTAAACAAATTGTGCCATTATTAAACTGAGGCTAACGCATACTCTATCTACTTCAGCCATTGTACAACTTGCCAATGCATAGTAGATATGATCTAAAATAACCACTGCTTCAGTTTCGTTCTAAAGCCCTCTAAGCACACATGAAATACTTAACACACTACTTCTTTAACACAATTTGTTGACTACACATCTTCCAAAAATAAACTGAGATTATCATCAAGTGAGCAATAATTAACAAAAAACTAATCACAACAATGACGGCCCTACTAGGTGTCGAGGGGTCAGAAGGCAACACTAGTGATGTGTGGTGCACACTGGGAGCCACAGCTAACCACCACCTTACTACTTACAGAGTGTGGTAGTTGCGTTCATTGCGTGACTTGTAGAAACGCCAAGCAGCATAAGCCACTGCCAAAATAGCCACAGCCAACACCATGCCACCTAAAATTGGAAATACAAAAAAAAAATACATTATTATACAACACACCACACAGCATCACTCCTGTGCCAGGTAAGTCCACTACGGGCTCACCATAGCCCGTGCTACTTGCCCCGCTCCTGTGCCAGGTAAGCTATGAGCTCACCATAGCCCGTGCTACTTGGAACTTGTTCTGAGTAGCTGAATCTATAACAACATATTATACAACTTCAAACAAACAGATGGGTCTGAGCAAGCTGATTGATGGACCAATCTTCAATGGCAGTCGCCAAATAATGAATACTTTTGCCGTTACAATAACGTGAGTGTAAATGAATAACAAAACCCATACAAATTAAAGGAAAGTGACAACATTTCGGGCTCTCCTAACGTTGACTTGGTTAGGGCCTACGATGGGCCAAAAATATCGTCATTTTACTTTTACTGTATTACATTTAACAGATACTGTACCTAAAACCTTTCCAAATACATCTCCATGCCTCCATCAGAACAAATGATGCATGCCATTGGCAGGCTCATAATTTACCTGGAGATAGAGTACTGTACCAGAAAACCTAATATTTTAAAAATACTGTAATGGTATTTCTCAAATTACTATAAATTATTTTTTAATCTGCATATAAAAAAAAAAGAGGGCCATGTTATCTTACTGTTCAGCCCTAAAACACAATTTGCAACTACATACCACACTAGTACTCTTATAATAAACATAAAGAGCTCTCATTAACTTTATTGGAACTGGGGTTTGCCATAATATTGTTGGATCTAGCACTGTGTGTGTGTGTGCGCGCATTAATGGAAATTGAGTAAATATGAAGCATGAGGCTGCAAGTAGGAAATGGCAAAGACAAGGCAGTGCTCTGAAAATCCTACAATACTAATGAGAAAACATGGAAGGCACGAGATCATTCTTGCCATCATATCTGCAAGCTGTACCTGAGAATAACAAGCGAGACAGTGTCATATAGTTCAAAACTCGAATTTTATTTCAAATTGAGGGATCAAGCTAATGAGAGGAGAACTCGCAGCCTGACATGCATGCGCCAGGTATGTTATCATGTTGCCAGGGATGATTGTTTTATGTTGCAAATAGTAGGAGCCTTTAACATAACTCCAGTAATGAACACTGGGGGAGCAAAATCTGGTCTGGGCAGGAGTCCCAAATTGTGACTGTCCCCAGGTGGTCCAAGATCAGTCCTCTCTCAACTTTAGAAATCTACCCAGAGAAGAGCCAGCTAGAAGAGGGACCGGTGGAGTTATTGCAACAATGTTGAATATAGCAAGGAACTAGGAAACCAGCTTGCAGCTTTGTGCAGAAGCTCAGTGAGACATTGCATACTGAATGGTTCTGGTTCATGATTCAGCCAGTGATCCTCACCAAGTCATCAGGCAGACCATCCTCTAAACAAAGGCCCAAAATCCATTCTATGCACCTGGCAAACCCCTTGTTTATGAATGAAAAACAGTTTACCACTGACTTCCAACTGATGACGTCCAAACACTATTGGAACAAGTGCTTTGCTGACGACTTTTGTTCGAACCACAATGCTGTAAATGCTTCACCCACGTACAGTACTACAAATACAAATAATCGGCAACAAAACCTAAACATCTAACCTAACTTAACTAGTGACTAAATATGCACAATATGCTGATATATAATATTATTAATTTATATTTGAGAAAAGTTCTGTTTTGAATGAACAGAATGTAAAAATTAATGAATGGGTCTTTGGGGTCGATCGCTGGATAGAATGGACTTGGTCTGAGGTTGGATTGCATCAGGTAGTTTGCTGGCAGGGCTAACAGAAGCCTATGGAAAGTCACCAGTTTAAGTGTGATTGCCATTATGGAAATATCTGAAGTGAGAATTCAGAGTGTAGTGTTCTAAAGAGTCAATTCTTAGTAAAGTGAGATGTGCAGTGAAGCATCAGCATGAACCAGAATTAGGGACCTGGTGGGTAACTGCTGGGTGGGATGTGTTCTGGAAAAGAATGAGTAGGGTAAGGCCTTGGCCAGCCAGCAGAGGCCCCCGGAAAGCCCTTGGCCTGCCAACAGAGGCCCCCGGAAAGCCCTCTGCCTGCCAACAGAGGCCCCCGGAAAGCCCTCTGCCTGCCAACAGAGGCCCCCGGAAAGCCCTCGGCCTGCCAACAGAGGCCCCGGAAAGCCCTCGGCCTGCCAACAGAGGCCCCGGAAAGCCCTCGGCCTGCCAACAGAGGCCCTGGAAAGCCCTCGGCCTGCAAACAAAGGCCCCGGAATTCTCAGCCTGCCAACAGAGGCCCTGGAAAGCCCTCTGCCTACCAACAGAGGTCCCGGAAAGCTCTCAGCCTGCCAACAGAGGCCCCGGAAAGCTCTCGGCCTGCCAACAGAGGCCCCAGAAAGCCCTCGGCCTGTCAACAGATGCCCAGAAGCGGTTTTCAGACTATCATAGTTTATGAGTAGAAATTTAATAACCAAGATTTGTAGAAGGCTAGCTGGTTATTGTTCACTGCGCCAACATGTTGTACCTTTGAAAATCACACACCAGACCCATACACTGTATTTTTCTGACAAATAGGATATGCAAATCTACTAAAAATCCACAAAACATCCTTGTAAATTATCCCTTAGACTGCACACATTACTGCGAGTATTGGGGGCCCTAGTTGCGGAAAAATTTGAACTATGTAAAAATAACTTAAAAATGTTAAACAAATCTCCAACTTATTGGTTTCAGTGTCGTGAAACTTTCATCAAAATATTTTCAGAAATTGATTTTAAACGAATTTTTGAAAAATAAGAACGTTTTAATGATAAAGAGAACAGGCGATGAGTCACAATAACGTGGCTGAAGTAATCACAATTGATTACTGAAGTAATCAAGTCACAATCGACTTGAGAATGGTCCAGGACGGACCGAAACGTCGTCGTCCCTTCAACTTCTAGTGTGTGGTCTGGTCAACAATAAGGAGAACAGCTCCTAATAATTGGAACTGAAGGATTATGCAGTAATAAAGAGATGCAAGCACCTGACCTATGCTCAAAGAAGAACAATAGTAGTAAGAAGTGTCCACAAAGTGGGTATGCAGTTGGTGCCTTTATATCATTGCTGAGTAATATATAATAACACAAATAATAATGAATAACTATGTTAATATGATCTATTTTGTTATATTAACATTGGATAATGCATTTATATGATATATATGTTACTTTCATCAATGTTCCAAAAAAATTTTTTTTAGGGGAATTTTTTTTTTTAATATTTTAGTTTTTTTTCTCCTTTGTTTATTATTTGATTTTGTTGTAACCTTTACATCCTGGAGAATGCATATGTTTTCATAACTATATGAAAATAGAATAAAATTGGTCAACAAATAAATCAGTCACCTCGCAAAACTTGGGACTTTTAATGTTTTTTGGCCAATTTTTTCTCTGATTTCAAACTATTTTCTTTGTTTCCTTAGGTTGTTTTGATGATCAGGGACCATATTAGGGCTTTTTTGCTTATATAAAGTATACCCTAAATATATCCCCTAAATTATCATAATTATCCCTATATTTTGTGTTTTTTGGGGGTTATTTTTTCTTGACTTCATTTCAACACATATTGACCTACAACTTTCACATATTCGAGTACAAATGCCAAACAATGTTTATTAAAACATACAATTAAATTAACGAATTAAAACTACTTTATTCATTGTTGATAACTTCAACTTCAATTATGTCTGAAACCTAAGTTTCAACTTGGAGTGGGGTCTTAAAATTCCAGTTATTAAATGATTCTCACTATTTTGACATATTGGGTGCTCAGCTGTCTGTTCTACAATCCCATCAGAATGGATTTTTCATAAACTTTATACATTTGGAGTTATAATTTTTGGGGGTCTAACTTTGCCGCATATTTCAAATGTCCTATTGACGATTTTTTTTTACAGTAAACTATACTGAAAACCTATATTTTAATTTGATGAAAATGAAGATCATATGCTACTCAGAGAATAATAACAATAAATGAATAATTGGTGATAACTCATATTTTTTATTCTGAATTGAAAATCTGAACTTTTCAATATTCAATTTTAAAATTAATAATTTTGATTCTCTTATTTTTCAAGTTACGCTGTGATCATTTAGGCAAAGTTGGAGCATTTGCCTAGATGATTATGCAAAAAAATTGGAAAGTGTGTGTGCAAGTTTTAAAAACTTATGTTAAATTATTTTTTGTCAAATCATATATGTATTGCATGGTCTAAGGGTTTAGTGCATATTATAAGTAAAAAATCATGTTGACCGAATGACTAATCTGCTTGCACTTACCAAAGAAGCTGGCTGCATCGAAGTGCCTTCTTGTGGGGGGACAGGGTGCCGCAGTTGTGGTAGGAATTACTGAAATGTAATTTTATTTTACATTAGTACTTTCATCATCATAGTGTTAAGTAGAACAATTTTTAAACATACAAAATCATCATCATTCCAGGGCTTCCTTCCAAGACATTTTACTTCCTACGGAAAATTTTCAAAAGCCAATATACATTATGTACGTGAAAATGAGTTAACTTTAACTTGCTGTAAATATCAGTTTAAGACAAATTAGTTGGTAGAGATATCTGCACACATGCATGCGCACATGCATGTGTGCGTGTCTGGATTCCTCCAAAGGGGAACCCAAGAGGAAGAAAAACCTCCGGAACAAAACCAAAGAGCCCAAAGGAACCCGGAAATGAACCCTGGGGAGCCCAAATCACAACATTTGCCGGTGGAATTGAACCACAAAATGAAGGGCCAAACACAAGACCCAGACAAAGCCCCCGGCAAAAACAGATTGAAGATTAAGGGTCAAAGGCCATAGGAACAAGCAGACCAAACAGGCATGGACACAGGGCCCAAAAACCAGGGCTCAGAACCCAAACAAACAAGAACAAAAAATCGGGTGAAAAAACTAACACCCAAATGTTCCTAGAGGAACAGAATGAGCAGAACACCCCAAAAGAGTGAACAAAACAGACATAGTCACTGGAGGAGAATAAACTCCAGAGGTGAAAAAACGCCCCCAGAACGCCTCACTCCCAGGCACATGTAAACAAACTGCAGTGCAACCACAAATGGTCACCACAACAAAAGGAGATGCTGCCGATGCAAGGGAGCCGAAACACGCAAGCAAATGGGGAAAAAAACAAAGCAGACAGGAGGGACGAAAAAAAAAAAAAAAACGCCCAGAAGGCACAAGCCCAAACAGGGGCAAAGTGCCCCAAAACCATAAGCAGTCTCCCCAAACAGCCCCAGGAATCCCCACAGAGGCCACAGGGCAAAGCCATCCACCATGTCCTCTGCCTCCACAGAAAAGACAGAGTCCAGGGAAAAGGCTGAAAAGAAGGGAGTCTGCTCATAAGATCCGGAAGCCTCGGCAGGAAGAGCAGACACAAATGCCTCCGTCAATGATCAGGAAAGGGCTGCCCCCAAAGCCGCCCAAGTCTCACAATCATCTAAACCCTGCCCTGACCCCGAAACCATCAGACGTTTGGGAACCTGGAGCAGGGGGTAGCAGGACAAACAACATCAACTGGGGAAGGACTCAGGAGCAGGACCAACAACACCAACCTGGAAAGGACTCGAGAGTGCAGACGAAACCAAAGCCAAAGCGACTAACACCCCCAAGTCCGGGTCCCTATAACCCATATGGGGCAGCCTCGGGGCATCCGGGTGAGCAGCCAACCTAGCACGCTGCAGCAACCGATATCTAGCATGCAACGCCAAAGCCGCCTGTACCCGAATATCAATATCAGAAGACAGGGTAATCTGGAGCAAGAGCAAGGAACACGACTCGCAAGACTCTGGGTCAAAGGTGTAAATTACCCAGCAGCAGCATGACGGAAGCAAAACTGGCGTCACCCTGAGACAAGGGGACAGAACAACCATTAAACTCACACTCGGCGAGTTGGAACCCAGAGGACACGTCCACAGGTCTAATGAGCCCCAATGGGGTTTTTCCAGGGTTCTTAGGCTGGCTGCTAAGGGAAGCCCAGGCAAGGTATTGCTAACCAGTTGGCCCATACTATCAAGAGAACTGCTAAAGCTGAACCCCCTGTAACATGTACAAGCACGGGGGGCCTAGCAGAGGACCACTATAACAGAAGGCAGATAAAACCAAGGGAGCAGACCCCTCCCCCCCCCCCCAAGGAGAGGAAAAAAATGAAAGCACAACGTCCCCAGGAGGAACAGAACCGGCCGCTGTTATTAATAGGAGACAAGTTGCACAATACCTTGTGCCCCTTCCAGCAATGATACCACTTTCTACTCGAAGCCAAACAGTGACAACAAAAACCCCAGCCGGCCCCCAAGGACGGGCAATTGCCGAGCAGCAAAAAAACTTCTACGAAAGCAGTTCTCGAACGCCTTGTGGAAGGTAACCCCAAGACACAAGGGCAGTACTTACAGGGTGCTTAGGGAAGACAGCCCTAAGCACATGTAGCCCCAGTAGTGATGAATTACTCCTGGCATGCGCACCACACACAGCAGAAATGCACCACAAGGCACAGAACTGCAAGAGTCAGAGGCCAGAGTCGATGACTGCCACAGTTCACATCAGCCGAGGAACTGATAGCTGGAGCGGCCTGGGAAAGAGGGGGGGGGGACCGCACGGACGATCAACGCGACGATAGTTGTGACATTTGCTTGTATAAGTTTGCAAGTTCTGTTTCTCTGTTTGGGTTTTAGGTAGAAATTTTTACCGTCAGGTTTGTTTTGTTACGCCTACCTTTCTGGATACCAACCCTGGTTGATGGCAGACATGGAATGCTTCCAAACACATGTGGGTTTCGACAGGCCATTGCTCCCCCAGCTTCTCTGAGGGGACCAGGTTCTGGCTCGTGGTCCGCAATAGGCAAAGGAACTCCAATCGATTGATGACACGGGCAAATACACATCAGCCCGGTAAGCTCTGGGAAGCTGTAGGGGCTCCCCAGAGAAACAAACTCTAAAAGTCTTTGAAATTTTGCAAGGCATCAGTCAATGGATGGTGGTGCACCTGGCATCACGATACCTATCTTTTTATTAAGGCCCAGGAATGAAAATAAGGCTTTCATGATTTTCATCAAATATTGTAAATGATTCCCAGAGGCCTCTAGTATCTAATGACAGCCACATAGACTATTACTTTTCAGTAATATAGGGCATATCTAGGCTTCCAAAAGTAATTGGTGCACCAGCACCTATCGAGTGATGACAACAGGAGCAGTTGAAGAGTTAATAATCCTCAAGAGTGCTAAATATGAATTGGAAGGAATTTGATTTACTATTGTAATGACTGTACAGTTACTATATACACTAGGTAATGCAGTTAAAATACTTATTTTTTTTTTTTGGGGGGGGGCACTTTGTGAAATTTTAAAGAAAAACTAACCCAACAATTATGTATATTTTAAGTGATGTAGAGCTCAATTAGCACTTGGAGAAGGAGAATCCTGTTCCATATAATAAATTTACAATTATTGTTGCTGTTTCTTTATACTATATCATGAATGGTCCAATGTTAAAGACCGCAACATTCAATTTGAAAATTTACAAAAAACACTAGTCGTTCCTAACCAGGTTTACAAACTTCACCGAGAAGATGAGTGTGGCACACACACGCCTGTTTCTCAACTCTTATGCTGCTCAGTGGCAATATGTTTGCAATTTCTCTTACCACCTTCAGTTCCACCACTGCTGCTGCGAGACATCTTATGAATAACGAAAATGCTGTATTTATAATACACATTTATCAACATTTATTGTAGATATGGGAGGCACTGGAATGGCCATGATTTGGGCAAACATCACATTTACATTTTAGCAGTATTATGTTAATAAATTCAGTTACATGTATTATTTTTAATAATAAACTGTAGTGTACAGTATTTGTCTAATCTAATACAAGTGAATGTAAGTGAAAACTATGAATAGGTCCTAGGACCTTTACCCTGGATAAAGCCTGAAGAGGAGTTCTTGTCAAGAACTGTGTGTTCACAGTATACCCTAATGAACCTGTCAATCACAAATGAAGACTGAGCATGGACACAACCATGACTGAAGCAAACGAAAAACAAATCATATTACACCATTAGGAGACACCTGAAAGATAATTGATGAATCATTACACACACACACAGGTAACAGGTAAGGTGCTAACATGGATGAAAAATTTTCTGACATAGAAAAATGAGGGCAGTAATAAGAGGAAGTGTATCGAACTGGAGAAACGTCACAAGTGGAGTGTGGAGTACCACAGGGTTCAGTTCTTGCACCGGTGATGTTCATTTTCTACATTAACGATCTACCAGATTGAATACAGAATTATATAAACATGTTTGCTGATGATGCCAAGATAATAGGGAAGATACGTTACTTAGATGACTGTCATACCCTTCAAGAAGACCTGGACAGAATAAGTATATGGAGCATCACTTGGAAAATGGAATTTAATGCAAATAAATGCCATGTTATGGAATGTGGAATAGGAGAACATAGACCCCACACAACCTATAAATTATGTGAAAAATCTTTAAAGAAGTCTGATAAAGAAAGAGATCCAGAGGTAGTTCTAGATAGAAAACACCCGAGGATCACATTAAGAACATTGTGCAAGGGGCCTATGCTACACTTTCTAACTTCTGAACTGCTTTTAAATACATGGATGGCGAAATATTAAAGAAATTGTTCACGACTTTTGTTAGACCAAAGCTGGAATATTCAGCAGTTGTATGGTGTCTATATCTAAAGAAGCACATCAACAAACTGGAAAAGGTGCAAAGACATGCCACTAAATGGCTCCCAGAACTGAAGGACAAGAGCTACGAATAGAGGTTAGAGGCATTAAATATGCCAAAACTAGACGACAGAAGGGAAAGAGGTGATATGATCACTACGTACAAAATAATAACAGGAATTGATAAAATAGATAGGGAAGATCCCTGACACCTGGAACTTCAAGAACAAGAAAGAGGTCATAGATTTAAACTAACTAAACACAGATGCCAAAGAAATATAAGAAAATTCGCTTTCGCAAACAGAGTGGTAGACAGTTGGAACAAGTTAGGTGAGAAGGTGGTGGAGGCCAAGACTGCCAGTAGTTTCAAAGCGTTATATGACAGAGTGCTGGGAAGACGGGACACCACGAGCGTAGCTCTCATCCTGTAACTACACCCAAGTAATTACACTTAGGTAATTACATACACACTGGCGATGTGACAAACAAATCCAAGTTTGTGGGCAGACAAATTTCTGCTGGAGTTACTGGATCAGCTTGACTATGATAATTATGTGGACCTTCAAGCTACAAACGGCCTCACAAACCCAGCAATCACCAAAGCAGGCTGGTCACAGGCTAGGTACAGGAGTAAAAGAACTCGCAAAATAGCCAACAGTTAATCAACAACACTAATACTTCAGCATGGGACCAGATCCCAAGGAACTGTAAAAGCAAGGGCGAAGCTCTACAGGATGATGACTACAGTCCAGGAATGAGCCGAAACGGCTAAAAACTCTGAAGCACCGGTTGGTGAAAAGTAGAGATGCAAGAATATCCTCATTACACACATGTAAACATCCACTAAATAACTTGGAGCCCAACACACAGGAAACGACACTTTACTAGATAAACAACTCATTTAACTGAATATGTATTCCTTTAGCTGGTTGGATAGTTTGGCCTGCAAAAGTTAAGATGGGTGAGGTAGGTTACTCTTTGCTACTCTGCTAACAGTATAGGTGCTGATACTGGTGGTAGTTTGGAGTAGCAGGCAGGTGGTAATTAACAGATACACTTAGTGATCTCAATGAGACTAAATGCTGCCTGGAAGAGGTTTTAGTATAACACTGTACATACCAGTGGCTTCACTGTTGCATGCAACCCCTGCATGTACAATTATCCTCTCATCTTATGTTATTTTTGTAAGCACATTCTTATGAATAAAATTATCTTTATTATGGGCTGGATTGAAAAATTTTCAGTCTCGCTACCCCTACTTATGACCTGGCCGAGGTGCCTGAAAGAATGAAGACTCATGACCTGGGGCCAGATTCACGAAGCGCAAGTACTTACAAACGTGTATAACATTCCTCAATCTTTGACGGCTTTGGTTACATTTATAAAACAGTTTACAATCGTGAAAACTTCCCAATCAACTGTTGTTATTGTTAGAAACAGCCTCCTGGTGCTTCAGAGATCATTAACTGTTTAATAATTGTAAACAAAGCCACCAAAGATTGAGAAAAGATGTACAGGTTCGTAAGTGCTTGCGTAACTACTTCGTGAATCTGGCTCCTGGTAGTTACAGTATTTGGTCATGTTTTAACAAGTACGCCTCATGAAGCAGCCATGTGGTCTAGCTAAAAAAGTACCTGTAGTGGGTGCTTCTGGGGTTGTGGTTGTTGGGAGTTCAGTTGTTGTAGTTGGGGGCTCAGTTGTTGTAGGTGGGAGCTCAGTTGTTGTAGTTGGAAGCTCAGTTGTTGTAGTTGGGAGCTCAGTTGTTGTAGTTGGGGGCTCAGTAGTTGTAGTTGGGGGCTCAGTTGTTGTAGTCGGGGGCTCAGTTGTTGTAGTCGGGGGCTCAGTTGTTGTAGTCGGGGGCTCAGTTGTTGTAGTCGGGGGCTCAGTTGTTGTAGTCGGGGGCTCGGTTGTTGTAACATTCTTCGTACCTGGGTAGAAGAAAATTAGCATGATAAATGCATTATGTAATACACACTCACACACAAACCAAGATACTGCTGTGGATGACTTATTGTTGAAGGTTTTCCATGTTGCCAAGTGCAGAAAGTTGTGTGAAGAGAAAAGCATAGTTTTGAATGCCTTTCCCACTATACAGATACATACTGCATTACAGAAGTACTTATATTCTCTGGATAAATGCCTCCCTACCTCGTTTAAGTGAGAACAGAAGTAATAACAATGACAAGCACTCATAGCCTCTTTCCCATCAGAAACTGCTCTGGAGTAACTAATAAAGCATTTGTTTCTTTATGCAGTATGGTATATTGTTGAATCAAACCAGAAATTTCAACAACCTTTACATTAGGTTAAAACTGCATGCCTGTAAAATAGACGTGCATAGATTTTTCACAATACCAAAAGTTTTCTAACTTAAAACAGGGTATTAAGCATATTTAAATACTTCATTTCTAAGCAATCCCCTCAAATGGTGCCCAAGCTAGAGCCTCCTGCATGGCTCCACCCAGGACTCGTCACCGGCCACTACAATCACTTTCAGTGGTCGATTGTTCAATAAGTCGCTGAACTATATATTTAACAGATCTCTAATTTTATTATTAGGCAGTTATTCACATTAAATTCCATTTGCCAAGTGGTGCTCCATATACAGTACTTGTTTTGTCCAGGTCTTCTTGAAGGGCATGGCAATCATCTAAATTTCTTATCCTTCCTATTATCTTAGCATCATCAGCAAACATGTTCGTATAATTCTGTATTCCATCTGATAGATCATTTATGTAGACACTGAACATCACCAGTGCAAGAACTGAACCCTGTGGTACTCCACTTGTGACATTTCTCCAGTCTGATACATTGCCTCTGATTACTGCCCTCATTTTTCCATCGGTCAGAAAATTTTTCATCCATGTTAGAAGCTTTAGCTCCTAGTCCAGCAACCAGGAGGCCTGGTCGACGACCGGGCCGCGGGGACACTAAGCCCCGGAAGCACCTCAAGGTAACCTCAAGGTAAGGTAGCTTACCTGTCACCCCTCCAAATTTTTCCAGTTTCCAGAGCAACCTCTTATGTGGACCTCTGAACTCTGTCGTTAGCCTTTTTTAGGTCCAGATAGATGCAGTCAACCCAACCATCTCTTTCCTGTAAAATCTCTGTGGCTCGATCATAGAAAGTGAGTAAATTCAATACACAGGATCTTCCAGAACGAAAACCATACCGTCTGTCTGATATTGTATCATTTCTCTCCAGGTGTTCTACCCATTTAGTTTTAATTATTTTTTCCAATATTTTGACCATTACACTTGTCAAAGATACAGGTCTATAAATGTGACATGTATATTACATTCTATGATCAATCAATGTTTTTGCTGTTATTACAGATACACACATTGTATGTAACTATCTACATTTTTGTGCACCATAATGAACCACAAAGATCATGTGTTGAGTTTATATACATAGAACAGCAAAGCGGCCGACAGCCGAGTGTGGCAGGGGCTGCTCCAAATCATTTTTACGTAATTATTTCAGTGTCTGTGAATGGCTATATATCTAGTTTTTTGCAGTAATATTATTCAAAAGTGTGTAATATATGGAATGTATATAGTTAAATGTGTGGAACATCACTATTCTCAAAAATATGGAGCTCATATATGGTGCCACACACACTCTTAGATCAAGCAAACAGTGTTCCTGTTACACTATATATGCATGTTATACTGTATATCACTATCAACATGTATATGCACCATAACATACTAATAAGCAGTTCTGGTGGGTGTGGTGGTGATCAAAACACAGCATGAAGCCACAAGCAGACGACACCAGCAGTCACATGATGCAAGACAATGCCTCCAATATTCTACACATCTCACTATGACTAACTACAAAACTGTTGTTATTATCACATTCCTGTCATAAAATCCTGAATATGAATCCATTTCCATAAGAAAGTGAACATTAGTGAAGAAACACAAGTCTCTTCACGATGCGTAGATGCAGGAAACATTGGCTTGGTGCTGTGTCAGTACCTCATGCTGTGACTATCATAACTAGCAGTGTGTTCACCGATACCTGAATGTTGTACATAGTCTTTATCACAGTCAGGATCATCTATGGCACTATCAACGCAAAATAATTTGTTGCAGTATTTTATTCATTACCAAGTGGTGCTGTGGCCCCTAACTGCACAGCGGTGCTGTGCACGGCTCCTGCATGCGACAGTCTTGGTCGCTCTCTCAGTACTAAGGCTCTCACAGCCAGCACAGATGCAGACACTTTTTTTTCAAGATGCATCTGTTTACAGGAATCCTGAGGCACAGGATGTGAGCCCCGTGTACCTGCAGGAGTTTTGAATTGCTCCCTATACCTAAAAATGCCATATGGCACTCTGAACACCCCTGATCGGGCACCTTAAGGCACTCTGCGCAGTGCAATAGTTAACCTACAGTACAGAATTTGGGCTTTTCCTATTCTTGGAAATTAAGAAAATTTGTGTTGTCTTTAGCACCCATCTTTCTTAGAGAAAATGTAATATTTAATTATCTTTAGTGTTATACCATATCTTCTGTAGGAAAGGTACACTACCTCCAACGTATTACTCAAGTTCATTAAACTTTTCTCGTTCAATCATTTATCATCTTTCTTACCTACATTTGGCACTAAAATTTCCAAAGTGCTATACATTTATATCTAGGAAAACTATATTTCCTTCACAGAAATTATACAATAATTCTTCAGATATCTTTTTGAATAAATTAATACTTTACAGAATATAATTACAGTATTCTTTCCCTAAGAGTAATCAATTGTCACGGTAAAATCTCTAGGAAGAGATTCAGCCTGCTCCATCATCACATATTTTATATCACGTCTATATATTCAAGAACTGCAGCCACAAGAGCAACAACAGATACTTTCCAGATGTCTAGACAGTATCACCAGTCTCCCCCCCTACACCACGGCCCGTCACCTCACCTCACCTCGTCGCCGGGAGCTCACACCATCGGCCGAAACAAGCAGTTAACGTGAGCCGGTTCCTAGTTATCCACGACTACCAGCGCCACCTAGACGGCTGCCGTTCCATATATATAGGGCTACCTAGCCCACCACAATTCAGATTACTCCCGAGCGCTCTACTGAGTAGACCTGTTGACATACCCCGGTGTGGTAACAGTTATTCAGTCTGGCTCAAAGTATTCTAGCACCATATTTTATTTGCACATTAACGTAACATAAATTTGATTGTTCATCTTGTTTGTTTTGCACACTTTGTATTAGAGCCAAGCCTGGATATTATTTTATGTTTTGTAATTTGTTCAACGTCAGTTTTCTATCAAAGTAAAGTATTTTTAAATGTTTTTTTCCTCTGTCTTATCCTACAGTTACCTCACCGTGAAGACAACTTGCAGTCTAACTTTTTTTTTCTTTTCTTTCATCTTTTTTTCCTTTTTTTTCATCTTTTTTTCCTTTTTTTTTATGTGACTGGCATTCCATCTGCCTAGAGAGACTGCACCAACACCTATTTTTTTCGTCATACAATAAACAATTTATTAAGTATTCTGCCCTTTACCAAATGCCACCATGACAGGCATTATATCCCTGTAATGTTATATACCATTTTCATTAAATTTGTAATATTGAGTTAATGCTTATCAAGGCAACAAAACTATATTTTTTAGGCTAAAACAGCAAGGAAAAAATAAAAGTACATAAGAGGCAGTAAATTAAAGAACAGTAATCCATATTAATTGTCGATCATGATTAAACCATTCCTCAATGCGAAGTAAACCATACCAGAGTTATAAGGACACATTCCGATAGCACAGCCCCAACCACGCATGCTTCATGCTAAAGGCCCAAGAGAGGTTGGCGCAAGAGGTGTTAAGAGCAATTCTCAATAGGAACTACCTACAAGAAATCAATTGACAGCCCTCTGCTGGTTCATTTGCCTGGCAACTCGAAGGCATGTTGTAACACTGTACCCAGTTGCAATGGCCAGAAGTACATGCCTCACACGAGTCAATGGTTGTGCAGTTATCTGAAAATTATGCAATTAGCACAGAGAATAAATTATATGCAAAATTACAACTAGATTTGTTTCAAATGCAACAGATTGGGGGAGATATACAATAGAACCCATATCATGAATACAGTACAGTATTTTAAAGAAAGAAAATTATCCCCCTACATATACTGTACTGTACAATATATGAACATACTGAGAGAAGCAAAACAGGTAGGTGAGGGGTGGTAGTGGTGAGGTGGAGGCTGGGGGGAGGGGTGGCAGGTAGAGGTGGAGGCTGGGGGGAAGGGTGGCAGGTAGAGGTGGAGGCTGGGGGGAGGGGTGGCAGGTAGAGGTGGAGGCTGGGGGGAAGGGTGGCAGGTAGAGGTGGAGGCTGGGGGGAGGGGTGGCAGGTAGAGGTGGAGGCTGGGGGGAGGGGTGGCAGGTAGAGGTGGAGGCTGGGGGGAGGGGTGGCAGGTAGAGCTGGAGGCTGGGGGGAAGGGTGGCAGGTAGAGGTGGAGGCTGGGGGAAGGGGTGGCAGGTAGAGGTGGTTGAGGCAAGTAGTGGTGGGGAGGGGGCCAAGTAGTGGTGGGGAGGGGGCCAAGTAGTGGTGGGGGCTGTTGGGGCCAGGTAGTGGTGAGGGATGGGGGGGGGGGAAGTATCAGGTGGTAGTGAGGGGAGGCAGGTTAGGATGGGGGTAAGCATACAAGCATTACATGTACAGTATACAGTATACATGGTAAATTTCTTTATGCTCCAGTTCATTATTGTAACTGATCTTCAACCTCTAGATGGCAGAGGCTTCCACTGTAATACATTTAGTGCATTTCACCTTGCCCCTCGCAAAGAACAAGAGTATTCGTGTTCCAGTGTATGCAGGGGCTGATGCAGCTCAAGGAGGGTCTGTGCAACTCTAACCAATCGTTTGCAAGATGTCTGCAGCTTCAAATGGAGTACTAACCCTGAGAGAAGTCAAAGCAGACCAGAGCTACTAAACTGGACCAAGATACGAGATATGAATGAATCGAGACATGAAGCCAGTGTGTCATGCTGGGTGAATGTGTGGGGGTATGGAGTGACTGGGTGTGAATGTAATTATTTAAGTGTGACTACCAAAGCATAGTTAAAGGACAAGACCTATATGCTCGTGGTGTCCCATCTTTCCAATAATCTTTGTCATATGACAAATTAATGATGGTTTTTAGGATCCATCACCTTCCCTTGTTCTAACCTTCTACAACTATTTGCAAAGGCTGACCCCTCACATTGTTCAAGAGAGAACTGGATAAGCACCTCCAAAGGATACCTGATCAACCAGGCTGTGATTCATATGTCAGGCTGCAAGCAGCCTCGTCAAACAGCCTGGTTGACCAGTCCAGCAACGAAGAGGCCTGGTCGATGACCGGACCGCAGGGACGCTAAGCCCCGGAAACACTTCAAGGTAAACCTAAGAAGGTTAGGTTAAGTTTTCTTTACAACATCAGCACGAAAACGTTTCCAGTTTGTCTAAATTCAATATTACTGATTTCTACCTTCCGATTGTCTTTTACGTTAATAAATAATAAACAGCCTATCCTCCTAAACAGGAAGATGGGTTGTTATACTGAAATTCAAATTTTCCAGGGAGCACTGTCCTGTCATTATTTGCATACATAGTGTAATTATTTATTACAGTATAAGTATCATATTACTGTAGTAAATCACTGACGTTATGTACCAGACAACCATCCATAATGTTCCAATTGCATAAATTTGTATCAGGATATAAAAAATATACCTGGAGCTCACCTGGAGAAGGTTCAGGGAGGAGCTTTACTCCCCGAGCCCAGCGTAGGGCCAGGCTCGACATATAAATATGGAATTTACACGAGATAATACAAATATCTATAATATACAATAATGTACTGTACATTAATCACTAATTTTTATTTTAGACATGCCTAGCATATTTATATTTTACTAAGGATTATGACAGACTTCACAAGAAATTAGATGGGAAGTGCACAAAAATTAAGCATAAGATATGAACTAGAACTAAAACATCACCACACACACACACACACACACACACACACACACACACACACACACACACACACACACACACACACACACACACACACACACACTGTGCTGCTATCTCTTGGTCATGGGAAGAATACTTTTTCATAGGGTGAGGCTGTTCAGAAGATGGCAACGTCTGAAACAGATGACTCTTCCCCAAACCACCAATAGTGCCAAGCTCCATACAATAAATCAGATGTAGTGGCCAGCTCCATCAAACCATGAACACATATCCTTGTTCTATACAGTAAACTGACAATACAATGCACTGCTCTATACAAAAATCATAGTTTACCAATGACCCTAAAGCCTAATCATTATTTTTTTTGTAATACAGTATATGCTAATATACTAACACAGAGGTAGATGCATAACAAATTTTTCTACAGAGCAGTATACTTAAAAAAAATCTCCTCTTGCTATAAAATAACCTTTTATATATGTATAACATACATTTTATATATCCAAAGCACTTCACCCTAAGATATCCACCATTATCTCCACATTCAGAACGTTACCTTAAAATGCAAGCGTAATGACCTAGCTCACACGCCAGTTACAAGTGTCGTACAACCATTCATAGAACCCCATAAAAAAATGCATCCATATCACACAACAGCCACTGCTCCACTTACCAAAACCTACTTTGAGATTTAAGAAGGCAGGAAGGAATTATCAAGGGAAAGCGTCAAGCCATTACAACTGTATAGCACTTGGAAGGGGATCTGGATAAGGATTTGTGATGGGACAGAGGGGGAAGGAATGGTGCCCAACAACTTGGACTTTTTGAGATTTAAGAAAACACAGCATAAGAGAAGATAAGCAACCCTACTAATGAAGTGCACAAGTTTTCCTATATAGCCTTTCCAGAAAACCCATTCAAATAAAATATTATATCTATTGTCATTATCTATCCTCACAACGTTAAATATAGGAGAGAATAGTTAATTAATATGCAGCTGAACGATCAGTATGACGCAATAATTCCCAGAACCTCCCCCAGCGACATGATGAAGTAAGTCATACCATTGAACCCCGCAGTGCTTCTCTCCCGGCCCAGGGTGCCAATGGTGCCTACGTACCTTGAGAGTAGACTGGGGAGAGTGCCAAGAGCCCCAGGAGGGCGAGGAGGGCGAGGTGAACTTGCATGGTGAGAGCGCCGGTGAGGATTATGCTCGTGACCTGAGAGGAACTCTGGGAGGATCTGTTGTTGTTGCTACCACCACCACCTCAACTCAACGTCTATACTACTATACTACTAATGATAATTACAGCCCGCATTATAATAACAACAATAATAAGAATACAAATAATGTTTGTTATTATATACTCTGGGTATAGTATATTTAATACATACATTTTACAGCATTGCAATATAATTTTTTAAGGCTGCTATGCACACACAACGTTGATTAACAAACTAACATTTATATATATTCATCACGAACCATGTCTCAACTTTAATATAAAATATATTTATCTACTATTTCTATCCTTTAAATGTCTAAAACTAATTTCTTTCAAAGATAAATGGCAAATCCTCAGAAGCAAGACTTTTATCTAGAATGTAATTTATTGAATAAAAGATTCATATATAAAACTATTACAAATATTTGTCAGTGTCATCCTTTAATATTAGAATACCTGTATATAATATTAAATTTGTTTAATTGTTTTATGTTAATATGATAGATTGTCGCTTGAGCCCAGAGTTGTTTACCAAACATGTCAGGAGGAATGGCAGACGAGCGAGACCGGGCAGTTTATATGAAATTAGAGGCCTTAAAGGATATAAGGTAATGTAATTGATATTAATAAGTAGATTATATGTTAGAGTATACTTTTAAATATATATTATTGATAGTATGATAAATAGTTGCAAGATAAATGACATGGCTCTTACTTTTGATTGAATTTAATCGTTCTCAGCTGTTTTATTTTACAAAAATGTTTCAAATTCTAGTTTGAAAATACTTCAAATCGGTTCTATTTTGCGTTCCTAAAGCTGTGCTTAAATGAACGGATTGGTTATATATACTGATACCATTTTATTTACAGTACGGTGCCTATTTTGTTTGTTTTTCATTGTCGGAAGACAGGAAGCCTTTTAGAATTTAGTCCCATAGGCCAGCAATTGACCTTTCACAGGAGGCATTCTACATCTTGTTGTCTAACTCCTGAATACCTATTTAGCATTACTGTATTTACTTCTAGGTGAACAAGAGGTATTAGATGAAAGGAAATATGTCCAGACATCTTGGCCCTGCCCAGGTACTGTATATTAACTGAATTCATGTGAGGCCATTATTTCTCTAGAGGCCACGATGAGGACAGGAATCCGGCAGCTTGTCGTCTTCTCTCTCTTCCTTTCTCTTCTCCTCTCCCCCTCTTCCTCCTCCCCCATCTCTCCTCTCCTCTCGAACCACCATCAGCACCTGCTACTCCATGAACCAGCATTTGCTCATTCTACTATTTATAATCATTATACTCATAATATTATAACTTTTGCACTCATTATAATCCATTAAACTATTTTTACTTACAGAAAATATTATGTCTTAACTAATTTTGCTCCCTGAACTTAGTTCACTTTCTGTATTATAATACTTTATGTTCATAATATTCTCAAAACTAATTATGTTCCTTTTACTCATTATTCTCTAATTCCCTAACCTCATTATACAGTATTTCAGAACCCATTTTACTATACTCCCTTAACTCATTATATTCTGTGTTGTACTTCTAAGCACTTTCTTCACTCTACCTTGGTTCATTATGCTCTATCTTACCTGGAGTATTTTCTAGGAGTTCTTCTACTCCCCAAGGCTGGCCTGAGGAGCTTTACTCGTAACAGCTTGGTCCAACAAGCTGTTGCTTTGAACATATTTGCAAGACCACATATGCAGCAGCTTGCATATGTGGACTTGGAGGTGCACATATCCATTACATACTCTTGCATATTCCTTGTACTTGTTATACTCATACTCACTACTGTATACTCATTGTTCTTTTGGTACTTATTGCATCTGGTCTCATCACACCACTTTTCTTAGGAATACTTCTCTTGGTTGGCTATACAGCCAAAGCATATCTTGTTAAAATTTATATATAAAAATATGACAATATTTTTTCAGGGCCAAAGTTGTAGCAGTGGAACGCCTGCGAGGCAGATTAGCCCAGGAGGTGGAAGTGGTGCAGGCAGAGGAGGCCAGTCTTGCTGAGTACAGGGCCGAGATGGAGCTGTTGCTACAAGAGAAGATGGCCCATGTAGAAGAACTACGGCAAATTCATGCTGATATCAATGCAGTTAGTTCATGATACAAATGTTCATAAGCATAATGATAATACTAATTCATTGTGTTGGAGGGGGGGGGGGGACAGGCAGCCAGCCAGAGTGTATTCATACATGTTAGGCTTATATTGAGGTCTCCCTCCCCCCCCCCCACCTACAAGGTCAAATTACTGACCCCTCCCAGGATGCAACCCCACAACATTCTGACTAGCTCCCGAGTACCTGCTTACTGCTAGGTGAACAGATGCATTAAGTGATAGGAAATGTGCCCAACCATTTCATAATAATATATTAATGTACCATATATAGTGAGAGCACTAGTGAATAGATCTAAATAAGATCTTATAAAAATTATAAAATGCTTTGTGTTCAAACACGATTCACAAGCTCATTGGGGCTCACAGAAAAGTCAAAGAACCATATCCTGGAACAGTTCATCTTTGCTGTATTGATGATGCTCTTTTTTAGCTAATTTGTAAAAAAAAAAATAAAAAAAAAAATGATCTCCATTTACCATATTTCTTAGTCATATTTTGTATATGAACAAAAATTGGCTTATTGCTTGCCATGCCTTCAGTGCAGAGAATGAGTCACAATAGTGTGGCTGAAAATGAATTAACCCAACCCCCCCACATACTGTATGGGGGGGAGGGGGGAGTGACAACTATTCGGTCCATTTTAGACAGTTCGTGATTTGGTGAGGGGTCTCGAAGTACGGTTGGCTTTATTCTTGACTCTCGAATGGGAATCCAGGAGTTCAATTCTTGGGCAGAATAGAAGTAGTCGGGCACATTTCATTTCACCTAATTTATCATTCACCTAGTAGTAAATAGGTACCCGGGAAATGGGCAACTGTTTGTGGGAGTTGCATCCTGGGAAGGGTAAGTAATTCAACCTTGGAAGAACATCAATACAAGCCTAAAGCATATGTGTACACCAACTTCCTGTCCCCTACAAAATGAATTACAGTACAGTACTCTATAAGGAAGTCCAGGAGAAACCGAAACAGTTACTTATTTTCATATGCTTCATTGACTCAGATGGTGTGATGAAGCTTTGCCAACCTATCATTTATTATGAAGTCTACATGCTAGGGAATCACTGGAGAATGCATAAATTTAGCTTAGAAGACAAGAACTTGAAGTCTTAAATTCATGTCTTATAGTAAACACCAATGATAAGCTCTGAATACCCTAGAAACAAATACAAAAATCCAGCACCTGCTTCTTCCCTTCTACAGCATATGGCAGCACCAGCTGTTACCTAAAAGTCCACACGCTCCCATCCACCCCACATATTCCCTGACTTGCTTGCCGTTCCAGCCACCTCTCTTTTCCCCCATCTAAATAACTGGGACCATCTCAAGCACCCAGAATGTATATTATGCATATGTACACACACACATACATTCATTTTATTCAAGAAATTATATTGTGGAGTTAGGTCATTTCTGCTAAATGTATGAGGTATATACACGTATACAACTTAGCATAAAACACACACACATGCTCTTAATCATTCCTTCCCTTGTTTGTATAATGTTCTTGCAAACCTTTTTCTTGTTATAATAAATATTACATAGTATTTTGAATATTCATTATTAATAAAGGGTGGACCTACCAACATATTCTCCCTGCAGTGATTTATTACTGCTGAACATTTGGATGATGTCCAGATTCGACTTTCCAAACTATCCAAACTTTGGCAAAATTTTGGATTTGACCAGATATGATAAAATGTCTAAATTTTTGGACGTTGCTGAACTTTAGGTGTTTGGATCATTGAGTTTGACTATAAAAAATTCAGCACAAACCTCTCCACAGATGGAAAGCATTATAAAATCAGCGGAGGACCTGCGTAATAAAAGCTTAGAGCATGCAAGACGGCTCTATGATGAGTACCATCCCCTTAAGCAGGAGGTCAGCCGTTTGGCCACACAGCAGTTAGGACATGACCTTAATCTACCAAATTTAACAGCTGAAGATGACCCTGTTCCACCAGAGTAAGTACAATGTTAGCTGTTTTGATAGGCAGATTGCCCTAGCCCTTTCCCTCATTGTTCCTCTCTCTTCCCTCCCTCTTCTCCCCCCATCCCTCTCTCCCCCCATCTCCTCCTACATTTTTTCTCCCCCCATCTCCTTCAACATTTTTTCTCCCCCCGTTCTTTCTTCCCCTTTCTTTCTCCTGCATTCTTTCTTTCTCCCCCTTTCTTTCCCCCCCCCCTCTCTCCCAGTCTCTTTCTTTATTTTCTTCCTGCCCATCTCCCTTCCTCTTTCTCCCTCCCACTCCCTCCTTTCTTAACATTTCTCAATAAAACTTAATTTTTATTCTTATCTAATGTCAGTCTTTGCATTTTTCAACAAGAATCTGTTCAAAAGATGCTAAATGGGATTCTGAATATAATTTTGGGCTAATGAATAGAAGCTTAAAAAGTCTCATCAGATGAGAATGATATATTTAAAGAAAGCAGGAGAGAGCAAACAGGAACTAGTAGATCTATTGTTTATCAAAATGAAATGTATCAAAAAAAACTTATTTTTATGGGGCCAGTAAGAAAATCAGCAGACTATTAGATGCTGTCACAGCTTGAATGTGACTTGGCTATGTGTATCTCTGGCGGGTCAGTTTGTATGGGGGATCTGGATCACTTGAAATGTAACGTGTGCTGACAAATACCGGGACATGCACTACAGTAGATCATTGCATCTTAAATTTGTGTGAACTTTGTGTCGTGTAGAGATTGATCTAAACTTACGTTACATGAAATGGCAAATCACTTTATTGTTATATGATAAAGATCACTTTAGTGATAAAATATTGTAGCTGAAATTCTTTCACTGTATCCGTATTGTGTTTCTAGTAGATAAAGAAAGTAAATGTGATGAAATTGTAAACTGTGTATCCTCCAATCTCTTATCAGCAACATCTCTGTTGCCCAGTAACATCTGTTGTGTAATATTATATTGTTACAAATTATTTTATTATATTCTTTTGCCAGCTAACAATATAATTAAGTATTATTGGTAAATATAAATTGTAAAAATCAATGTCAACATCCACTGGGGTTTAATTACAACCTATTTTGTGCCTTGTGTAATCATTTAATGCTTTCAGGATGAGTATGGGGGGCACAATAAACTACTGTACCTGCTAATGGCCATAGCAATTGAACCATTCCTGGTCCATGCTCTAAAAGTTCTTTAATACTGTACATAAATCCTTTATTTTGGGGGAGTAATGTAGAATTATGAGTCATTACTTTTATTTTCAGCTTCTTTGAGAAAGCAGGAGTGGAGTGGAGCATGGACCATGATGATCTTCGTGGTGGTGGTCTTAGTTTGTCTTCTCTTGGTGCCATGAGTGCCCCGCCCTCCTTCCTGTCCCCCTCGGCTCCCATGCCTACGCCTCTCCGAGCCACGCCTCATAAAGCAGATCAAAGACCTCTGCCTCCTCCTCCAGGGCCACCTACTCCAGCTTTTAGGTATTTGTATGCAAAAATTCAAAGTTAAATTTGTTACCAACTTATTTACAAGTCAATAGTTTATTACTGTAGTTTAGTTTAGGTGGTTGCAGTTATTTTGTTTGAATAAAAATATTTGTTTAAAATGCATGTAAATATTGGAAGCTAAGTCACTACATAAAATATTTAAATGATTGAAATGTTGAAGTAAGAATTTCACAGTACATTTTATTATTAATTTATCTTGCTGCATTATTTAAATGCAAGTGCTTAATATATATATATTTCAACACAGGCAACAACCACCGCCCATGAAGTCCTGCCTCAGCTGTCACCAGCAGATTCATCGCAATGCTCCCATTTGTCCATTGTGCAAGGCTAAGTCACGATCACGCAACCCCAAAAAGCCAAAGAAGAAAGATTAGCGGTGAATAGTAAATCCCCGTTTTTTCTGGTTGCAATAAACAATTGCACATACTGGCAGCACCTGTTGTAACATATGTCTCTCACTCAGTACCTGGGACATGCTCCCAGATGTTGGTGTTACCAAGATGTTGCGTATTTGTTGCTTTCAAGCCACCACTACGCTCTCTCTTCTCTCTACTCAACATAATGAAAAGGAGCGAGTAATTTACTCTTTAGTATATTATTTGACAAATGTTCTTGCTGTTACAAGACTTTAAAATAAATAATGCAAGCTAAATATACATAATGGTTATAAAGGGAATTGTACTGTGGTAGCTTTATTGTAATTTAAATTCGGCCATCATAATGTATTGACTACCAGAATGTTGCCTCTTGGCATAGCTCTCTTCAGGCTTTTGGGATTTGTATCCCTCCTAAGAAATGCGTTTCTTGTAGTGTGTGATGACTCTGTAAGAGCCTACCTCACTCTCTAATATAACGATGTGATGTACAAGTGCATGCATGCATATAATTTTTTTATTTTTATTTTTTTACCGAGACGTTCTGTAGATACTGTATTTGGTTAAGTCGTAAAACTTGTGGTTTGCTTAGTAATAAAACTAGGCAGGTACATATTTGTAACTGTATACTGTATCTTCTTATAGAAATACAGTATATTGTATTTTCAAAATGTTCCTAAGTTAGGTCTTTCTTGTAGTGCCAAAATATAAATGTTTAAACTTAGATAAATTTAGTGTTAGGGAAAACTATGTAAGTTGTATTAACCATTTGATATATGTAGTGTGTGTGTGTGTGTGTGTGAGTGAAAATATCAACTGAATACCAGGTTCACCTCCCAATTTGGATTTTTTTCCTCTTTTCCACACTAGTTATGAGGTATCAGGTTATCTGCCGAGATTCTTACTGCTGTGTGTTGAGAAGACTTGCTTTTGTCGTCAGTTTTTCATATCACCTCCATACCAAGATTACTTTACATCGGTTTTCATAAAGAAACCGCTACTTTGAATGAGAAGCAGCTAAACAAAAGTTATAATTATACACTTTCATACCATGAATTAATAGATAATATTAATAATCTTCATTCTTAGAATTTCTTTACTCATGGTAAGCCTAATGAGCAAATTTATTCTTGTTAATAATAGACTTTAACTTTAACATAAACTTTGTATTGTAGCTTAAAGATGTGTAGTATATTTCTGCTTTTTTATTTTGTCTATATTTAGCTCCAGCGGTTTTATCGGAATTGTGATGTTACTTTGCCTCTATACTGTACTTTCACATTATGTTGGCAGGGGTGAGTCCTACCCCACGAAGTAATATTAGCCATGATCTGGTACTAGCAGAGATTATTAAGAATACCAGTAAGGTAAACATTAATTGCCTGGAGACCTCAAATGAAATATATTTCTAGTTTCTGGCTACAAATACCGTACTATGGACTAGTTAAGTAAAGGAGTAATCTTGGAGGTATCTGGTTAATTGCTCTATACAATGAAATCATAAGAATGTGATATATCTATGAGAAAATATACCTATGTATATATAGAGAGAAAATATATATATATATACAGTGGAAATTCAAATCCTGGCCGGGTCAAAGAGTTCTTAGTGATATATGGCTTGCGCGTTCATGCAGCTTTCTCACACATATATATACAGTATATATATATATATATATCATATGTTCATAGATATATCTATGAATGTGATATGAGAAAATGAAGTGGTACGACAGAGTACCTGAGGAATGCAGGGATGCAGGTTTTATCACATTATACTGCTTCAGTATTTTTTCATTAACTGTTCTATTTAATGTGCAAACTGGAATATTTGCAAATTAATTTTTAAGCATAAGTGTCAACAAATAAAAAGGTTAAGTATGTAAAATTAGAAAATTGGGAGAGTTTATAGTACAGATCAAGTGCATTGCTTCCGTAAGTGATCATAAAGAGTAGTTTAAAAAAAATTGGCTTTATGAACCAATTTTGATGTATGCTGTATAATTAAATCATTTTCTCCAGGTGAAATGATAATTGACAGTACAGTTAACAAGTGATAGTTTTCTAAATAAAGTGTTCATATTCCTTAAGTGTGTGTGCTTTTGGTTCTTTTGTATGCAGTGGTGCATTTTTTATAACATTCATTATTCTTATTCACAGGTCATCTTTACTTTGTAAATGTATGTTTTGTAATTGTTAAGTAGGTATCATTAAATGTGTAAGCATTAGTCAACGTGTATTTACGTATATTAGATGCATTTAAGCTTAAGATTGCAATTAACATGAGCAAGAATAGTATTGCACTCAGTGAATTTTTTGTTTTTTGTGTGTATTAGAGATAAATTGTGACAACTGCTTGAGCCTTTCTTAACTAGGAATCCATGGCACATTATACTATTGCACTGTGTGTAAATGCCAGTGTCTTCTTCAATTTTGTACTTACAGTAGTGTAGTATTGATATTCATTAAATAACTAGAACTTTACAGTATATAATATAGTTATTTACCTTCCAATTAATTTATTTTTACATATTGCACCATCTGCTAGAGTAAGTTCAGTTGTATTAGTAGCAATAAAATCAGTTAAGTAACTACTGTAGTAAGGTGGTGTATAAATGTATAGTTCTTATTTTAGTTGCCCTTAAAAGCACTGCTGTGGGGCATCACTTTTTGCCAAGTATTTGTTATACGGTATTTATATTCCGTATAGGGATTGTGATCGTCACAGCACCTACGGGCTGTGACAATCTGTCTGGAACCTGTAGGTGTGGGACTGAGACGTCCACCTCCTGGGGCTCGTGCGGCCCAAGCTTCAGTTGGCTGGTGTCATTCTTGCCCTTGATGGGGTGCTTTTTCTCTGGCTCTGACCACAGTGGTCTCCGGTTTTGGAGTTCCTGTGCCTTTTTTCACCAACTTCGAGGTCAACCCTGGAACTCACAGTTCCTGCGACGGTGCTGGAACCAATCATATTGGCTTTTGCCTTTCCATTGGAGATTTTTGGTGCTGTGGAGAGGGGGACCTGCTGCCTGCATAATAGCTTCTTCTCCATATCAACCTACCCTGGCTTTGCGGCCTGGTGAGGTCACTCCAGACCAACAACCAGAGCACAACACCATAGTCTCCTGAGACTGATGGATGCCTTACACTACTATTTATATTCCAGCCTCAATTGATTGGCAACAGTTTCTTCCCAAGATTACCTGTTCATGAAATGATGTTTTCCCATTTTTTTTAATGCTGTACTATTGCACTCTATATACTGTATTTAAATTCTTTTGCTATTGTTTCTCTTACATGATGGTCAAACCGGCTAATTATTAATTAGGTACAGTAGCAATACTATACTGTACCTTAAATTTTTGGCCAAGTTATAGATTATCTTTCTTTTCAATTACTTCCATGAAATATCTTGAACGCCTGTATTTTTATAACAAAATTTTAGTCCCCGGGAATGACCTAAAGCAGTGTCGTGTCAATAAAAATTGAAGCTGCACCTTCATTTTTGCATGCATGTCCTGTTGCCAGGTGATGTTCCCAGTAGATTGAACTGCTGATCAAGAAAGTAAAGACTGGAGTACTATTTTTGCATTGGTTTTTAGGCATCTCAAATGATTAAAAGAACTCCCCATTTGGGTTTTGCCTTATGGCAGGTAGGCTTGTATGCTCCAATAATGTACTAGGCAGCCAAGTTTGTCATGGCAGGTGAGTTGGAGGACAGTTGAGTGTGTCATATGACTGACAATAAGTCAGTAAGAAGACTTCAAGTATAAAAATGGCAGGGCTACAGTGATGTAACAGGTGCAACTCATTTGCCATCCCATAACTGTCGTTTTCTGATTAATAGATACCGAATATTTTGATTACGACCACACACATTGAAGTACAAATCTTGGACATCCTTCTGACATCAATATTTGATCTCTTTCTTTACTTTTGTGGTAGTGGTAGTACCACACATTACCAAGCCTAACAGATACTGCAAAAATAGTCCCTCAAAATCTGTTTGTATCTAGAATGTTTGTGCCTCTTGATAATGGCAACAAAAATTAATTTGCTTAGGTCATCGAAACTCGTAAGTTGGGCTGCTAAATTATGAGATTGTTGTAAGGTGATGAGCACGAAGTTGATAATGATCTCAGCCTTGTTACTTTAAAATGACATAATAAATTATAATTCAATAACACAGTACAGTATTTAGGCTAGAAATGTTGACTGTACAATATACCTTAAATTAATTTAACTACTGTACTTGGATGGAACTGCAATTATTGGCGATTTGAAATTCAATGTTGAACTGAAGGCTGGAGTACTATTTGTACTGAATCGACTCATGAACACCAACTTTCCAAATCAGGATGTTTTGGAATGCTCACATTTTACAGGTCATTGCTTGTTTCCTTTCTTCTATTACAATTTAAGTTGAACACTTGTTCAATTAATCGTATATTCCTGCATGAATAGTACACAATTTTTTTTTATCTAACGTAGTTTACCAAGGTCACATGTTGATTTTAAAGTACACTACTATACATTTAGATATCTGAAACATTAGGTATTTATAGATAATTTTAATTAGACATATTATGAGGTATTGTGCTCTGGGAAAGTTTGTATGGCTGTGGCAACACTCATTTGTTATCATTATTGACTCTTTAGTGTTTAATGCCTTAAGCTAAATATTCTTCCCTGCTTGGCACCTTTTGATAATTACTTGTCTTTTTAACTTATTAATACCATAGCAAGGCACAATCTTTCATAAGGTCATTCATAAGGTACTTTTGGAGGAGTATTTCTTACATTGTGGCCTCTTGCATATGTTGCAGTAAATAATTTTATATAATAGTTTGAGTTTGAATTATAAATTGTTCAAATTTAATATCAAATGAGGTTAGCCCTGTCATTGCTTGTTTGATGAGTTATCATACTTGTAACCCTCTGCCATCTAGCACAGAATAACTGCCATGACAGAGCTTAACCTCCAACATAAATACTATGCTATTCACCTAACTCGGTATTCCTAGCAGCTTAGGTGTCATAGATCCTTTTTGTGACCTTGCAGCGAACTTTACTAGAGGTTCCATTCTTGACTCACATTCGGGGGATCCCAGGTTAGACTCCCAGGCAGGAGAGAAATCGTTGAGCACTTTTCCTTTCATCAAATGCACCTATTCACCTAGCAGTAAATAGGTGCCTGGGAATTAGGCAACAGTTGAGGTTGTATCCTGGAGGTGGTCAGCAGTTTGTTCTTGGAAGAGGCCTTGATACAAGTCTAAGTGTATGTGTGTGCTTTTGTGTACTCACCTAGTTGAGCTTCGGCTCTTGGGTCGAAAGTGCCTATACATACGTACATACAGGCTTCCTGTCCCCAAGAATAAGAATTGTTAAATGTCTCATGTTTAAGCTTGATAGTCAAACCTGTGGTGCAAGGGGGGAAATGATGATTATGAGAAGAAAGCATTAAGTCAGTATGACTATATAGCACTCGGAGGGGATATGAGGACCGAGGAAAGGAACAGCGCACAAACCACAAACCACATTGGACCATCTGGGATCGAGCGCTGACCTGCAAGAACTGTTGTATGGGCCAGACTTCATAGGAATTCATAAAAACTGATGCATTTATAGATTGAGGGAATACATATACTATTCAGAAAACATGTGTTGAATATTTATTTTGCTAAGCTTCCATTGCATAAGTATTTTATGTTCCCCCATTTATTGGAGGGAAATAATGATCTCTCGAGCCGTCCAGACTTTCAAGTGAAAGGTGGCAAGATGTGACCATAGACTTCTAGCTATAGCCGCTCAAGGCCGCTACCTCCTCAACCATCGTTCAGACGCGTAACGCTTCGTTCACGTTAACTGTGTATCACTTCCTGTTTGTGATACCAAATTCGGGAGGCTAGACATATTTGTATAATACTTTTTATAGTAGCATACATCGTGTCCATATTATATAAGAATTTGCAAATCCTCTTAATAATCGATGGTAAATTGATCTTAGATATGTAGGTGTGAAATTTCAAAGAAATATTAGTTATCATTCATGAGAACTTGGCAACTGTAGATGCGGTCCAGCTATGTCGTTGGTATTCGTGCCGTGTCATTTAACTTTACTCTGTTGTATACTTCGATAAATCTCTCTTTAATTTATAATGGAGGCGGGATTTATAATCAGCGGATTACAGTAGCATCACGAACAGTTTGTGATCAATACACAGGCGGGAGGTATTGAAAGTGAAGGGGGGGAGGGGGGGGAGGGGGAGGCAGGATGAGCAGAGTGTGGATGTACACATCTCTGGTACTTACCTTATTGTACTCGCCTAGTTGTGGTTGCTGGGGTTGAGCTTCGGCTCTTTGGTCCCCGCCTCTCAACCATTACCTGATGTATAGGTTCCTGAGCCTATTGCGGTCTATCACATCAACTTTTGATTTTTTTTGTTTAGCCTGGCTGCACTACATTTCCTAATGCATTCCATTTAACTAATTTGATATTTAAATTATTCTTTCTAATGTCTCTCAAACTCAGACACGTACATGCACTTACATTCTCAAAACAAATTCGCCTAGAAACATGCACATGCATACACAATCGCACGCACACACTGTTACCTCAGGAACCTGTACACCAGTTGATTGACGGTTGAGAGGCGGGACCAAAGAGCCAGAGCCCAACCTCCGCAAGCACAATTAGGTAAGTACCTAGCAGTAAATAGGTACCTAGACAGCTGTTACGGGCTGCTTCCTGGATGTGTGTGTGTGGGGGGGGGGGGGAATAGTTAGTAACAGTTGATTGACAGTTGAGAGGCGGGTCGAAAGAGCAGAGCTCAACCCCCGCAAGCACAACTAGGTGAATACACACACACAAAGGGACTAACAAACTATTTACACGCTGATCCTTATATGCAACCTTATATGCAGTGTTCAAGAGAGAACTGGATAAGCACCTCCAAAGGATACCTGATCAACCAGGCTGTGACTCATACGTCAGGCTGCGAGCAGCCGCGTCCAACAGCCTGGTTGATCAGTCCAGCAACCAGGAGGCCTGGTCGACGACCGGGCCGCGGGGACGCTAAGCCCCGGAAGCACCTCAAGGTAACCTCAAGGTAACCACTATAATTACTTGCTAATCCAAAATATTTATCATTAATAACATAATTCATGAAATGTCAAAACAGAGCATTTGTGATTTTTGTGACATGTTTTCTATCAACCGTAGGATCGATATATCATACTGATTGTGACGGACATTGTGACTCATTCGTAGGCATCGTACTCATGCCAATATTCAATAAACTGGGGCCAGATTCACGAAGCAGTTACGCAAGTACTTACGAACCTGTACATCTTTCCTCAATCTTTGATGACTTTGGTTACATTTATTAAACAGTTGACAAGCATGAAAACTTGGTAATCAACTGTTGTTATTGTTATAAACAGCCTCCTGGTGCTTCGCAGCTCATTAACTGTTTAATAATTGTAAACAAAGCCGCCAAAGATTGAGAAAAGATATATAGGTTCGTAAGTGTTTGCGTAACTTCTTCGTGAATCTGGCCCCAGGGCCCAAGAGACTCGATATATACACCTTTCCTGATCAAGGACTACAGCCCAGTAGTCCCTGTAGTTCTTGGGTGTTGTATTATGTACCAAATTGGTGTGAAGTATAGATGAGGATAGAAAAAACACACTTAAATATTCCTAGGTCTAGTTTAGCACATATATATGTACTACATTAGGCCTCAGATAACGTGTATTAGGCCTAGGAAGGATAGGTTAGGTTTTATTAGCAATATAAATATAACAACGCTTCCGGTTTCTCCAAATCCATTAAAACAAAAGGCAACTTTTTAGTGGTCCATCACGACATATTTTTACTATAAGTACCTTCATTGTAGGAGGATAGGATGCTCTATAAATATGTAACGGCGAACAGTTAAAAGGATCGGTACCCAATCGATCCTCCTGTGTGCTATGGGGGATTCCCGACTCTATATAATGTTATCATTACTATTGTTGTTCTTGTGTTATTATATATGTTAAAGGGAAGCCCACCATGGAACTCCTATAAATAGGAGTTGGTTATCTTGAGATGATTTCGGGGCTTAGCGTCCCCGCGGCTCGGTCCTCGACCAGGCCTCCTTTTTGTTACACACTCCCAGGAAGCAGCCCGTAGCAGCTGTTTAACTCCCAGGTACCTATTTACTGCTAGGTAACAGGGGGCATCAGGATGAAAGAAACATTTTGTCCATTTGTCTCCGCCTCCACCGGGGATCGAACCCGGAACCTCAGGACTACGAATCCGAAGCGCTGTCCACCCAGCTGTCAGGCGCCCTAGTGGTTCACAAAGCTGCAGATGGCAAGCCCCGGTTAATACAATTCAGGAATCTCACGACTGTGGCGGCCTCTGCCCGAGGAAGGTTGCACCGCGCGTGGTTCAGTGACATTATCACCCGGCTAGAGGAACACGCACAGCTCACCAAGAACATTAACTCGTAATCGAACACGTTTACTGGTAAGCACTGCGAGGCGTCTCAGCCACGCTCCTTTTTAGTTCCGTGTTCCCGTTTTCTTTACGGTAAAGAAGAGTTTACCGTGAGGCGGTCGACCACCTCTTAGGCTGCGCACCTGTGCTTGCTGAGGTTCTTGCAAGGATTGCAGGATGCAATTGGTCTTGTATTTCGGAACATTAAGGTTACATTATAAGATATGCTTGTACAAGTTCGTTCTCTCACTACCAACTTGATATTTATACATTCATGCACACACACGGCACCAAAGAGCCAGAGCTCAACCCCCGCAAGCACAAGTAGGTAAGTACACAAGTGGCACTTGATGGCACCAGCTACATAAACCATTCAACAAAGCAATAAATATCTAGGAAGACACTGTAAATTTAACCCGAAAAGTGTCAGTGCATTGAACTTTAAGTTATTGCTATTTTGGAAAGTAGTGGAAGCTAAAACCGTCAATAGTTTCAAAGCTCCAGATTCACGAAGCAGTTACACAAGTACTTACGAACGTGTACATCTTTCCTCAATCTTTGACGGCTTTGGTTACATTTATTAAACAGTTTACAAGCATGAAAACTTGTCAATCAACTGTTGTTATTGTTAAAAACAGCCTCCTGGTGCTTCGGTGCTCATTAACTTTTTAATAATTGTAAACGTAGCCGCCAAATATTGAGAAAAGATGTACAGGTTCGTAAGTTCTTGCGTAACTGTTTCGTGAATCTGGCCCCAGATGACAGAGTACTGGGAAGACGGGACACCACGAGCGTAGCTCTCATAACTGTTGAGCTACAGTTATCCTGTAACTACACTTAAGTAATTACAATTAGGTTATTACACACAACACACAAAATCCTGGCAACCGAGCGGACAGCACTTAAATGTAGTCCTAAGGGCCCGGGTTCGATTCTCGGTCGAGGCAGAAACAAATGGGTAGTTTCTTTCACATGATGCCCCTTTTCACCTAACAGTAAACAGGTACCTAGGAGTTAGACAGCTGCTACGGGCTACTTCCTGGGGATGTGTGTATGATATACAAATGTGCAATAGATATGATAGAGGAAAAATAGTTCGGGACTCCGTACATTAGACAACCGACGGTTAGAAAGGCGGGATCCAAGAGCTAAGAGCTGGATCCTGCAGGCACAAATAGTAATTACTCACACACACACACACACACACACACACACACACACGCACACACACTTCACACACTTGGCAGCTGCTGATAGCCTCAAGAAGTTTCCTGTTGCTCTGTATCAGTTTCGCTGAGAGTGACAAAGGAAGTGTTGTGTACATCCTTGAAGGCATTGGACACATTTAATATATGTTTATTTGTGGCATGGTACGCCAAGAATACTAACATACACAAATATACAACACAGGAATGCGTGTGCATGAAAACGCACGCGCGTAGCCTATAAAGCCTTAAGCATGTCCCCTAAGACAAGGCTGTTTACAGTTGTGAACATTGGCTGTGCTTTCACTTCGTCTCAGCTGCTGACGGAGGCGCTGTTCCCCTCTTGGTAATATTTTCTCCACATATGTACCTCTAGCAAATAACTTGCATGTCTTCTTTGCAATGCTTGTGCAGTGCGAAATAGACATATGCATAGAATGCAGTGTCTATTTGTAATACACTTGATAAAAATGTTTCATATGCCAAAATCTATAGAGTGAATATTAAGACTGTTGGGAAAATACTGACCAGTGGATATAATAGTGATTAATTAAACCTGAAAGAATAAGTAGCCTATTCAAATATTGACAATAATAATTTATGCAACTCACAGATAAAAAAAACACGTAAAATTTCATTTTTAATATCATTTTAATACAAGTTGTATAAGTTTGGTTGGGTGCGCCTGCAGGTAAGAGTGGATGAAGTCACTAGGAGATTAGGCTAACAAAGCGGCCAGACCGTGGGCCGGAATGCATTACTGGTATCAATAGACGGTGATCCCTTGGCAGTGCGCACTTGGCTTGCAACCATGAGGATGCTCTTGCAACAGGCTCCTTATTGATGAATGTCTTGCCTTTTACAAATATTGCGACGAATCGGTGTTGAAAGTCGTTGTTTTAAGACATTTAATTAGGCTGCGAGGAGCATATTAACCCTAGGACGTGATGCAACTTTAGATAATTTATTAAGATAATCTGGGAACGCAGAGCAGAGGGTAGTAAGGTCAGTGAATCGGTTCAAGAGGCATCAACAAAAACCTTAGATGGGAACAATAGCTGTCAGGAATGGTGTGGGTGCCCCGGGCGGAGCATAGCTGCCGTGGTGCGCGCCTTACCTCCATTATACACAGTTTGGGGCCTACCAAGATTCGCAGGAATAAATATGAGTACCCCGGGCGGAGCGTAATAGTCAAGGGGGCCCTTATTACCATCATTATGCGCAGTTCGGGACTTTGAGGGGAACTGCGAGGAATGGCGAGTGGGCCCCAGGCCGGAGCATAACTGCCGAAGGGGCGCCGGACTACCCAATTACGCGCGGTTCAGGGCCTACCAGAGAGCCGTCAGGAATAGTGTAGGTGACCCTGACGAAGCGTAGCGGCGGTGGACAGCCGTATTACCTCCGTTATGCGCGGTTGAGGGACTCACCAGCCTAGGAAGAGGAGGAAGAGTCGCTGTCTTGCTGGTAAATAGCAGAACACATGAGGTATCAGAAGCATCTTATTGTCACCTCCTGCTGAATATCTGATGGGGGGAGGCGGGAGGGGGCGCGTGGGTGATCCTTACACCAGATGTTTGATGGCGTCTTAAGGTGAGCTTCACATCTCATACTGCAGCTGGTGTGAGCGTCTCGGTGGAACTAGCAATGGCGTGCTGACACTACTGCGGTGCTGGGTGTTACCTCCCATCCACTGCTCGTCACCAGGATGCAACCCACAACAGTCGTATTGCTAACGTGTTCTTATTTACTCTTAAACAATCATCAAATGTCAGGAATTGTGCCGATATGAGGCAGCTCCTATTTATATCCACCCAAACTCATATATACACATATATATATATTAGTTGATTTTATACCCGCATTAGGTCAGGTGATAATACAATGAAGGTGAAAACATGGGGGGATACATAAGGGATAAACATAGGGGCTGCAGAAGGCTTATTGGCCCATACGAGGCATCTCCTATCTAAACACAAAGATTAATCCAGTGTAATTGGCCTGTTATGTTGGACATTGTCTTCTGTGTTGGCATCGATATGTTCTTGTCTTGTCCTTACTCTCATGGTGGGTAGAGTAAATAGTTCCGTGATTTGGGTGTTCATGGTAGGTCGCTCTATTCTTATGTGAATTGCCTCAAGAATTTGTAATCTTCTTGAATCTTGGGTTTTGTCTATTATGCAAGTATTCTTGTTCAACATTTCTCTTGTTAGAGTAATGTCATGGGCTTGTCTCATGTGATTCCTAGGGGCACCAGATTGAAGATGGCATGTCAAACGCCTCGTCAGCTTGGTCGACGTCATACCTATGTACTTACATTGAAGGTTACATCCTTCGTGGGGGCAAGTGTACATGTATACAACGCTTGACTGCTGTAGAGGGTTCTCCGTCGGCTTCGGGCTGTTTTTGATAAGGAGTTCGGAAGTCTTCTTGGTTTTGTAGAATATTATCAGGTTTATGTTTTGGTTAGGAGTAGTGCTTTTTACTCCTTTACGGATTATTTCTTTCATTATTCTTTCCTCTTTTATATGTTCACTGTGCATGGTTGATTTGTAATATAATTTTATTGGGGGTGTTGTGGTTTCTGTTCTAGGTTCTGAATTATACCAACGGTCCAAGTGTCTTCTTATAGCAGCGTTTATTTCCGCGTTGCTATATCCGTTGTTCACCAATACCTGAGTTACTCTTTCAAACTCTCTACTCACGTTGCTCCATTCAGAGCAGTGGGTAAGCGCTCGACGAATATAAGCATTGAGAACACTGGCTTTGTATCTTTGGGGGCACTCACTTCTACCGTTCAGGCATAATCCTATGTTGGTGGGCTTGGTATATACGTTGGTGCTTAAAGAGGTTCCTGTTTTTGTTATTAGTACATCCAAGAATGGCAGACTGTTATTTTCACTATTTTCATGTGTAAATCGGAGTACTGACTCTCTCTCTCTCTAGGTGTCTTTTTAAGTCAATTAGTTCATCTGAGTCTTTTACTATTACGAATATGTCATCTACATAACGGCAGTATACAGTTGGTTTTTGTCTGCTACTGAAGACCCTATCTTCGATGGTTCCCATATAAAAATTAGCAAATAAAACTCCTAAGGGGGAGCCCATTGCTACTCCGTCTATTTGTAAATACATGTCTCCTTGTGGACTGATGAAAGGGGCTTCCTTTGTACATGCTTCGAGAAGACTTTTCAAGTGTGGCTCAGGTATGTCTAATTTGGGGGTGCTCTCGTCTCTGTATACTCTGTCCAGTATCATTCCTATGGTTGTGTCGACTGGGACGTTGGTAAAAAGGGATTCAACGTCCAGGGAAGCGATGATTCCATCGGGCTGGGTAGATTTGATCAATTCTAGGAAATCTGCTGATGATTGTAGACTAAACTTACTTGGAGTGTATGGAGTTAGGAGTTCATTGAGTTTCTTTGCCAGGTGATAAGTTGGGGTTGGTATTTGGCTGATTATAGGGCGTAGTGGGTTACCTGGTTTATGCGTCTTAACATTGCCGTAGGCATATCCTAAGCCATAGTCGCCTTGAAGTTTATTGAAATGCACACTACCTTTCTTTGCGTTGATTGCTGTAATTGTTTTGTTTACTTTCCGCTTAAGGTCTTCTACGGGGTTCCTCGTGATTCGTTGAAATTTGGAGTCGTCACTTAGGATGTCGCTAATTTTGTTCATGTATTCATGGGTAGGAATCAATACATATGCTGCTGTTTTGTCGGCTTTTCTTATTGTTACGTCTTTCAGATTTTTTAGTTATTTCGCTGCTTCTTTGAGTCGTGGGGTTAAGATTGTAGATGAATATGTTCCTCGTTTTTTCCCTGCTTCTGCAAGTAGTTCAGCTTGAAGTGTGTCAGTGGTGATGACTTTTTTGTTGTCTTCTAGCTTATGGATATCGTCCAGAAGCATTTCGATTTCCAGGCGTTTTTGATGCATCTTTGGTTTAGATAAGAATTGACAATTTAGACCAAGATTTAAGAGGTCTCGTTGGTCCTGGGTAAGATCATAAGAAGACAGGTTAAAGTAGCCATCTTTAGGACGAGGGATTTTTATCTGTCCACCGTTTAGGGATGTTAACTTACGGAGTGTCTTTGTTTCGACAAGAGTTTTATGTTGTTGTTTCAGGTTAAATAGTTCACTGTTGATGGTTTGCTTGAGTTGGATAGGGATGTCGTACTGGGTCCATTTGTTTAACAGATGCTCCGCCTGCTCTATAAGGGTTTGGAGGGCTTCCTTCTTCTTGTTTAGTTGATGCCGAATGAGCTCTTGCCTATACCTATAGGTAAACTCTGTATTGCGGACTGCTGGGTCATGTGGGTTTATATTGGTGTATACTGGCAGCAGGTTTTCTTTCAAACATGTTTCATTGAATATGACCGCATATTCTGTATTTAATATTTTCTGGTTTAGGGCTTCTATCCCTCTAACTATTTTCTTAGCATCAGGGCTTAATTGAAATAGGAGTTCTCCAAAACTCATTTTCGTACTTTTAAGGTGAAGAAAAGAAGTGATTTACTATAGAGTGTATTACACTTATTTGTATAATTTGCACGACGTTTCGAACCTCCATGGTTCATTTTCAAGTTCATTAATCCAATTACACTGGATTAATCTTTGTGTTTAGATAGGAGATGCCTCGTATGGGCCAATAAGCCTTCTGCAGCCCCTATATATATATATATATATATATATATATATATATATATATATATATATATATATATATATATATATATATATATATATATATATATATATATATATATAACGACCCTAACGACCCTCAGAAGCGCCCTGATGGGGTCACCTTGCTACCTTGGAAGGATGGTAAGCAAGTGGTATGGGACTACACGTGCGCTGCCACACTGGCCAGTACCTACCTCCACTACAGCACACGTGAAAGCGGTGGTGCTGCTTCTTTCAGGGAATCGCAGAAAATTATTAAATACAGAGGTCTAGCACACTGCTACAGTTTTGTTCCGATCGGCTCGGAGACCCTCGGTTCGTGGGGAAAATGTGCATTGAAGTTCCTGAAGGAATTGGGGGACAAATTGATCAGCGCTACAAAAGACCAGAGAGCAAAAAGTTTCTTGTTCCAGCGCCTCAGTGTTGCGATTCAGAGGGGAAATGCCTGTTGCGTCTTGGGCACTAGTCCAACTTCAGAGGAATTCGAAGAAGTGTTTGACTTGCAACAATGATCGAACCCGTCTGTGACATTCATCAATGTTTCCCATTGTTGTGTTTTTCAAGAGATCCATAACCTTTAAGCACCTTTTTGCATTATTATTTTTGTATCAACCCATGTATATCTTGTAACCATCAAATGCATAATAAAGCACAAAAAATAAAAAAGGAAGGGGGTGGTAGGAGAAAAGCACACAGAAACTGTATTGGAGGGGATCTAAACATTCCCTCTAATGCGTTATGCGTGGTTTCCTCCGAGGCTATGGGTCCCCCTTCTTCCAGCTAGAGGTGGTACTCCCTTCCATATTTCCATAAATATATATGTTGAATGTGACCGAAAGAGTAAGATTAATAATTCTAACACGAACCTTCTCAATATTTCTTACGTTTTTCTTCATTGTCGAGGGTAACTGAAAAAGTAACTCTCCAAATGCAGGCGATGAGTCACAATAACGTGGCTGAAATAGCTACTTTATATGAAATTCACTGCAGCATGATGGTTTCAATTGTCACTGCAGCATGATGGTTTCAATTGTCACTGCAGCATGATGGTTTCAATTGTCACTGCAGCATGATGGTTTCAGTTATCACTACAGCATGATGGTTTCAATTGTCACTGCAGCAAAATGGTTTCAATTGTCACTGCAGCAAAATGGTTTCAATTGTCACTGCAGCAAAATGGTTTCAATTGTCACTGCAGCAAAATAGTTTCAATTGTCACTGCAGCAAAATAGTTTCAATTGTCACTGCAGCTTGTTGGTTTCAGTTATCACTGTAGCATGTTGGCATCAGTTATGACTGCAGCATGCGGGAATTCAATTGTCACTGCAGCATGCGGGAATTCAATTGTCACTGCAGCATGCGGGAATTCAATTGTCACTACAGCATGCGGGAATTCAATTGTCACTGCAGCATACGCGGCTTCATCGTTGAATTTTATGAGTCACTATCTTTGTTTAACCTTTGAAGACTAAACCAAATTGTTTATAAGAGCGCGGGAATCCGTGGCCGCGGGAGGGCGACGATCAGCTGATTTTGGTAAACAAACAACATTGGCACCACGTGCTCTGGCCTGAGGGCGTTTGAATATACGTCGTGACCACATGTTGGGACAGCAATATCGGTTTTCTTTGTTTTGCGCCAAGAAACTTCAAGATATTGCAAATTGATGCAGATAGATCTGATTTGAGAATGGATTAGAGATGCATGAAGTAGAGAGAAATACTGGGTAAGGTTTAGAGTTGACTGGAAGAGATGATAGCAGAGTGCACTGAAGCAGAGAGAAGTAGTGAATGAGAGATGAGGAGGATCGAGGTAGTATTTGAAGCTTGATGAATAGTTGAATGAAATAAACAGGGAAAACTAGTAGTAGATTGGAATAGAGGACTGTAGAGTTACCTGGAGCAGGTAGATAAATGGGGCTGTAGCCTGTGGGGTGACAGTCTACCCCAGGAGGCCCCGCCACCACTCCGGGGTAAAATTAGACAGTTGAGGGACTGAGGTGCCAGACTGTACCTCCACCATTCACCCTCCACCATTACCCTCCACCATTACCCCTCCACCGTCACCCTCCACCATCACCCGCTGATATAAGGGTGGTGGTGGATGTGACAATGAAGGGGGTAGACATATACAGGAGAGGGGCGGTTATAGCCCAGGTACAGAGTAGGTGGATGATAGGCGAGTCGGGAGAACCAGTTGGTGGATGCTGGCTCGGTTTTGGGAGAGGGAAGGTGTGACAGATCACATCTCATGATCTCTCCATACTTCTCTCTCACTCCTCCATCCCTCTCCCACTCTCCCACCCCTCTCTCTCAGAGTCTCTCCATGCCCATCACATGGAGAGAGAGGGATGGGGGAGGGATAGGGAGCGGGGGGGCAGGAAGTAGATTACAGAGAACGAACCGTCCCTGTACCGAAGCTATCTCAGGAGAGAGAGAGAGAGAGAGAGAGAGAGAGAGAGAGAGAGAGAGAGAGAGAGAGAGAGAGAGAGAGAGAGAGAGAGAGAGAGAGAGAGAGAGAGAGAGAGAGAGAGAGAGAGAGAGACAGAGAGAGAGAGACAGAGAGAGAGAGAGAGAGAGAGAGAGAGAGAGAGAGAGAGAGAGAGAGAGAGAGAGAGAGAGAGAGAGAGAGAGAGAGAGAGAGAGAGAGAGAGAGAGAGAGAGAGAGAGAGAGAGAGAGAGAGAGAGAGAGAGAGAGAGAGAGAGAGAGAGAGAGAGAGAGAGAGAGAGAGAGAGAGAGAGAGAGAGAGACAGAGACAGAGAGCGAGAGAGATCTTGGCCATAGCGCGCACACGAGCGAAAATTGACGTTATTTTTAAGAGGACGGGTTGCTCTCAACCTCCTGTCAGCAATATCGACGGAGTAGCAGTGGACAGTTTCTGCTCCACTTACCCAAGACCCCCCCCCCGTTCGATCCCCGGTCCTGTTCCAAAAATGTTCTCATAGATAACATCACATTGCGATTCCTTCTATATTTACTTGATCAGCCTCCCTGTGATGGCTGTGAAGGTAAGAACGGTAACTAAGTTCGTCCCGAAGGTTAGAAAGGTAACTAAGCTCGTCCCTCAGGTAAGAAAGGTAACTAAGTTCGTCCCGAAGGTTAGAAAGGTAACTAAGCTCGTCCCTCAGGTAAGAAAGGTAACTAAGTTCGTCCCGAAGGTTAGAAAGGTAACTAAGTTCGTCCCAAAGGTAAGAAAGGTAACTAAGTTCGTCCCTCAGGTAAAGAAGGTAACTAAGTTCGTCCCGAAGGTTAGAAAGGTAACTAAGTTCGTCCCAAAGGTAAGAAAGGTAACTAAGTTCGTCCCAAAGGTAAGAAAGGTAACTAAGTTCGTCCCTCAGGTAAAAAAGGTAACTAAGCTCGTCCCTCAGGTAAGAAAGGTAACTAAGTTCGTCCCGAAGGTTAGAAAGGTAACTAAGTTCGTCCCTCAGGTAAGAAAGGTAACTAAGTTCGTCCCGAAGGTTAGAAAGGTAACTAAGTTCGTCCCAAAGGTAAGAAAGGTAACTAAGTTCGTCCCAAAGGTAAGAAAGGTAACTAAGTTCGTCCCAAAGGTAAGAAAGGTAACTAAGTACATTCCTCAGCTTGAAACTTCTCTTATGCGGAGTGACTAAAATAGCTAAATTTATCTTCTCTGAGAAGCCCTGGTGTATGTGGTGGTATGACGCAAGTATACTGGTGTATGTGGTGGTATGACGCAAGTATACTGGTGTATGTGGTGGTATGACGCAAGTATACTGGTGTATGTGGTGGTATGACGCAAGTATACTGGTGTATGGGGTGGTATGACGCAAGTATACTGGTGTATGTGGTGGTATGACGCAAGTATACTGGTGTATGTGGTGGTATGACGCAAGTATACTGGTGTATGTGGTGGTATGACGCAAGTATACTGGTGTATGTGGTGGTATGACGCAAGTATACTGGTGTATGTGGTGGTATGACGCAAGTATACTGGTGTATGTGGTGGTATGACGCAAGTATACTGGTGTATGTGGTGGTATGACGCAAGTATACTGGTGTATGTGGTGGTATGACGCAAGTATACTGGTGTATGTGGTGGTATGACGCAAGTATACTGGTGTATGTGGTGGTATGACGCAAGTATACTGGTGTATGTGGTGGTATGACGCAAGTATACTGGTGTATGTGGTGGTATGACGCAAGTATACTGGTGTATGTGGTGGTATGACGCAAGTATACTGGTGTATGTGGTGGTATGACGCAAGTATACTGGTGTATGTGGTGGTATGACGCAAGTATACTGGTGTATGTGGTGGTATGACGCAAGTATACTGGTGTATGTGGTGGTATGACGCAAGTATACTGGTGTATGTGGTGGTATGACGCAAGTATACTGGTGTATGTGGTGGTATGACGCAAGTATACTGGTGTATGTGGTGGTATGACGCAAGTATACTGGTGTATGTGGTGGTATGACGCAAGTATACTGGTGTATGTGGTGGTATGACGCAAGTATACTGGTGTATGTGGTGGTATGACGCAAGTATACTGGTGTATGGGTGGTATGACGCAAGTATACTGGTGTATGTGGTGGTATGACGCAAGTATACTGGTGTATGTGGTGGTATGACGCAAGTATACTGGTGTATGTGGTGGTATGACGCAAGTATACTGGTGTATGGGGTGGTATGACGCAAGTATACTGGTGTATGTGGTGGTATGACGCAAGTATACTGGTGTATGTGGTGGTATGACGCAAGTATACTGGTGTATGTGGTGGTATGACGCAAGTATACTGGTGTATGTGGTGGTATGACGCAAGTATACTGGTGTATGTGGGGGGTATGACGCAAGTATACTGGTGTATGTGGTGGTATGACGCAAGTATACTGGTGTATGTGGTGGTATGACGCAAGTATACTGGTGTATGTGGTGGTATGACGCAAGTATACTGGTGTATGTGGTGGTATGACGCAAGTATACTGGTGTATGTGGTGGTATGACGCAAGTATACTGGTGTATGTGGTGGTATGACGCAAGTATACTGGTGTATGTGGTGGTATGACGCAAGTATACTGGTGTATGTGGTGGTATGACGCAAGTATACTGGTGTATGTGGTGGTATGACGCAAGTATACTGGTGTATGTGGTGGTATGACGCAAGTATACTGGTGTATGTGGTGGTATGACGCAAGTATACTGGTGTATGGGGTGGTATGACGCAAGTATACTGGTGTATGGGGTGGTATGACGCAAGTATACTGGTGTATGTGGTGGTATGACGCAAGTATACTGGTGTATGTGGTGGTATGACGCAAGTATACTGGTGTATGGGTGGTATGACGCAAGTATACTGGTGTATGTGGTGGTATGACGCAAGTATACTGGTGTATGTGGTGGTATGACGCAAGTATACTGGTGTATGGGGTGGTATGACGCAAGTATACTGGTGTATGGGTGGTATGACGCAAGTATACTGGTGTATGTGGTGGTATGACGCAAGTATACTGGTGTATGTGGTGGTATGACGCAAGTATACTGGTGTATGTGGTGGTATGACGCAAGTATACTGGTGTATGTGGTGGTATGACGCAAGTATACTGGTGTATGGGGTGGTATGACGCAAGTATACTGGTGTATGGGGTGGTATGACGCAAGTATACTGGTGTATGTGGTGGTATGACGCAAGTATACTGGTGTATGTGGTGGTATGACGCAAGTATACTGGTGTATGTGGTGGTATGACGCAAGTATACTGGTGTATGGGGCGGTGTAACGCAAGTATACTGGCATATGGAGTGGTATGACGCAAGTATACTGGTGTATGTGGTGGTATGACGCAAGTATACTGGTGTATGGGGCGGTGTAACGCAAGTATACTGGTGTATGGAGTGGTATGACGCAAGTATACTGGTGTATGTGGTGGTATGACGAAAGTATACTGGTGTATGTGGTGGTATGACGCAAGTATACTGGTGTATGTGGTGGTATGACGCAAGTATACTGGTGTATGTGGTGGTATGACGCAAGTATACTGGTGTATGTGGTGGTATGACGCAAGTATACTGGTGTATGGAGTGGTATGACGCAAGTATACTGGTGTATGTGGTGGTATGACGCAAGTATACTGGTGTATGTGGTGGTATGACGCAAGTATACTGGTGTATGGAGTGGTATGACGCAAGTATACTGGTGTATGGAGTGGTATGACGCAAGTATACTGGTGTATGTGGTGGTATGACGCAAGTATACTGGTGTATGTGGTGGTATGACGCAAGTATACTGGTGTATGGAGTGGTATGACGCAAGTATACTGGTGTATGGAGTGGTATGACGCAAGTATACTGGTGTATGTGGTGGTATGACGCAAGTATACTGGTGTATGTGGTGGTATGACGCAAGTATACTGGTGTATGGAGTGGTATGACGCAAGTATACTGGTGTATGGAGTGGTATGACGCAAGTATACTGGTGTATGTGGTGGTATGACGCAAGTATACTGGTGTATGGGGGGTATGACGCAAGTATACTGGTGTATGTGGTGGTATGACGCAAGTATACTGGTGTATGGAGTGGTATGACGCAAGTATACTGGTGTATGTGGTGGTATGACGCAAGTATACTGGTGTATGGGGGGTATGACGCAAGTATACTGGTGTATGTGGTGGTATGACGCAAGTATACTGGTGTATGGAGTGGTATGACGCAAGTATACTGGTGTATGGAGTGGTATGACGCAAGTATACTGGTGTATGTGGTGGTATGACGCAAGTATACTGGTGTATGGAGTGGTATGACGCAAGTATACTGGTGTATGTGGTGGTATGACGCAAGTATACTGGTGTATGTGGTGGTATGACGCAAGTATACTGGTGTATGGAGTGGTATGACGCAAGTATACTGGTGTATGTGGTGGTATGACGCAAGTATACTGGTGTATGGGGGGTATGACGCAAGTATACTGGTGTATGTGGTGGTATGACGCAAGTATACTGGTGTATGTGGTGGTATGACGCAAGCATACTGGTGTATTGGTGGGTATGACGCAAGTATACTGGTGTATGGGGCGGTGTAACGCAAGTATACTGGTATATGGGGTGGTATGACGCAAGTATACTGGTATATGGGGGTGGTATGACGCAAGTATACTGGTGTATGGACGGTATGACGCAAGTATACTGGCGTATGGAGTGGTATGACGAAAGTATACTGGTGTATGGAATGGTATGACGCAAGTATGAGTACGTGTGAGCTTATGAGTCAGAAGCTATATCAGATATAACAGCTTATCTTTTCCTGTTGTGAGTCAGAGCGGTTGACTCACAACAGGAAACACCTGGATGCCATGCATTGAGAAATGCTGTGTGCCCAAAGAGCTGTATCCTGCAGGTGTACTGTATTAGTGTAGTCGAGTGTTGTGGGGTGTATGTGTACCTGTTCTGGGGTGTAGTATTCAGGTCTTAGTACTCCACCCGCCTACAAAAGCAGCAAAAGTGTTGGTACTTTTGTTTTTCCACTCGCTCCAGGGATTGATCCCTGGTCGCTAGGATTATGAGTCCATAGCGTTGCCCACTTAGCCACAGGGCTCCCTCCTGTGTGTGTGTACACTCACACACAATTGCCAGTGCGCGTGTGTGGGCGTAATAGCTGATACATACATGCGTGTATGTGAATTTATGTGTTTTAAACAGTCCACGTGTATTGAACTATTTGTTAGTTCTTGGACCCCGCCTTTCTAACCCTCTGCTGTCTAACGTACAATGACTTTAGACCTGTCTTCGACACACGCGGACTAACAAGTCAACTAGCACGGCTGCTGGTATCAGTGGGATCACCTTATCTGCATAATCTTTCTCTAATTATCTCATATTTGTCCAACCTACACATACACAGATCCTCGCCCTCCTCTCCCTCCCCTCCCTCCTCTCTCTCCCCTCCCTTCTCTCCCTCCCCTCCCTCCTCTCTCTCCCCTCCCTTCTCTCCCTCCTCTCTCTCCCTCTGTTTGATGGACACAGACTCACCTTTCTAGGCCTGTTACTGAAATTGCTTAGGAGTCAACCCACAACAGTTGCCTAACTCCCAGGAACTTGTTTACTGCTAGGTGAATAGAGGCGTCAGGTGAAGGGAAACGTTTCGAACCGTTTCGTCCCAGTCGAGGACGTGGAGGGCTGTACCATCGCGGTGAAGGTGCAGACGCAGACAAAGAGAGAGAGCGAGAGCGAGAGCGAGAGAGAGAGAGAGAGAGAGAGAGAGAGAGAGAGAGAGAGAGAGAGAGAGAGAGAGAGAGAGAGAGAGAGAGAGAGAGAGAGCGAGAGCGAGAGCGAGAGCGAGAGCGAGAGAGAGAGAGAGAGAGAGAGAGAGAGAGAGAGAGAGAGAGAGAGGGAAAGGGAGAGGGAGAGAGAGAGAGAGAGAGAGAGGGAGAGAGAGAGAGAGAGAGAGGGATAAAGAGAGAGAGAGAGAGGGAGAGAGAGAGAGAGAGAGAGAGAGAGAGAGAGAGAGAGAGAGAGAGAGAGAGAGAGAGAGAGAGAGAGAGAGAGAGAGAGAGAGAGAGAGAGAGAGACAGAGAGAGAGAGAGCGGGGTGAGCACTTGTCATGGGGTGTTGGGCAGCTCCAACACCCGCCCGCGCGTGGGTCGCTGACCCTCACCATGGTGTGAGGCTACACCTCACTCCTTCCCTCACTCCCATCTCTCTCACACACAGAGAGGGTGTGACACTAAGGTGTCAAATGTCACAGTGGCCAGACTCTGACCTTCGTTAGTGCGGTGGGGGGGGGGGTGAGAGGAAGAGGGAGGGAGGGAGGGAGGGAGAGCAATACAGAGTGGATACATAGAGGGAGGAGAGGTGTAGAAAGAGGAGACAGCCACCCTTCCCCATTACACCTCCCCACTACACCCTCCCCACTACACTCTCATCCTCCCCCATTACTAGGAATTATACTGACCCGGCTAGGATTCGAACCCCAGCCACCCAGGATCACACCCCAAGCGTACAGGGTACAGTGATTAAATATATTTTTATTTTTTAGGGGGGACACCTACGTCTCTCTCCCTCCCCTCTCTACCAATCTCTCCCCCACATCTTCACCTGTCAGCTCCCTCTCTTCAAATATCCCCTCTTTAACCATCCCAATTTTCACCCCTCTATTCCTGTAGAGGTACCTCTACCCCTCTACCCAACCATAGACCAGTCGGGGTAAGCCCCAGTGACACACTTTAAGAAATATCGGCGTCTTCCCCCACCCCCTCCCTCCCCGGTGTGATTTTCAAGGTCTAAACTGAAATGTGGGTTGTGTTTTCCGTAGACTAATTCGCCACTTTCTGTACGTTATGTCATTTTGATGAGAGAAAGGAGAGAAGGGAGAGAAGGATGGAGAAGTACCACACACACACACACACACACACACACACACACACACACACTCCCAGCTACCTGTTTACTGCTAGGCAACAGAGGCATCAGGGTGAAAGAAACTCTGCCCATTTGTCTCTGCAATCACCGGGGATCGAACCCCTTATCTAGGATTACTAGTCCAGAGCGCTGTCTACTCAGCTATCAGACCCTTCTCAGCTATGTGTGTGTGTGATGAAATAATGTTGTCAGCTTGGTGAGAGCGTGTGCCTTATCTTCACGCTGATAACTCGTTGCCTGCTGGGCTGTGGACTCAGGAAGTGTGTGTGTGTGTGTGTGTGTGTGTGTGTGTGTGTGTGTGTGTGTGTGTGTGTGTGTGTGTGTGTGTGTGTGTGTGTGTGTACAGTAGTGTGTTACAGGATGAGAGCTACGCTCGTGGTGTCCCGTCTTCCCAGTACTCTTTGTGATATAATACTTTGAAATTACTGACGATCTTGCTCCCCCCCCCCCACCACCACCGCCACCACACTTAACTTTCTCTTACATGTCCCCTTGTTCCCTGCCATATTCTGGTACAATCATCATTGTATACCTTTGGTGATTGTCACGATTGTATTTTTGTTTTAGCTTCCGAACTGGTGCGGCATGTTACATTGGTCTGCTTCGTCGACCCACAATCATGGGACCCAGGTTCGGTTCCTTTCACCTCACGCCGGGTCAGGTCACAGTGGGCCGCCGGGTCAGGTCACAGTGGGCCGCCGGGTCAGGTCACAGTGGGCCGCCGGGTCAGGTCACAGTGGGCCGTCGGGTCAGGTCACAGTGGGCCGCCGGGTCAAGTTGCTACCACTACAAGAACCACTTAAAGTTAAGCGCCTGCCCTGAAAGAAAGTTTCAGGGGTATGGCGCTGCAATGCGTATTTTTGACCCGTTTTCTCTGAAAGCTATAGGAACCGCCGACTCGTAATTGTACTCTAACCGCACGTAAACAATGACGCGTGGTTGGGGGGCCCAATCTCGCCACCCCCAGTGTTGCCAGATTGGGCTACAAATAGCGAATTAGGCTACTTTTGAGAGCCCCGCGCTCCAAATTTTTAATTTCGCTACTTGCTACTTTTTGGGCTAATTTAAAAGCAAGATGTGCTAATTTGGGCTATTAATGTTAAGAAACTCAATTATGATTAATTAGGATCAACACAAACAAGCACCCCGCGATAGCAGCCACAGACTGACGATATAAATGCGAGCATAACACGCAGAGTATATCCTTTCACGACCACAAAGATCACATTCACTCCAAAAAAAAATTTCCACTTACGGGCTATTTATGCCCGTGCCACCTCTTAGGTGGCTTAATCTTCATCAATCAATCACAAATAAGCCGTTACAGCCCCGCTCCTGTGCCAAGAACGGTTGAGGGCCACAAGGACCAGACATGACAGTCTGCTCTCAGCAGACTTAGTTAACTTCTGTGACTCATTTAACCCATAATTAACTAAGACTATGATTATTGTTTACGTAAGGATTAAATTCACACTTCACAAATGTGTGCAGTGTGATTGACAAATGTGTCAATCAATCATCGGGAAGAATGTACGATTGCGAGTTACATGAAAGTAACTAAGCTATAAATAATTGTAATTAATAATAATTGTAAATATTAATTAATACTAAATAATATTATTTAATAAATTAGTCCCAATTCAATGCAGAGTTTTCTTCCAAGCACAGAAACTTGTAAATATAAATACAAGATAATTGATAGATCGATAAAAAAATAGACAACTTTCAAATATTGCACCAAGTAATGGCGAGAGGAAAAAAACTAGACAGTATACATTACAATTGAAATTAATAATGGATGAATGGTAATAAATTGGTGTATGTTTGTATGTATACCAGACAAAGTCCATTTAATGGCAGAATTTAGCCATTTTGTGTAAAAACTTTTATATCTCATATTATTAATTATAACAGTAATCGTAAAAAGTCATAGTTTGTATATACAAGAGATGAAACAGAAAGCCATGAGCTAGAGCGATGTACTGAGTCCATAAGGAGGCCGAGCTTCCAGAGATACCTTCCTGTGATTGGCTGTTGCAGGGAATACCAACACTCTTTTTATGAATAAAATTTAAACTAAGAAATAGGTGCTTGTGCACAACAAGGTTGTTGTAAAAAAGAACAACAATTTCTGTTTTGCACCTGACAGAAATCTCCATCTAACTGAATAATTTACTCGAATAAGAGGGCAGAGCATTGTATCATTATTTGTGTCAAGGCAACCCCCAATAATAACGTCACAAGTTAGGTAGCCAGCCCATGTTTCTGTAACACCCGTTACATCCTGTAGTATTTAATTATCACTTTATTGACACTTTAAATAATTAACACTTCACTTTTTCGGTAAATTAAAGTTAAAGCCGAATTCCATAAGCAGGACTGGTGGGCTGAACTAAGATGATTCACTAAATGGATGGAGCCTTTAGCTGATCCCTTCCTGTGATTGACTGTTGTGTGAATGTCAACAAAGAATATCTACCAATGATATGCCATTAATTATGCACCCCATACCATCTTGTGAGCGGAGCTTGGAACCTCCTACCCGAGCACAACAACCTGCCTTATGGGTTGCTGTTTGGCTATTTATAGTGCGTTGGAAAAGCAACAGATGGCGTTAGTTGTATTTTGCAGGGTAATTTGTTATAAGTGTAATTTGATGTCAACAGATGGCGTAAGCTGTATCTTATGGCCACTGTTGACCTGCCAGTTGATAATGTTCTTTTCTGCCGACAGATGGCATCAGCTGTATTATTATTATATTAATAATATTATTACATTAATAATAATGTATTATTATTACTTTAAACACTGATCTATACGTCTGGTAGCTTACAATAAGGTTTTATACCATGCTGGTATTAGGTAACTAGAATTCTGCAATTGCTTTTTTTTATCTACTGTTGAGGATATGTAAGACAAATGTAAGGTTTTGAGGCTAAGTAACGAAGATAGTTACAAGATAGGAGCCAGATGGTGCTAAGATTGCAAAAGGGATTATCATTAGAACTTAAGCCAAAAAATCAATGCATAAATGTTCGCAAATTTATTTATTTTATTTATTTATATATATATATATATATATATATATATATATATATATATATATATATATATATATATATATATATATATATATATATATATATATATATATATACAAGAGGGTACATTGTGATTGTGAGGATACATAGCACAGTAATAAAATTCTTGTAAAGCCACAAGTACGCGCAGCGTTTCGGGCAGAAATATGAGACTGGGATTTATTTCTCGAAAAGTTAGCAATAAAATACGCTTTCTAGTTCTTTATTTATAAAATTAAGACCAGGGATTATGTCTAACGAAGCTGCAAGCTAAAACACCGTTATCCTATAATGTTCATCTGTAGCTTGACCCTAAATACTCGTTTATTAAACGAATTTATTGTTAGAGTTCATTAGGAATCAACTGTGTTGAAGGCAGAGTTTCCAACAAATACCTTCCTGTGATTGGCTGGTGCGGGGAATGCCAACGCTTATATGAATAAAATGCAAAATAAGAAATACGTCATTTTGCTCAATAACCTTGGTGTTGTACAAAAGAACAACAATTTCTGTTTTATACAAGACAGATATTTCCATCTAACTGAATAATGTAGACCAATAAGAGGACGGAGGCATTGTATCGCCGATATTATTTGTGTGAGGCAACTCCCACTGATGACGTCACAAGTCAGGTAGCCTATAGCCCATGTTTCTGTAACACTCGTTACATCCTGCAGTATTTAATTATCACTATATTAATACTTTTAAATACTTAATATTTCACTTTTTAGATAGATTAAAGTTGAAGCAGAATGTCATAAGCAAGGATGGTGTGCTGAATAAAGATGATTTATTAAGTGGATGGAGCCTTTAGCTGATCCCTTCCTGTGATTGGCTGTTGTGTGAATGTCAACAAAGAATGTCTACCAATGATATGCCATTTATTACGCACCCCATACCATCTGTGGGCGGAGCTTGGAACCTCCTACCCGAGCACAACAACCCACCTTATGGGTTGCTGTTTGGCTATTTATAGTGCGTTGGAAAAAACAGAGATGGCGTTAGTTGTATTTTGCAGGGTAATTTGTTATAAGTGCAATTTGATGTCAACAGATGGCGTAAGCTGTATCTTATGGCCACTGTTGACCAGCCAGTTGATAGTGTTCTCTTCTGCCGACAGATGGCATCAGCTGTGTTATTATTACTTCCGAATTCCCTTTTAAACACTGATCTACAAATCCCTTGGCTTATGATAAGGTTTTATACCATTTATGATAAGTATTAGATAACTGGAGATACGCAATTACTTTTATTTATCAACTGTTCAGGATATCATATAACGTCTTGTTAGGACGAACTGCTCTCGATTGATGAAGATTAAGCCACCCAAGAGGTGGCACGGGCATGAATAGCCCGTAAATACTGCTCTCGTAATATTATTCAGGGGGGGTGGGGGAACTATCAAGTGAAAGCGCCAAGCCATTACGACTATATAGCACTCGGAAGGGATCAGGATACGGATTTGGAATGGAACGGTGGAAAGGAATGGTGCCCAACCTCTTGGGCGGTCCGGGATTGAACGCGGGCCTGTAGGAAAAAAAACAGTCGCTCTACCGTCCAGCCCAAGTGGTTAAGCGTAATATTATTAAAACAACAATTTATGCATATAATAACAGCATTTCACACTAAAAATACTTGGATATATTGAAATTTGGTAGTGAATTCCAATCTAGGAATCTCCTATGACTAAACTGTACTTTTTAATTATTTTTATGTACTTACTACTTATTATTAAATTATTAAGTACTTACTATAATAATTAAATAAATTATTTTATTTAATATTTATATTAAACGAAATATAATAGGTAATAATAAATCATTGTGTAGGGGGACAGGCAGCCAGTGTATATATACATGTTAGGCTTATACCAAGGTCCCACAAAGGTGCCACAAAGGTGCCAAATTAAAGACTGGGAGCTGCCGGGGCGGGCCCAAGGGCTGCTGGCGGCCCTGGCCAGGCTGAACTTCCGCGCCCTTATAATCACCATTGTTTAATAATCTTCACAGGGAGAAACAACTGTAAATATAGGAATAGTTTATTACAACATACACGGTAAAGAAAACAGCTCAGAAACTAAGGAAATAAAGTTGCCGAAAAAACATTAAAGTCCATTTCAAGTTCAAGTATGTTTATTGTCGGTTCGTTCATGCTAGGCTTACAGTTACACAACTGGTCGGGGTCCGCTTACACAACTGGTCGGGGTTCGGGGTGCACAATAAACCACCACTCACTGGTTGAATATAGGATGCTTAATGAACTATCCACCTCTGGCGGCAAAAAATCAATATATATATATATATATATATATATATATATATATATATATATATATATATATATATATATATATATATATATTTTGGTAGCAGTCTTTCCTGTAGACATATATTATTAAATATGACCGAAAAAGTAAGATTAATAATTCTAACACGAATTTTCTCAATCTTTCGTACATTACGCTTCACTGTTGGAGGTAAATCAAAAATCACTTCTCCAAAATTCATTTTTATTTCTAGTCTGACGCGACACGGGCGCGTTTCGTAAAACTTATTACATTTTCAAAGACTTCACAAATACACAACTGATTAGAACTTACGTATCTCTGATTTTATATCTACATTTGAGTGAGGTGGGAGGGGTGATGTGGCATTAACACAAGACAGAACAAGAGGGGATATTAATAGGGTATTAAAAGTATCAACACAAGACAGAACAGAAACAATGGGTATTGAATAGAAGTGTTTGTAGAAAGCCTATTGGTCCATATTTCTTGATGCTTCTATATTGGAGCGGAGTCTTGAGGTGGGTAGAATATAGTTGTGCAATAATTGGCTGTTGATTGCTGGTGTTGACTTCTTAATGTGTAGTGCCTCGCAAACGTCAAGCCGCCTGCTATCGCTGTATCGGTGTGTTAGTTGTCTCTTCAGACAACTAACACAACACCTATACCCCCTATTAGACTATTTTACAGGAACTTCTTTTCCACAGCTCATAAAACGGAGGAAAGGGTCCTGAAAGATATTGTTAATAGAAACGTTATCCCTACAGACAAAAATCAGAGGATACAACTGACGATTTACTATAAAACCAGAAAAACGGCCAGCCTACTCATGAGAAACTCTCCAGACACAAAACAGAACGCTTTAAAAGAGACTAACGTCGTCTATGCCTTCAAGTGCCCACTTGGGGACTGTAAGCTCCAAAAAACCCAGTATATAGGCAAGACAACAACATCTCTTTCTAGGCGTTTAACGATGCATAAGCAACAGGGCTCCATTAAGGAACATATAATCTCTTCCCATAACCAAACCATCGCCAGAGAAATCCTAGTAAACAACACAGAAATCATCGATAGATACAGCGATAGCAGGCGGCTTGACGTTTGCGAGGCACTACACATCAAGAAGTCAACACCAGCAATCAACAGCCAATTATTGCACAACTATATTCTACCCACCTCAAGACTCCGCTCCAATATAGAAGCATCAAGAAATATGGACCAATAGGCTTTCTACAAACACTTCTATTCAATACCCATTGTTTCTGTTCTGTCTTGTGTTGATACTTTTAATACCCTATTAATATCCCCTCTTGTTCTGTCTTGTGTTAATGCCACATCACCCCTCCCACCTCACTCAAATGTAGATATAAAATCAGAGATACGTAAGTTCTAATCAGTTGTGTATTTGTGAAGTCTTTGAAAATGTAATAAGTTTTACGAAACGCGCCCGTGTCGCGTCAGACTAGAAATAAAAATGAATTTTGGAGAAGTGATTTTTGATTTACCTCCAACAGTGAAGCGTAATGTACGAAAGATTGAGAAAATTCGTGTTAGAATTATTAATCTTACTTTTTCGGTCATATTTAATAATATATATATATATATATATATATATATATATATATATATATATATATATATATATATATATATATATATATATATATATATTATTAATTATATATAATGTACGAAAGATTGAGAAAATTCGTGTTAGAATTATTAATCTTACTTTTTCGGTCATATTTAATAATATATATATATATATATATATATATATATATATATATATATATATATATATATATATATATATATATATATATATATATATATATATATATATATATATATATGTATATATATATATATATATATATATATATATATATATATATATATATATATATATATATATATATATATATATATATGTCGTACCTAATAGCCAGAACGCACTTCTCAGCCTACTATTCAAGGCCCGATTTGCCTAATAAGCCAAGTTTTCATGAATTAATGTTTTTTCGTCTACCTAACCTACCTAACCTAACCTAACCTAGCTTTTTTTGGCTACCTAACCTAACCTTACCTATAAATATTGGTTAGGTTAGGTTAGGTAGGGTTGGTTAGGTTCGGTCATATATCTACGTTAATTTTAACTCAAATAAAAAAAAATTGACCTCATACATAGAGAAAAGGGTTGCTTTATCATTTCATAAGAAAAAAATTATAGTAAATATATTAATTCAGGAAAACTTGGCTTATTAGGCAAATCGGGCCTTGAATAGTAGGCTGAGAAGTGAGTTCTGGCTACTAGGTACGACATATATATATATATATATATATATATATATATATATATATATATATATATATATATATATATATATATATATATATATATATATGCGAACAAGCCTGAATGGTCCCCAGGACAATATGCAACTGAAAACTCACACCCCAGAAGTGACTTGTTCTGAAGGGACCATTCAGGCTTGTTCGCATTTGTGTTCCTCACGTGTGCCCCAAAGAATGAGGTGATTTGGTAAAATGTTATGCCCAAGATTACTATCCGAGTGCCGGCGGTGGGGTGGTTCAAATAGCCTCGGCTATCACCTCATTATGTCCGGTCGTGATGGTCAAGTGGATTAAGGCGTCTTGTACATACCAGTTGCGTTGCTCCTGGGAGTATGGGTTCGAGTCACTTTTGGGGTGTGAGTTTTCAGTTATATATATATATATATATATATATATATATATATATATATATATATATATATATATATATATGTGTGTGTGTGTGTATATCACGAAAATAAACACGTGATTAAGAATGTGACAATGTCAGACCACGGAGGAAAAATGAAACAGGAAATTTCCTTAAGTACTTTCGTATATTAAATACATCTTCAGAAGGTCCTTCTGAAGATGTATTTAATATACGAAAGTACTTAAGGAAATTTCCTGTTTCATTTTTCCTCCGTGGTCTGACATTGTGATATATATATATATATATATATATATATATATATATATATATATATATATATATATATATATATATATATATATATATATATATATATATATATATATATATATATATAATGTGTGTGTATGTGCAGAATATTAATAAAACAATTAACATCGTGTAGATACATCTACGTATCAAAATATATTACTTTGAAACCCATATCATTCACTAAAAAAAATTGGGCTACTCTTATTACAAATTCGCTACTTTTAGGCCGTCAGCTCGCTACTTTCCGCAATTTGAATCTGGCAACCCTGGCCACCCCATCAGGGGCGATGGTAATGTTTCCGCTAACAGCCACTTCGAGTAGCTGCCTCTTATAGCCGTGTCCCACTCTAGCTAAACCGCTTTGCTGCCGCTTAGTTAAGATGGGACTTGTCTTGTTGTTTGGTAAGAGTTCTGGGGGAAGGTTAGGCTGTTCAGTGCTAGGTTAGACTAGACGGGGCTGTGCTAGGTTAGACTAGACGGGGCTGTGCTAGGTTAGACTAGACGGGGGCTGTGCTAGGTTAGACTAGACGGGGGCTGTGCTAGGTTAGACTAGACGGGGCTGTGCTAGGTTAGACTAGACGGGGTCAGTGCTAAGATAGACTAGACGGGGGCTGTGCCAGGTTAGACTAGACGGGGCTGTACTAGGTTAGACTAGACGGGGCTGTGCTAGGTTAGACTAGACGGGGCTGTGCTAGGTTAGACTAGACGGGGTCAGTGCTAAGATAGACTAGACGGGGGCTGTGCCAGGTTAGACTAGACGGGGGCTGTGTTTGGTTAGACTAGACGGGGCTGTGCTAGGTTAGACTAGACGGGGCTGTGCTAGGTTAGACTAGACGGGGGGCTGTGTTTGGTTAGACTAGACGGGGCTGTGCTAGGTTAGACTAGACGGGGCTGTGCTAGGTTAGACTAGACGGGGCTGTGCTAGGTTAGACTAGACGGGGGGCTGTGCTGGGTTAGACTAGACGGGGTCTGTGCTAGGTTAGACTAGACGGGGTCTGTGCTAGGTTAGACTAGACGGGGGCTGTGCCAGGTTAGACTAGACGGGGCTGTGCTAGGTTAGACTAGACGGGGGGCTGTGTTTGGTTAGACTAGACGGGGTCTGTGCTAGGTTAGACTAGACGGGGTCTGTGCTAGGTTAGACTAGACGGGGGCTGTGCTAGGTTAGACTAGACGGGGGGCTGTGCTAGGTTAGACTAGACGGGGTCTGTGCTAGGTTAGACTAGACGGGGGCTGTGCTAGGTTAGACTAGACGGGGGGCTGTGCTAGGTTAGACTAGACGGGGTCTGTGCTAGGTTAGACTAGACGGGGTCTGTGCTAGGTTAGACTAGACGGGGGCTGTGCTAGGTTAGACTAGACGGGGGGCTGTGCTAGGTTAGACTAGACGGGGTCTGTGCTAGGTTAGACTAGACGGGGGGCTGTGCTAGGTTAGACTAGACGGGGGGCTGTGCTAGGTTAGACTAGACGGGGGCTGTGCTAGGTTAGACTAGACGGGGTCTGTGCTAGGTTAGACTAGACGGGGGCTGTGCTAGGTTAGACTAGACGGGGGGCTGTGCTAGGTTAGACTAGACGGGGTCTGTGCTAGGTTAGACTAGACGGGGGCTGTGCTAGGTTAGACTAGACGGGGTCTGTGCTAGGTTAGACTAGACGTTGGCTGTGCTAGGTTAGACTAGACGGGGACTGTGCTAGGTTAGACTAGACGGGGGCTGTGCTAGGTTAGACTAGGTTGTGCTAGACGGGTCCGTGTTAAGATGGAGGCACGGGTGTAGTTGAAGGGAAGATGGTAGGTGACGGTAGTTGCCGTCATGTTGGAGAGCAGCCAATCAGCGCCTTACCTTGCCCCCACGAATGAGCGGACCGCCTTTTCTATTTTTGCCTAACTGCCTCTTTCCAAATACCAGCATCCACCCCCAGCATCCATCCCCAGCATCCACCCCCAGCATCCACCCCCAGCATCCACCCCCAGCATCCATCCTCGCATCCACATCCACTCCCACTCTTTTTTGACTGACTACAATCGTACAAAATGCAAATGTTTTCTTCTAGTCAGTAGGCAATTTTGGTGACCTTAACAACCCTGCAAAGGTTAATATGTCTTATATAGATTTTCGTGGATCTGGCCGTTTTACACAAACCACTTAGGCTGGTTGGTAGTGCAACCGCCTCGCTTCTTGCAGGGCGGCGTTCGATTCCCCGATGCTCCTTGTTCTCATTTCCCAGCTCTTTATCTTTATATCCCAGTTCCTTGTCCTCATATCCTAGCTCTTTGTCTTCATATCCCTGTTCCTTGTCCTCATATCCCAGCTCCTTGTCCACATAGCCCAGCTCCTTGTCCACATATCCTAGCTTCTTATCCACATATTCCACATAACATACCGCCATACTGGCAGTATTGGGCAGTATCACTCATGCTGTGAGTGAACATACCGACATACTGACAGTATTAAGACCTCGTTCATCCTGGGGTAGGACCTCGTTCATCCTGGGGTAGACCTCGTTCATCCTGGGGTAGACCTCGTTCATCCTGGGGTAGACCTCGTTCATCCTGGGGTAGGACCTCGTTCATCCTGGGGTAGACCTCGTTCATCCTGGGGTAGGACCTCGTTCATCCTGGGGTAAGTGTTGCATGAGGCGGGAAGCCGCCAAGAGCCGCGCCCGCCCCGCCCGGCCGTGGCGTCATCGGTCTTTGTTCATCCTCTCGTTGTATCAGGGACCACGTGCTTCACCCAGGGACCACGTGCTTCACCCAGGGACCACGTGCTTCACTCAGGGACCACGTGCAGCACCCAGGGACGACGTGATTCACCCAGGTACTGCGTGCTTCACTCAGGGACCACTTTCTTCGCATGGGACCAAATACAACAGCTATAATTAACATTAATAATAATTCATTGTATCGGGGGACAGGCAGCCAGGGTATATTCATACACGTTAGGCTTATACCGGTCCCCCCCCCACACACACAACACGCTTACTAACTCCTGCTGACCGCTAGGTGAACAGGTGCATTAGGTGATAGGAAATGCGTCAAACCATTTCTGTCTCGCCCGGGATGCTGGAGTGTGAGTGGAGAACGAATCCAACTGTGCTACAGGGACCCTACAACCCATACAGATTGTTGTTATAGATTCAGCTACTCGGACCAAGTTCCAAGTAGCACGGGCTATGGTGAGCCCGTAACTTACCTGGCACAGGAGCGGGGCAAGTAGCACGGGCTATGGTGAGCCCGTAACTTACCTGGCACAGGAGCGGGGCAAGTAGCACGGGCTATGGTGAGCCCGTAACTTACCTGGCACAGGAGCGGGGCAAGTAGCACGGGCTATGGTGAGCCCGTAACTTACCTGGCACAGGAGCGGGGCAAGTAGCACGGGCTATGGTGAGCCCGTAACTTACCTGGCACAGGAGCGGGGCAAGTAGCACGGGCTATGGTGAGCCCGTAACTTACCTGGCACAGGAGCGGGGCAAGTAGCACGGGCTATGGTGAGCCCGTAACTTACCTGGCACAGGAGCGGGGCAAGTAGCACGGGCTATGGTGAGCCCGTAGTGGACTTACCTGGCACAAGAACGGCGCGTCTGACCCATACAGAGCACCCCAGTGTCGTATACACCTGGCGGGGGCCTTATACAGCACCAGAGGGCAACACACACCTGCCGCGGTCCACATGTAACACATGTGGAACACATACACCACTCATGGATAGGAAAAGAGAGGGATAGGAAGTGAGTGGGATAAAAAAGAGAGATAGGAATAGAAAACGATAGGAAAATAAAGGGATAGGAAGAGAGGGTTGGGAAGGGAGAGGGATAGAGTGTCCGGAGTAGTGTTGTGAAACTGGGGTGGAACATTGCGTAGAGTTTTAACGCTAATTCTCATTGCCGAATCAACCAACGCGTTAAAAATGCGATGCATTAATAGAAATTAAACCACCGTAATATCGACGTTTTTTCAGTGCATCTACCTCGATAGGGTTGTTTGGGTTCGTACGTTTCCTAATAGAACAAAACACTTGCATTTTTTACGGAGTTATTAACTTCCTCTGACTGTGCTTCAGCTCTTGGGCCCCAGGGTTTCTGGTTATGGATCGCCTGGTGTGATGGCCGCCGACTCATGCAAGCTACAATATATCTTATTTCCAGTTCGGGGTTCGAACTGGGCTGGATGTACAGTTTCGCTTCCTGGTAGTGTGCCCTCCCATGTATATATATATGTGTAGTCAGCTGGTTGTGCTTGCGGGGGTTGAGCTCTGGCTCTTTGGTTCCGCCTCTCAACCGTCAATCAACTGGTGTACAGGTTCCTGAGCCTACTGGGCTCTATCATATCTACACTTGAAACTGTGTATGGAGTCAGCCTCCACCACATCACTGCCTAATGTGTGTAGGTGTGTGTGTGGGGGGGGGGTCACACATTACTCAAGACAATCCTATCCCACACACCTCCATCCCACATTCCTGCCCACACACCCTAGCCCACAATTCTATCCCACACGGCTAGAAAGCCTCTCCCCAAAGCCCACCCCGTAGAGCCTGACAACATAGTCCTCCCTGCAAGCCTTGCCCCAACCACTCACCCCAACATGTTTGGCCTCCCCAAGTTGTCGCAGTGCTGCCAGATGCGCGAGTAACCCTACCTAGTAACACCGAGGAGACCTCACGGGCAGTGGAGTAGAACACTTGGCTCTTCCTAAACTGTTTGGGAAGAACAGAAAAGAAATTGAGAGTAAGTAATGATAGGAGTTTACAGAGAAAATTGGGAATAACAGAGACTTGAAAGAAATCTGGCAAGATGTAAATAAAGGGGAAAAAATAATTTTATTTTTAAATCCTAACTCGCAAGGAATTACAAACGGTCTTGGAGGTATACGGGCAGACGCCGTAGTTCATTGTCGGCTATAACCAGAGTCATTAGAGTCTAATGTTTACAGCCCCGCTCCTGTGCCAGGTAAGTCCACTACGGGCTCACCATAGCCCGTGCTACTTGGAACTTGTTCCGAGTAGCTGAATCAACAACAACAACAACAACGTTTAATGTTTAGAGCAGGAAACAGTTTTGCTGTCACTTGCACAGACATTACCCGAGGTGAAGTATTAATGACAATTAAAATTGGGGAAATACAATAATACTTCATCCTTAATACTTGGGATGAAGTATTAAGTAGGACTTTAGTAGTATTATGAAGTATTAGCTAATAACTTAACTAGCTCTTATGGAGAAAACTACATTCTTAAACCTTTTTAATGATAGTTATAATGAGGATAGTATTCCAAGTAAATGAAAAAAACTATGACCATCCCTATCCCTAATGGAAGGTACAGACCTGTGTCCTTATTACACACAGAAATCACAATAGCGTGATGCATCAAATGAACAAATCCACAAGGGCCGTGACGAGGATTCGAACCTTCGTCCGAGATTCTTATACCATATAAATTCACTTGAACGTGTCCAGCGTAGGATGACTAAGTTAATTCTCCAAATTAGAAATCCTTCATATGAAGAAAGATTAACAAAGCTTAAATTGCATTCACTGGAAAGGCGAAGAGTTAGGGGTGACATGATAGAGGTTTACAAGTAGATGAATGGACATAACAAGGGTGATATTAATAGGGTATTAAAAATATCAGCACAAGACAGAACACGAAACAATGGGTATAAATTGGATAAATTTAGATTTAGGAAAGACTTGGGTAAATACTGGTTCGGTAACAGGGTTGTTGATATGTGGAACCAATTACCGCGTAAAGTGGTGGAGGTGGGGTCCCTCGATTGTTTCAAGCGTGGGTTGGACATGTTTATGAGTGGGATTGGGTGGTTATAGATAGGAGCTGCCTCGTATGGGCCAATAGGCCTTCTGCAGTTATCTTTGTTCTTATGTTCCTAAAACCTTACATTTATTAGCATTAAACTGCATCTGCCAATCTTTCGACCATTGAAAAACCCTGTTTAGATCGACTTGAAGTGACAGTGAGTCTTCTTCTGTGTTTATTTCCCTCCCGACTTTTGTATCATCTGCAAATTTGCAAATGTTGCTACTCTAACCTGAATCTAAATCATTTATATATATTATAAACAACAGAGGTCCCAGAACAGAGCCTTGAGGCACTCCACTTACAACATTTTCCCACTCTGACTTAACCTCATTTATACTAACTCTGTTTCCTTTGGTATAGCCATGCCCTAATCCAACTTAATATAGCACCCCCCCAATACCATGAGCCTCTATCTTTTTAATCAGTCTTTCATGTGGCACTGTATCAAAAGCTTTGCTAAAGTCAAGGTACACAACATCACAATCCTTACCACTATCAACTGCCTCAACTATGCTGGAATAACATAGCAAATTTGTTTAACATGAACGGCCATTTGTAAAACCATGTTGAGAATCAATAAGCTACAAGCGAACAGTAGTTATAAACTCAGATTTAGGTGAATCCCTTCACATGTGGGAACATTGTTAAACTAGGCAATTAACCAACTAGCGAGGAGCACCATGGAAAAACTCTTGTCGATGTTATATGCTAAATAACTGTGAAAGAAATTAAGACAAAGATTTAGTTGATCTAAGAGAATACAGAGAACGTCAAGAGGTCTATAATAGCGGGCAGCAGCCACATTGTAAAGTTGTATGAAGTAATAGTGTGTAGTATGTCGCATACTCACTCGCTAGATCACTATGTGTTAGTGTGTAGTATGTCGCATACTCACTCGCTAGATCACTTGAAGGCGGGACTAACCTTCCCAGGATGTTACAGTGCTGCCAGATGCGTAGATAACCCTTCCCAAGGTGCCATAGTGGTGCCAGACCCGTAGATAACCCTTCCCAAGGTGCCATAGTGGTGCCAGACCCGTAGATAACCCTTCCCAAGGTGCCATAGTGGTGCCATATGCGTAGACAACCCTTCCCAAGGTGTCACAGTGGTGCCAGACCCTGAGATCACCCTTCACAAGGTGCCACAGTGGTGCCAGACACTGAGATAACCTTCCCAAGGTGCCACAGTGGTGCCACACTCGAGGGGTAACCCTCCACGCTAACAAAGGCATCACACTCCACCCCGTTTTCTATGAGATAAATCTAAACAAAGAGTCCTCAGCCACTTACCTGAGAATGCTTAGTGTGATACATTTGTTTGTTTCTTGTTATGTGTTTCCTCTTTTGTCAATGGTTTTTGTTCCATGGGTGTTCTTGTTCCTGTAGACTGTTGTGATTCCCCTGAGGTGTCGTCTTGGCTGTCAGATCTTTTTCTCTCTATAGCTCCTCAAATCCGCCTTTTCGGTCTTTATATACTTCCAGCTGTTTCTTATGTATATTTTTGTAATTTACGTGCTTAAGGAGATTACTAACATCATTATTCAACTCTACCTTCCATTCGTGATGTGTATCTTTATGTATCTTGCATGTCGTCATCATGTGTTCTCTATGATTTATACTTTTGTAGCGAGAAACAGCTCCTTCGCCTTTCCTCTTAGTTAAATCTCCTTGAATCACAAACCTGTCTTATTGCATACCTCTGGATTTGTTCTAACTTCAAGTGAGGGTTTAGGTCAAACTGCATAGTATTGAATTACTCTGACGTAGGTGGTGGTCTATACAGCGTTCTGAATGTTAAGATTTTTGGAAGTCTTCTGAATACTCGCAATTATTCTCCATCTTGGGTAACTATTTTCACCACAAAAAACACTGTCAGTCACCACAAACATCACACTGTCAGTCACCACAAACATCACACTGTCAGTCACCACAAACATCACTCTGTCAGTCACCACAAACACAATACTGTCAGTCACCACAAACATCACTCTGTCAGTCACCACAAACACAATACTGTCAGTCACCACAAACATCACTCTGTCAGTCACCACAAACATCACTCTGTCAGTCACCACAAACATCACACTGTCAGTCACCACAAACACAACACTGTCAGTCACCACAAACATCACACTGTCAGTCACCACAAACATCACACAACACTGTCAGTCACCACAAACATCTCTTAAGTGTTAATGGCTCTGATCAAACAACCTGTTTTTCAAGAGACCACGATGCGGCAGTATCAGATGATCCACTAAACTGTTTATACTAGCACTCAGCCCATGGTTTGTGCAATATTTACATGTTTAAATTGTTCCTATAGAATATGTAGTGCTTTTATAAAAGAATGTTGCATACTTTTAAAGAATGGTGCATGCCTAAATAGGCTGTTGCATGATTTAATAAACTGTTGCATGATTTAATAAACTGTTGCATGATTTAATAAACTGTTGCATTATTTAATAAACTGTTGCATGATTTAATAAACTGTTGCATGATTTAATAAACTGTTGCATGATTTAATAAACTGTTGCATGATTTAATAAACTGTTGCATGATTTAATAAACTGTTGCATGATTTAATAAACTGTTGCATGATTTTATAAACTGTTGCATGATTTAATAAACTGTTGCATGATTTAATAAACTGTTGCATGATTTAATAAACTGTTGCATGATTTTATAAACTGTTGCATGATTTAATAAACTGTTGCATGATTTAATAAACTGTTGCATGATTTAATAAACTGTTGCATGGTTTTATAAACTGTTGCATGATTTAATAAACTGTTGCATGATTTTATAAACTGTTGCATGATTTAATAAACTGTTGCATGATTTAATAAACTGTTGCATGGTTTTATAAACTGTTGCATGATTTTATAAACTGTTGCATGATTTTATAAACTGTTTCATGATTTAATAAACTGTTGCATGATTTAATAAACTGTTGCATGATTTTATAAACTGTTGCATGATTTTATAAACTGTTGAATGATTTTATAAACTGTTGCATGATTTTATAAACTGTTGCATGATTTAATAAACTGTTGCATGATTTTATAAACTGTTGCATGATTTTATAGAATGTTACTTATATAGAATGTTTGATGGTGGTGTGGGTACTTGCATACCAGTGACTACGCTGAGAGTGAGCTTTAGCTCTCGGTCCCCCGTCTTCTGACCTCTTGTACCTCTTGTGTTATATTGTAACTATGGTGACATTCTAATTGTCGAATCTTGGCTTAAAGTTATGGATGGAGGTGGCTTCTTTAACTTCCTCTTTCAATGCATTCCACGTGTTGATCGCCCGTACAGGGTACGAGTATTTCCTTACATATCCTTTGGCTTATTTGCGTTCCTGTCTTCATTACCTTACATTTGTTGGGATTGAGTTCCAGCAACCATGTATTTGTCCACTTTCAGGAAGAGTATGAAGGGGGAAGTACCAGGGGGAAAGCGTCAAGCCATTACGACTATTTGGCGCTGGGAAGGGGTCAGGATAAAGATTTGGGATGGGACGGAAGGAAGGAATGGTGCCCAACCACTTGGACGGTCGGGGATTGAACGCCGACCTGCACGAAGCGAGACAGTCTAACCCCAAGTGGTTGGTAGGAAGAGTAAGAGTGGCCGGTGATATAAGTGAGTGCCTGAAAAAAAATATTGTTGATTGAATTTACTGAATTCCTGTTAGTCAAAATATCATTCATTTGTGAACTATTCACTCGGGTGTGAGTGAGGATATGAGGAGACGCAAGAGACTGTGATGAGTGCGAGGATGGGCACTCATGGTTGACTCATGACTCATCTTGAACATTTCCTCCATTAAACTTATCAAGCTGAGCACTGTGGAGGCGCCTTAGTCCACCATTTCCTCCATTAAACTTATCAAGCTGAGCACTGTGGAGGCGCCTTAGTCCACAACCACACAACCTTAGACACTGGTTGATCAGTTACTTTCATCCAGATGTCAAGGTGACCGAACTCTCTCATCATAACATTTGTTCTGACTTTCACGTCTATAATAACACCAAAACAATTTGGACAAGTGGGCCCTTTGAGAGGAATATAATATGCCTCTCTAGATGATTTTGGGAATATTTTACTGGAATATCTCTTCCTCTTACTTATAGATCGGGCAAGCCTGCGTTACACTACAAGTGAAAATCAAGATGATTCATCATAACTCAACATAAATCAACAAAGTGCAACATAGCAGGAATCAACATAACTCAACATATAAACACGAGTTAACATTCGGCCTGGATGCAAATCGACACATTTGTATAGAATTCTATAGAAAGGGAGACTTATTAACGCAGGCGGGTCACAACAGGTTGGTCCTGGGTTCGATTCCCGAGTCGGGTTACCCGTTTGGCTACGTTTCCTTACACCCGATATTCCTGTTCACCCGACAGTAAATAGGTACACAAATATACACAAGTTAGTCCAGTCCTTTTGGAGTGTCCACCACTCAGTGATGTCTAAATTGTATATATTTACTGCAGGTGAGCAGAGACACCAGGTGCAAGGAAACGCTGCCCAATCGTCTCCGTCCCGCCTGGGGAGTGAACCTGGGTACCTGAGACGAGTAAGTGAACAGTGGCAATGTGGCAGATGGCAAGATAATTACTGCGGTGGAGACGCCATTTCCTGCCATGGGCCCTCGCCCAAGGGAAGGAGAGTTACATGGCCCGCGCGGTTGGGCTCACTCCATCCCAATACTTCCATCTCGACTACCTCTTCCCTCCCTCCCTCTCTCCCATCCCTCTCCCCCGTTTTATCCCCAGTGTCTCACCCCCCTATTCCCCCCCCAAAGAAGGGGTACTTGGGGGGATGGTTAAGGCGTGCCCCCCCCCCCCTACCCTGACGCCCGCGGGAACCCCTTTGTTGATACCCACTGCCACCACCCTATTCCCCCTTTGTTTACTGTTGATTCCCACTACCACCACCCTATTCCCCCTTTGTTTACTGTTGATTCCCACTATAGTTAGCAAGTTCCTGCGTTAGTATGCATCGTTTAGACTCATAACTCACTGGGCTCTGAAATTCATCTTGACTCACCTGGACTGAGTCCGTGACAGCATGACTGGATCACGCTAAACAGGAGGGTGTGCTCACCTAGTTGTGCTTGCGGGGGTTGAGCTCTGGCTCTTTGGTCCCGCCTCTCAACCGTCAATCAACTGGTGTACAGATTCCTGAGCCTACTGGGCTCTATCATATCTACACTTGAAGCCGTGTATGGAGTCAGCCTCCAGCACATCACTGCCTAATGCATTCCATTTGTCTACTACTCTGATACTGACAAATTCTTTCTAATATCTCTATGGCACATTTGGGCACTCAATTTCCACCTGTGTCCCCTAGTGCGTGTGCCCCTTGTGTTAAAAAGTCTGTCTTTATCTACCCTATCAATTCCTCTGAGAATCTTGTATGTGGTGATCATGTCCCCTCTAACTCTTCTGTCTCCCAGTCACGTGAGGTTTAATTCCTGTAGTCTCTCCTCGTAGCTCATACCTCTCAGTTCGGGTACTAGTCTGGTGGCAAACCTTTGAACCTTTTCCAGTTTAGTCTTATGCTTGACTAGATATGGACTCCATGCTGGAGCCGCATACTCCAGGATTGGTTTGTCATATGTGGTATATAATGTTCTGAAAGATTCCTTATACAAGTTTCTAAAGGCCGTTCTTATGTTGGCAAACCTGGCATATGCCGCTGATATTATCCTCTTGATATGAGCTTCAGGGGACAGGTCGGGTGTGATATCAACCCCCAAGTCTCTCTCTCTCTGACTCTTGAAGAATTTCATCTCCCAAATGATACCTTGTATCTGGCCTCCTGCTCCCTACACCTATCTTCATTACATTATATTTGCTTGTGTGTGTGTGTGTGTGTGTGTGTGTGTGTGTGTGTGTGTGTGTGTGTGTGTGTGTGTGTGTGTGTGTGTGTGTGTGTGTGTGTGTGTGTCATAACACACAATAATATTATTATTATTATCAAAACTATCAATGTGCTTTAATATACCTACTAATCTTTATCAAATTTTCTTACAATGTACCTGTTAATATTATATAAATTTTGGTAGAATTTACCCACTTAATATTATCTGTCAGATTAAGGACCTGCCCGAAACGGTGAGCGTACTAGTGGCTTTACAAGAATGTAAATACCTCATGCTTTTATATATATATATATATATATATATATATATATATATATATATATATATATATATATATATATATATATATATATATATATATATATATATATATATATATATATATAAAATAATAGGGGTGGTAGGAGAGGAAAAGATTAAAGTATTCAGTGAGAATCCACAAGGTCTTCTCTGAACACTATTTATTTTCTACTTCGAGGATGTGGGTCCCTTTAATTAAACCAGTGGTGGTACCCCTAAATATAGAAATAAATGTGTGTAAATTAATTTAGCTTTAATCTGTGAAAACTGGATTGTCGTGACCGTAGAATTTAATTCGCACTCCTCTTTCCCCCTCCCACCTATACTTAGGGGTAATTAGGCTTGTGCCCAATGAAATAATTTAGGTCCTTACCCCATTAAATTATTTTGAGAGCTTGTTTCAGTGGTCCGTATCATCAGTCTGTTCGGCGGACATTATCTGAGTTGACTGGATTGATTAGGATTGATGAGATGGCGGCTTATTTGGGTTGATTCCTCGACCTAGCTGTTTGGGCACGCTTATACGAGCTATGATATTAACACGGAATATACTGCAATTTGATGATTTTGTAATTCGTATTCAAATAAATATCAGTGTTTCAATGTGATTGTCATTTGTTTAACGTAAATGTCAAGTGTTGACATACGAACGAGTGATGCGGAACTAAATTTTGCGAATTTAGTGCTCGCAAAATTGTTATAAAAATGTGTGTGTGTGGATTACGATAAATATTGAGTAGTGTTGTATATTCTCCGCGGGAAGGTTTAGGCTTACATCTAGTGGCGGGCGTTGGTGTGACGTCATCACCTGAGATGATCTTGACTCACTTTATGTGTTGGTGTTGCTCCCCTCCCCTGCCCCTCCCCCTCTCCTTCCCCTGCCCTTCCATCCCTGCCCCTGCCCCTGCCCCCCTCCCCTTCCCCTGCCCCCCCTCCCCTTCCCCTGCCCCTCCACCCTTGCCCCTCTACCTCTGCCCCTCCCTCCCTTCCTCCATCCCTTACCTCTCCCTCCCTCCCTCCACTCTTGCCCTCCCTTCCTCCATCCCTTACCTCTCCCTCCCTCCCTCCCTCTCGCCTCCCCACTGACTCCCTTCTTTGCTAGTGTTGTACAAATTTTTAAGAAGGGAGATGGACCACTTGCGTCGAGCAATCAGCCAATTACCTCATATTGTGGACAAATTGCTTGAGTCGATAACGGCAAACGTGATTTCTCTACTTTTTGAACAATTTGATTAATGAATGATTCTCAACGTTGTTTTACTAAGGACCTCTCATGAATGACAAATTTGTTCTCAGTCTATCCCAGCATAGTTGAGGCAGTTGATAGTTGAAAGAACTGTGACGTTGTGTACCTTGACTTCAGCAAAGTTTTTGACACAGTGCCACATGAAAGACTGATTGAAAAAGAGGCTCACGGTTTTTGGGTGCTATATTAAGGTGAATTAGAGCATGGCTATACCAAAGGAAACATTGTATCAATGGGGTTAAGTCAGAGTGGGAAAATGTTGTAAGTGGAGTGCCTCAAGGCCCCGTCCTCGGCCCCCACATATATAAATGATTTAAGTTCATACTTGAGCAGAAATATTTGCATACGTGCAGAAGATACGACATTTGGGCAGGACAGAAATTCAGAAGAAGACTCAAAATCACTTCAAGACAATCTAGATAAGGTTTTGAAACGGTCGAAAGAGTGGCAGATGCAGTTTAATGTTGACAAGTGTAAGGTTCTGTGACTAAGACCATCCTGGACGGTGTTGAGATTGCGGAAAAAGATCTGGGCGTCATAATTAGTAAGAATTTAAAACCAAACGTCAATACATAACTGTTCGAAATAAGGCAAATAGGACACTGGGATTGATTTCTAGAAGCGTTCTAGAAAATAAAACACCTGGTGTTATTCTTCAGATATATAATGATCTTGTTAGGCCCCATTTAGATTATACAGTTCATACAGTTTAGTTTATACCGTTCTGAGTGGGATTGGGTGGTTATAAATAGGAGCTGCCTCGTATGGGCCAATAGGCCTTCTGCAGTTACCTTTGTTCATATGTTCTTATGGTGTGGTCACCATACTTAAAATGGACATAAACACACTATAACGCGTTCACCGAAGAATGACGAAACAATGTTAAGAAAATCGATAAGTTTAGATTTAGGAAAATCCTGGGTAAATACTGATTTGGAAACAGGGTTGGTGATTTATGGAACAGATACCAGTTAACGTAGTAGACGTAGGATCCCTTGATTGTTTCAAGCGTAGGTTAGACAAATATGAATGAGATTGGGTGGATATAAATAGGAGCTGCCTGGTATGGGCCAACACGGGAGACATCTCCCGTCACGCAGGGTGCAGTCGCGCCTCCACAGATCTCCAGTATCAGCTCTTGGTACTGGTAATGGCTCAAAAGGGCCACCACTTACGGGCTATTCATGCCCGTGCCACCTTTTGGGTGGCTTAATCTTTATCAATCTATGGGCCAATAGGCCTTCTGCAGTTTCCTTGATTGTTATGCTGTTTAGCTTGCAGAAGTTTTTAAGTGCTTAAGGAGCAGACTTTGAATCACAACAAATTATTCCTTCTGTGTTTCTCAGTGGACTGGTAGCTAGTTGTAGTGCTGCTAATTGTTTAACCTGACTCTGTATGCAAGTATTATTTCTGCAAAACCTGTTAACATTTTTATAAATTTTGTTAGAATTTACCTACTAAATATTATCTGTTAAATTAAGGACTTGCCCGAAACGCTGCGCGTACTAGTGGCTTTACAAGAATGTAAACACATCATATTTTCCAGCCAGAGGTGGTACTCCCTTCCAATAAATAAATAAATAAATTAACAGTCAGTATGGATAACTCTACGGGAATCGCAACCATTGTTTCACGCACACCGCTGTCCTTCCTATGTTTCAAAGAAGCAAATTCTTAAGTTCTCATTTCATATATCATTATTGAGCGTCTTATAAATATATTTTTAACATTATTAAATGAACAAATCCACAAGGGCCGTGACGAGGATTCGAATCTACGTTAACATTATTATTTAGAGTTTAAGTGAAATACAGGAACACACATGAAATTATGAAATCAGAAAGTGAAAGAATATTTGAGAATCATAATTATTTGGGATCTTAGGATTAAACAAAAATCAATGCATTAATGTGGGGAATAACACAACTATGATACTGGGAGACATTTATTGAAGTGTTAGAAATCCAGCAACGCGCACGGAAATTCACTCTAAGCTGCTCTAGTGATTTTCACACCTGAATGACTAATGAAGCCACCCAAAAAATGGCACGGGCATGAATAACCCGTAATTTCACATCTAATAATATTCATCCGTAGATTGCCTTTGTTAGGCTTCATTTATATTACACAGTTTAGCTTTGGTTCGCCCAACCACTTGGGCTGGACGGTAGAGCGACGGTCTCGCTTCATGCTGGTCGGGGTTCAATCCCCGACCGTTCCAAGTGGTTGGACACCATTCCTTCCCTCCCCGTCTCATCCCAAATCCTTATCCTGATCCCTTCCCAATGCTATGGGAAGGGATCAAGTCGTCATGGCTTGGCGCTTTCCCAACAATTCCCTTCCCCTTAGCGTTGGTTCCATACTATAGAATAAACACAAATTCACTTGGCCTGATTGATCGTGTACCCTTGGGAAGATATATTAATTGTAAACAGTGGACCTAGGAGAAATGTAGAACTTCCTGGCAAGTGGAGTTCCTTAGGAATAAGTTAAGTAAAATTAACAGGCACTTTTAATTATCTGCATTGACGCTGATGAGAATATGGAGCAAGTATATTACCTCGTAATATACTTGCTACAAATGTCTTCAGAGAAGGAATATATAACCCTAGGAATTAGAAACCTTCCTCATGAAGAGAGATATTAAAGCAAGCTTAATTAATTTACGTTCTCTAGAAGGACGAAGAGTAAAGAGAGACAAGACTGAACTATATCAATGGATGAAAAGGTAAAACGGTGTTAATTTTTTTTTTTTTTTTTTTTTGAGATATATACAAGAGTTGTTACATTCTTGTACAGCCACTAGTACGCGTAGCGTACAACAAATCAAATCGTACAAATATATCAACACGAAACAATTGATATACATTACTTAAGTTTAGATTCAAGAAAGACCTGGGTAAATACTGGTTTGGCGATAGTTTTGTAGATTTATGGAACGATATTTGGAAATGATATTTGCGGAGGTAAGAGTAAGTTGTTGAACAAATACAAAGTAACGGTAGACATGATTACGGATAAGGGGGTCCGGTCATGGGTGGTGTTGAGTCAAGGTTGAGTGAGTCGGCAGAGGGCGCGTGTTACCGCATGAGTAATGCAATAACATTCATAAATAACCTGGTTTCTTATATTGACAAGGTATAGGAGGGTGGGGGGGTACCTTCAGCAGACTCGCATGAAAAGAAAGTGATGATGTTCCGTCAGCCCTGGACCCTTATCAAGTCACAACTGTTTAGACTTGATAAGGGTCCAAGAGGAACCCACAGGCGGTCACATAAGGGTCCAGGATGGATAAGTCTGTTGTGTACTGGGCTCCTGTCCAAAAACTGAGGAGTTTAGGATATCATCAACCTTTAACCTTCCATTGTATCCACCAACATGTATCTTGTAACCTTTAAAATGTCAAATAAAACATAACCCGAAAGGGGGTAGCAGGACAAAAGGACATACAGACAGAGAAAATTGATTGATTGATGAAGATTAAGCCACCCAAGAGGTGGCACAGGCATGAATAGCCCGTAAGACAATGAAAACATGGGTTTAGGATTTAATACTCCACTACACCTGAGTAGATTAAGATTATAATCAAAATATAAAAAACTGGAAGTGACATTAAGGTGTTCCCTAATTCTTGGAACATATTACACATTCCAAGTGTTTATTATGGATTATAATGAATACCTCAGCGTTGGCACGATCACAGCTCGTTAAACGACAAAATTACGTTCCTAAGAAACAAATTTGAAGAAAAAGTCGTTAAATAAAAATTTTTTTTACACCATATTATAGCACATTTGTATAAAATTAGTTTTTATTGCTTCATAACTGAAGATACACCTTTCATACTCAATGGGAAAATATTTTAATAATAGTCATACAAGACACAACGTAAAGAATACTTAAAATACGTCCCTCCCTCTCATATACATATACACACACACACACACAGTGGTAGACGGTTGGAACAAGTTAGGTTAGAAGGTGGTGGAGACCAAGACCGTCAGTAGTTTCAAAGCGTTATATGACAAAGAGTGCTGGGAAGACGGGACACCACGAGCGTAGCTCTCATCCTGTAACTACACTTAGGTAATTACACACACACACACACACACACACACACACACACACACACACACACACACACACACATACATACATACATACATACATACATACATACATACATACATATATATATATATATATATATATATATATATATATATATATATATATATATATATATACATACATACATACATACATACATACATACATACATACATACATACATACATACATACATATATATATATATATATATATATATATATATATATATATATATATATATATATATATATATATATATATATATAAAGATCGCATGCGGGTGAAGCACCAAGTGCGCAGGTTTAAGGTCAGAGGGTCTTGAAGAAAAGGGCATCCTTCTCATCCTTCCCCCCGTCCGTCTCCTCATCATTCTCCCTGTCTCCTCCTCATCCTTCCCCCCGTCCCCTCCTCATCCTTCCCCCGTCTCCTCATCCGTCCGGCTATCTCCCCCATCCTTCTCTAAGACCAGAACACTCGCCAGCTTCCTCATCAAGCATATTTCTGTAGCAGCGGTTAATGAGATGCAAGAATTAGCATGAGTGCGGAGACGTGGACAGGGGAATCATCCTCGGCCTCAAGACTGGCTGAAATTCATGATATATCAACTCTGCCCGTCTCTGAAGGAGAGCGAATAGACATGACAGCCACCACTTTGTTGTTCATGATAGCTCAGTGGCGTGCAGAAACGCACGTAATGTGATTCCTTCCCCGTACCTCTCGATATTTCCCTTGTTACATTATTCCTCCAAATCTCATTAGTATTTTAGCCCAAGATATCATAGAACGCGCCAGAGTGCGCCTGGAAGGAATGTAGAGCGAGGTAGGAGTAAGTTTATAAAGCGTTGTAACTTTGGTGGCATTAAGAGTCTGCGGTCCCCAGACCAAGAATTTCAATCCTTCGCACAAAGTTGTCTCTATCAGTGGCGAGGCTTTTCCACACGGCTCGCCCCCTTTCTCCCCGACCAGTCACCTCCTACCAACCCTAGTCACCCCTTAATTATTCTTATTCTACCATATACCTCCACGAAACAACGCTATTCTTGCAGGCAAACGCATCTAATACGAGTTTTATTGACTAATGAAGCCGTTTGGGGGTAAAACGTTGGCATAAAAGTTGAATATAATAAGAAGTAGAGGGGTGAGCGGTGAGGAGCGAGTGGCAGCACTGGTGGGTGGTGGCGCATGCGCATTAACCTCCCGCCTTCCTCACTAGAACAGGTTGGTGGAGAGTAAAATGTAAAATTATATTTTAGTGCCTTTATCGAATTTATTCGACGTGATATTTGAATCAAGTTGATGCTACAAGACACGTACCGTAAGTTGACGGCCTCGTTGGGAGGTAGTTTGGCTCAGTTATGGGTTAAAGGGAGTGGGAAGTGTAGGTGGTGGTTAAGAGAGGTTTTACACGGAGAACAACAAACAGTTCAGGATGCGAGCGTGTGATTACTCCACAAGATTTTATTCTCCACGCCCAGTCCTCACCTCTCAGTCCTCCCCCCTCACCTCCTCGCTTGCCCATTTGACGCCACACGTTCAGATTTCCCCATGAAAGGCCAATTGGAGGTGTTCGGAGAGGAATTATAGCGAAAACCGTTGGAAATGGACGTATTTGAAGGGATTTGCCAGGTTTCTACGAAGCCTGGGTTTCTGAGGCGTTTGTGGTGTCTTGTGAGGCAACCTGCTGCTCCTGCCCTCTCTTTCTGCCCCTAGACCTACCTCCTTCACACCCTACCCCCCTCTGGACACCGATATTGGCCGCTCTTAACACAGTCCCGATTGACTAGTTACGTATTAATGAGGAAACATCAGCTGACTCTTGGGGGCTTGTTGGTTATGGGTCAAACTCTGGGCCAGATTGCAGGGTCGTACACTGAGGCTTTTGTTGTTTCATATTTACTGTGTGTGTGTGTGTGTGTGTGTGTGAGAGGGTGGGCAGGTGTGAGGTGTGCGTGTCTTAAGATGTTGTGGCAAGACATGGAGGTGACCTAATTATATACATATGTTCTCAAGAGGTGAGGGTGCCCTACTTTTATCATGGCTTTGAAGTGCAGTTGGTGTTTTGTTCCGTTAGTTTGTCCCGTTGGTTAGCTTTTTGGAGTGTTGGGCAGCATTTTTGTTCCGTTGGCCAGGGTTTGTCGATTAGTTTGTCCCATTTTCTGGCATTTGTTCGTAGTTGGTAAGTATTTTTGTTCCATTGGCCAGTATTTGTCCATTAGTTTGTCTCATTGACAAGCAATTCTCAGTAGCCAGCATTTTCGCCAAGTGGCAAGCATGTTATTCAATTGACTGACTAAAATTTGGTTCCATTAGTTTGTTCCAGTGGCCATCATATTGTTCCATTTGTCAGACCTTGACTAGCTATGACATTATACTTTGCATTTGTCAGACCTTGACTAGCTATGACATTATACTTTGCTTATGACAATATACCTAGGCCTATGCGAGGTATCCATTAAATGTCATAATTTTTTTTTACTGTTAATGACCATGGTACACTTGTGAGACTGCCGTAGGATTTGGCACGAGTGTTCCCATGACAGCGATTTTGTTTTATTTATCGTATATGTGTTGATAAAAACATATTTACATTTACTAGCTGACACGTGGGGCCTGAGGGCTGAGTGGACAGCGCTCGGGATTCATAGACCTAAGGGTCTGGGGATCGATCCCCGGCGGAGGCAGAAACAAATGGGCAGTTTCTTTCACCCTGATGCACCTGTTCACCTAGCAGTAAATAGGTTCCTGGGAGTTAAATAGCTGATATGGGCTGCCTCCTGGGAGGGGGGGGGGAGGTGAGAAAAAATAAGTTGAGAGGCAGACCCAAAGAGCCAGAGCTCAAGCCCCGTAAGCACAACTAGGTGAGTACATTGCAAGTGCTCTCGCTGGAAGAAATTAGGGATACTGCATAATAATAATTTTTATTTAAAAATTATACAATAGAAAATGATGCAGAGTTTAATTAGTCATTACAGAAGCCACTGATAGACAATGGTTACCTATTTGTGACTACAAGGGAGTGAGATTTAGCTCTTCATTCCCTCCCTCCCCCCCCCCCTAGCCATTTATATGTGGCAAAATAATTACTCCTCTCAATATTATGTTCAGTCACCTGTAGCCTAGGCACTAACGAGTTGTGTGGACTTTTTTTTTAATGTGTATAACATTCATATGACAGGTGGTACTTAAAAATAAATTTTGAATAAGTACAGGAAAAATCAACATTTTTATGTCCCTTACAGTGCTAAGCGCATTAACAAACATGAGTGCTGAAGCTACTTATTTTACACATTTCTTACATTATATATCTTTATTATTCTTATGCCTGTATATATTGCAGTTAATCATATCATATTTAATTTTTCTCCCTTCAAATAGAGTGCCTTCACCCTCATATGTTAATTCCTATATTGTTTACTGTGTTTTCTCAAATGATTTTATCTTGGGTAATACTCCAAATTAGCTTCTTGAAAAATAATTCCTAATTCATTGTGTTGGGGGACAGGTAGCCAGTTTATACATACAGTACATGTTAGGCTTACGCTGAGGTCTCCCCTAGGGTCAAAATACTGACCCTCCCCAGGATGCAACCCCACAATAAGCTGACTAACTCTTGGGTACCAATTTACTGTTAAGTGAACAGGTGCATTAGGTGATAGGAAACTCGCCCAACCATTTCTGTTCTGACCGGGATTCGAACCCGGACTTCTTGATTGTGAGTCCAGAATGAACCTGACTCTACTACTGGGACCCTAAATTGGTTTGACACATTGCTTTTATTAATTCACCATGGTTTGCCAGAGGGCTCTGCTTTACAATTAAAGTAAACTATTTTGATATGCTTTGTTTCATATTTATTTTAGCTCAAATATCCTGAGTATACTTTGAGAGAGAATATCTGTCCAAAGTTTTAGGCCAGATGCTTGGGGCTAGCCTCATTCATCTTTGCTGGGGGAATTGTCTGGGGTATGGGATGGACATGGGCTGGTCAAGGCAGGCACCTTAAATGCACCCCTATCCAATTTTCATAGTCAAGTGAAATATTTGGTGTGATTCACCTTGGGTCTTTTAGTGATCATAATAATATATTTTCTGAAAGATCCATACAGTTGTTTCAGTGCTTCTTAATAATAAATTTTCCTGGAGACTGAGGATTAAGAGAGGGACCAATTGGGGGGATGGGGAAAGGGGGGCCAGGGGGGGAGGTGAAGGAGATCTGGTTGCAGCCGGTTGCCCTTTATATATAAATGGAAATGTTTGTCGGTTTGAGGATGGTGGGGAGGAGTGTTGGGAAGAGGGGGAGGGTGGGGAAAAGGAGGAGATAAGAGGCAAGAGTGGTAGGGGGAGAAGGATGGGGGGGAAGGGAAGAAGAGGAATGGAATGGGTGGTGGGGGAGAGAGAGAGTATCCCAGGAAATGCCAGGAACCCCTTGTAGTACGCTATATAGGAAACTCTTCAAGCTGCTGTTATTAGACAGTACCTGTACTAGATGGAAATGTCAGCACTGTGGAGAAATGCCCAACAGACCACTGGAACATTATCTAACACAGTGCACAGTTACAAACCCATTAAGATTTCAACTAAGATTCATCAGAGCAGAAGTTGTTGTTAAACACATGGGACAAAATCTTACTGAAGCGACCATACGAGTCATAAATATTCATACTCCGCCCAAGTAAAATAGAAACAAGCAACACTTAGTGGGCCGGCCAGAGGCTTAGGGCCTGTACAGGAATATTCCTGCCCCCCCCCCCAAAAAAAATGCAAAAAAAAAAAAAATACCAAGACAATCTTTTGAACAAATGCCTGCTTTCATTACAGTACTTGAATAAGCACAGACATTCATTACTTACATATATTGGCAAACTGTTTACCTTTCGATGTACAGTAATTTATTTAATGCAAAAATACTTCACTTGCAACATACTTGTATACCAAAATGAACTGGCCCTATTCCACTGAATTTCTATAATCTTACCTCAGCCTGATGCTCCACCCATAAATTATCATGGGTGACATTACATGGCCCTTGGGAACTTCCATATTCATTTAAATCCTTTCAAAATATCCATGCAACTAACATATCCAACATGTATCAGTATGTTATAATATGTATTCATTTAATGTGAATTGCAGATTACATTGTTTATTTAGTTAGCAAAATGCATGGATGCAAACTACAGTATTGATAATGTGACAAGTCTCTCAAGGCAACCTAATAACATCAAGATGCCAAAACATCTTTGTTATAATGTAATGGGAATACTGCACATGGGATCTCCATGATGTGTTGGGCAGGAATTAGGATATAACTGCAGCAGTGCTTTTTCTCAGAGTAACTTTGCCTGAATGGTCTTAACATTGGCCTGTCATAGTGATGTGTCACACCTCATACACACACTAAGGCAACCTAAACTATATATATTTATATTATATATATATATATATATTTATATTATATATATATTTATATTATATATATATATTATATATATATATATATATATATATATATATTATATATATATGTTATATATATATTATATATATATTATATGTATATTATATTATATATATATTATATATATATATTATATATATATATTATATATATAATATCTATATATAATATATATACAGTATAATATATATATATATATATAATATATATATATATATATATATATTATATATATAATATTTATATATAATATATATACAGTATAATATATATATATATATAATATATATATATATATATATATATATATATATATATATATATATATATATATATATATATATATATATATATATATATATATATATATATATATATATATATATATATATATATATATATATATATATATATATATATATATATATAATAAATAAAACACAAAACTGTATTTATTTTTGTTAGGTTAGGACCAGTTAGACTAGGTTTGGATTGGATAGGCTAGGTTAGACTAGACAAGGTTAAGTGTGTTTAATGACTAGCACTGACATTGGCAAATCCTCTGCCTGTCTTCGATGTTGCTCGACTGCATTAATTCAATAATTTATTTTATTTATCACACCAAAGTTATTTGTTTACTTAACTCGTATTATGATCAGGCTGCATTATATTAACCTTCGGCAACACATCCCATCAGGTGATGGGGTTGGTAATTGTGCTCGGACTGCACATCCCATCAGGCGATTTCCTAGTGTACATTATAAGCTCCCTCAGATACGCAGGGCTTACATTTGCTTCTTCAGGCCTCCAGTAACGTCCCCTTATCGTAAAAAAAAATAATAATAATCCTGAGTTGCTCAATATCCTCCTAGGGCCTTGGTAAAAGAGATGAGAACTATCATCTGGCACAAGACCACCCAGTGTCTGGGTGTGCAAGGTGGCCATACTAGCACCCATTGAACTTTTAACAACAGCAAATGAGTGATTAGCATGTATATATTTACAGGCAAAATGTGTGCTATTTGCAATTATAAGATTTAGGTTTATACTGTGTTTATAAAGCTGCTGTTATAAAACTGTTTATAACACTGCCCTTCCACACACACACTGCAGTCCATTGTTGATATATATATACTGTGTGTGTGTGTGTATATATGTCGTACCTAGTAGCCAGAACGCACTTCTTAGCCTACTATGCAAGGCCCGATTTGCCTAATAAGCCAAGTTTTCATGAATTAATGTTTTTTCGACTACCTAACCTACCCTAACTTTTTTGGCTACCTAACCTAACCTAACCTATAAAGATAGGTTAGGTTAGGTTCGGTCATATATCTACGTTAATTTTAACTCCAATAAAATTTTTTTTACCTCATACATAATGAAATGGGTAGCTTTATCATTTCATAAGAAAATAATTAGGGAAAATATATTAATTCAGGAAAACTTGGCTTATTAGGCAAATCGGGCCTTGCATAGTAGGCTGAGAAGTGCGTTCTGGCTACTAGGTACGACATATATATATATATATATATATAATGTATGTATGTTGTACCTAGTAGCCAGAACGTTGTACTTGGCCTACTATGCAAGGCCTGATTTACCTAATAAGCCAAGTTTTTCTTAATTTATATAATTTTTAAATTTTGTTCTTATGAAATGATAAATCTGTCCATTTCATTATGTATAAGGTATTTTTTTTTTAAATTTGAGTTAAAACTAACGTAGATATATGACCGAACCTAACCTAACCTATCTTAACCTAACCTAAACTAACAAAATTAAGTCAGTAATTTATGTTCCTAATATTATATAATAATAATAATTCAAATAAACTAATTGGAAACAATTTATTGAAAATAAACAAAATCACTCGGCCTATTAGGCAAATTGGGCCTTGCACAGTAGGCCGAGTAATGTGTTCTGGCTACTAGGTACGACATATATATATATAATATAATTTATTTATTAGTATGAATAAATACATTGTGTGGGTATATTCATTCATATATATCTGTACTTACGTATATACGTATATTGTCAAAATTATACATAATGAACACCACTTCGACACATCAATACAACCTGTTAGCATGAAAAAAAGTAAATAAGGGAGAAACAGTTAAAATAAATGAACAATTATTCCCACGTGGCATATTATCTCATTTTGAGCAAAAACTGCAACTTTTCTGGCAATCATAGCAAAACCAGAAGAGATGGAGACTTTTTACTTAGATTTTTTTGTGCTTCCTGGATTCTAATTAATAATGTAAAAACAGAAAAAATTCCACACACCATGGGATGTCGGCTATTAACAGGTGCTCAGTCTAGCCCTTAAACTGTGGAATACATCAGATGATGTGGTGAACTTCCGCGGAATTGCTCACCACATCACATGATGTGTGGGTGTACCGTGCAAGATTTAAAAGTCCTGCGGCTACACGTGGTTCACATCAGCTTCCTCGGGGCTCTAGTAACCCTCCCCCAACTTGAAAAAAATCACGAGTTCCTCGCTTTCCTTCTAGGGGCCTTAGTAAGAAAATGATGACCATTGCTTGGCAACATCACCATCCAGTTTCTGAAAGGTTAGGGCAGCCATAGAGGAGACACTAAACTTTTAGCAACAGCAAATGAGTGATTACCATGTACATATTTGAGGCAAAATGTGTGCTGTATGCAATTTTAAGATTTAGGCTTTAATATATGTATACATACAGTATATTATTATGAATGTGGGTGTCTGTATATCTGTACTCGTATATCCATACATACTTCTGTTTTCAAAGTTATACATAATAGACAGTACCTTTGACACAAAAATACAACCTGTTAGCATGAAAAACTAAATAAATAAGGTGGGAACAATGAAAAATAAATCAAAGTTATTCCCATGTGGCACCTCAACTCATCTTACCTTAAAGTAAAAATATGCAACTTCTCAAGGCCACTATAGCTAAACCACAGTAGCTAGAGACTTTTTAATTGGATTTTTGTGCTTCTAAAGGTCTAACAATGTCATAAGAAAAAAAAAAATGGCAGAATTTTTTTTTCCCTTAAGTACATGGGGGTCTGTCAGCTATTATTAACAGTTAGCAGTCAAAGGGCTAGGGGTTAAACAATGAATTCTAGCATGATAAACATTCCTAACCTCTTGCCATTATTTTATTCAAACATAAAGGTTAGCTCCCTCCTTCCAAAATGATTTTGCTGTATAAAACATAATGTGCAGGTTCTCATTCAGAAAGTTTAATCCTTTTTAGTCTTGAATTGTAATAACTTTTTCACACATGTTTCTTGTACAATATTGATAGTTTTTATTATATATTTTTTTAATTTCCTTGTTTTTTCGTGTTATAAATGTGATTTTGTTTTGCAAAAATTATTGGCTGAAATTGTTTTGCATGTATTGAAATTACAGTCCATTGTTAAAATAAAAGGCTGCAAGATTGACAACTTGCTCTAATGGAGGAGTTGGGTGGGGCACAAGGAATATTCTTACTACAGTATTAATAAATCCCACACTAACCTGCCTACAGTAGGCAGGCACCCAGCCACTAGAGGGGGCCTGGTGGCTGAGTGGATAACACTCAGGGCTCGTAAACCCCCTTCCACACACTACTCTCCCCCCTTCTACACATTGCTTTTCCTCCCTTCTACACTGCTTTCCCCCCCCTTTCCTCACACTGCTCTCCCCCCCTTCCTCACACTGCTCTCCCCCCTTCCTCACACTGCTCTCCCCCCTTCCTCACACTGCTCTCCCCCCTTCCTCACACTGCTCTCCCCCCCCCCCCCTTCCTCACACTGCTCTCCCCCCCTTCCTCACACTGCTCTCCCCCCCTTCCTCACACTGCTCTCCCCCCTTCCTCACACTGCTCTCTCCCCTTCCTCACACTACTCTCCTCCCTTCCACACACTTCTCTCCCCCCTTCCACGCATGGCTGTCCCCCATCCACAATGCTGTGCTTCCCTCCCTCCCATATTGCCTACCTGCTTCACCACACTACCTGCTTCCTATCCTGCCTGCCTCCTACACAACCTACAATTCCTTTCTTCCATGCTGCCTGCCTTTTTTCCACACTGCCTGCCTTCAACACTGCCTGCCTTTCTTCCACACTACCTGCCTTCCACACTGCCTTCCTTCCACACTGCCTGCCTTCCACACTGCCTGCCTTCCACACTGCCTGCCTTCCACACTGCCTGCCTTCCACACTGCCTGCCTGCCTTCCACACTGCCTGCCTGCCTTCCACACTGCCTGCCTGCCTTCCACACTGCCTGCCTGCCTTCCACACTGCCTGCCTGCCTTCCACACTGCCTGCCTGCCTTCCACACTGCCTGCCTGCCTTCCACACTGCCTGCCTGCCTTCCACACTGCCTGCCTGCCTTCCACACTGCCTGCCTGCCTTCCACACTGCCTGCCTGCCTTCCACACTGCCTGCCTGCCTTCCACACTGCCTGCCTGCCTTCCACACTGCCTGCCTGCCTTCCACACTGCCTGCCTGCCTTCCACACTGCCTGCCTGCCTTCCACACTGCCTGCCTGCCTTCCACACTGCCTGCCTGCCTTCCACACTGCCTGCCTGCCTTCCACACTGCCTGCCTGCCTTCCACACTGCCTGCCTGCCTTCCACACTGCCTGCCTGCCTTCCACACTGCCTGCCTGCCTTCCACACTGCCTGCCTGCCTTCCACACTGCCTGCCTGCCTTCCACACTGCCTGCCTGCCTTCCACACTTCCTGCCTGCCTTCCACACTTCCTGCCTGCCTTCCACACTTCCTGCCTGCCTTCCACACTTCCTGCCTGCCTTCCACACTTCCTGCCTGCCTTCCACACTTCCTGCCTGCCTTCCACACTTCCTGCCTGCCTTCCACACTTCCTGCCTGCCTTCCACACTTCCTGCCTGCCTTCCACACTTCCTGCCTGCCTTCCACACTTCCTGCCTGCCTTCCACATTGCCTGTCTGCCCTACACATTGTCTGCTTCCCACATTGCTTGTCTCCCACTCTGCCTGCCTCTTTCCCTCCCTCCCTCCCTCCCTGGCTTCCTGCCCACTCCTGCACTGCCTTCCCTGCTCCTAAACTGCCTACCCCACTCCAGTACTGCCATCTCTGCTCCTGCCTTCTCCTCACCTGCATTGCCTTCACCCACCCATATAGGGGGGATTTCTTTTTCACCTTTCCCATGTCTACAATTGGCACACACTATGTACCACATAACCTCCGTATCGAACTGGTACTACTTCTCACCCTCTGTTGTTGTTGTTGTTATAGATTCAGCTACTGGGAACAAAAAGTTCCAAGTAGCATGGGCTATGGTGAGCCCGTAGTGGACTTACCTGGCACAGGAGCGAAGCTGTAACTAGGTTCTCACCCTCCCAATCCACACTATGTAAGTGTTTTTGCAGTGAGGTGAAAGTTGACAAAAATGTGATCAACGGTTTAAATTGAGGGCACTCAAAGGGACGTTACACTAAAGATAATGCAGTCAGTGATTTCATCAAGAGGAGCCTCACCACCACCTGGTGCCCAACAGAGAGAGAATCCTGTTTTCTGATGGCTTGAAATTCTGCCAACCCTGTTGACTGCCAAGATTGAATTACATAACATACATAATAGTACATTGAAGAATGTAAGCAGTTGATGTGGGACTACCTGTGTGTATCGCTGACACTTGTATAGTATTAACTTCAGCAAACATCAGGCAGGCGAAGAAATGCCAAGAGGTATCTCAGAAGTATTTGGGTTCCAAACTCATTGAGACAATCATAGAAACAGGAGCAGGTAGCTTCCTTTTTTTTTTTTAGCTCCTTAGCATGTGTATCTAAAAGGGAAGTGCTCGATGTGTTTGTGGCTCCAGTCTTTTAAGTAATGATCTCCAAGAATTAGACAGCCTGTAATATATGTTGCTGTGTCCCATTTTTGTAACCAGTCCTTTTTGAATAATAAAGCTCTTCCCACCCCCCACCCCCCAAAAAAAAAATACATCGAACTGGATTGCTACTTTAGCTGCATTGAAATCTCCCCTATCGTTCCTCGACTCAATTAAACGGTTATGATTTCTCGAGTAAAATTTTCACTCGCGTTGCCTCTTTTTAAATAACAAACTTTTTAATTTGTAATTTTTGTTTACTTTTTATATTTTTTTAATTATATTTTTGTATTTCTTCTGTTTATACATTATTGCATGTCAATAGGACACTAGTTTAAGGCATTTTAGTTAGTTTAAATACTTTTCAAGAAATTTTCCTTTACTTTTATTTTGTAATTATCTTAAGTTTGAATTTTTAATTTTGGACATTCAAATTTCTTGGTGGAGTGTAGCCAAATTTGGTACATTACCGAGTGGTAATGTGTGGATTGATGAGCTTCACATTATTAGGTATTCCCTGAAGGAACACATTATACTTTTCATGGAATTACAATTATGTATTATTATTTTTGATTTGCCCTGTCTTAAATATTGACTTGAAAAACTTCCATCCCGTGTATGGTGGTGTGAGGAAGAGCCCTATTGTTAGCTACGGAGTGCACTTATGGTAGATTTTAGGCATGTTTTAAAAATATCTTTGGAAGGGGGGGGAAGAAGATGGGATTTTCTTGAGTGGTACAATATATTAGAAATTAATAAGCATGCACATCTTTAAATTTCCACACATACCCTTATACTGTACTAGGGTTTTATCACAGATGCTGAGGCTGCAAATAATACTCAAGGAATTAGGTTAAGTTTGGGTTAGGGTCTTAGGTTTTTGGCCACTTCTAATTAAAAAAAAAAGTCAGGTGCTGACATAATTTGCTTAAAAACAAAACACCCCTCCTCCCTAAATGTCAGTAACTCTTCAAGTACACTACCATAACATGATGAAATGTAAAAGATGTCTTAAAAATACAGTTGGAATAAAAATGTGAATTTTTAGTTTGCATTAAAGCCCCCTGCTCTTCTGGGGCTAAATTCTAATTCTACTGAACACACAAGCATTTCAGGAAATCCTCGTGTGCTCAGTAGAATGCCAGGTTGTAATCCTTATACCATGTCGTGGTCTAGAGCATGTGCGTGCGAACACCCACCACATAGGTTTGAACCCTCATCACAGCCCGTGTGAATTTTCTTAATAATAATATTAGTAATAAAAATTGTGTAAAGCAGGTTAAAACTTCCAGTGAAACCCAGTTTCACAGGATCCCAGGTGCTGGTGCTGGATACCAAAAGCAAGTGTCAGTATGTTGACCAAAACGTTGACGTTTCGACTTTCAAGTCGTTTCAATCGACTTGAGAATGGTCCAGGACGGACCGAAATGTCGTCGTCCCTTCACCTTCTAGTGTGTGGTCTTGTCAACATACTTTAGCCACATTATTGTGACTCATCGCCTGCAAGTGTCAGTAATTGTAAATGAGAGTAAAGCATGCAGACGCACCTTGCACATTAAAATCAGGAACAAAGGGTTAGCCGGAGATATGATGTCAGGGTGGAGGGATGCTTGGAGAACCTCAAGCTTCTAGGCCTGTTACTGCTTATAGTTCTATGTGCATGACACACATGAAGACATGCATTTGTACATTATATGATTACATACATTGTTAATGGGAACAGTAAAAGGGGAGAAAAATTCTGAAGTGCTGCCAAAAGACCTTGACAAACTAATGTACAGGAGTGGGTGGGCAAATGGCTGCTTGAGTTCAAACTCAACAAGTGTAAGGTAACGAAGAAAGGGATAGGTGACAGGGGACCAGAAGAAATCTGCTTCATACGAGAAAGGCAACCAAAAAAATTGTAGATTTAAAGACTGGGAATAGATATAAATCCATTACTGACACACACACACACACACACACATACAGCTGAGTGGACAACGTTTGGGGGGTCGTAGTCCTAATGGCCCTGATTCGATTCCTGGCAGAAGAAAAAGTGGTGATATGATCACCACTTACAAAATACTAACAGGAATCAACCAAATTGACAAAGAGGAATTCCTCAAACCAGCAACTTCACGAACAAGAGGACACAGATTCAAGCTAAAGAAACAAAGGTGCCAAAAAAATATTAGAAAGTTTTCTTTTGCAAACAGTGGTAGATGCTTAGAACAATTAAATGAGAAGGTGGTGGAGGCCAAACCCATCAGTAGTTTCAAAGCGCTATATGACAGAGTACTGGGAAGACAGGATAGAAAGCTGGTAAGCAAAAGTACTTTACAGGGTTTTTATTGTTTAGAATCTAAACAAAGACTGCACAATTTATGCAGCCTGTGAGAGACCAGTAGTAGTATATTAAACAAAAAAAAATCTGCATGCTGTATTTTTATTTTCCATCAAAAATGACTGGTGGGAAGGAGTCCTTAAATTACAAGTTATCAAAACACTTCAGAAATCCAGTACAGTAGAGGACATCTTGAGGACAGCAGTTCAGTATATTAATTAATTACTGTACTGTAATTGCTCAGCCAAATCCTGTAGCTAGGGTTTTATGATAGTGGAAATTATATTAAAAATGGATTGACAAGTTCAATATTCTTTGAATGAAACTTTTGATAGCTCCCCATAAATGACTTCTTTAGAAACTACAAAACACTGGGAGAATACAAAACTTATTACAGTGGTTGATAGATAGAAATATATATATATACAGTAATATATATAATATACAGTATATATATACACACATATATGCATACATACAATATATAGTTCAGAATAAAAAATACTGAGTGATACAGTAATGGGAAATTGTCCATGTGCGGCAATCATTAGTTGAGTACCTACAGGACAAGTACAGTGGAACCTCAAGTGACGACCGCCTCAAATGGCGACTATTTTGGGTAATGAACGGCCCGATCGCCTACAATTCGTCTCGTTAGGTGACCGCTCGTTTGAATAACGTCAACACTACATGGTAGGGTCGGAGGCTGCTTCTTGCACATTCTCGGACACCTCCGAGGATGTAAATAAATTATTTTTCTTCGTTTAAAGATGCTATTAATGCTGGGATGTTGCAAAGCATTGACTTTTTTGTAGAAAAATGAAATGAATGTTTTTAAAGAAAGAACAAATGTCAAAAAAGTTCATTCTGTGTCAGGTAGGCTGCTCCATGTTTCTTATTAAAAAATAAAATAAAAAAAGTGAAGAATTTTGAAAAATAGAACAAATGTTCGTTCGGTGTTTGGCAGGTAGGCTGCACCATGTTTCTTAAATAAAAAAAAAAAACGAAAAATAAAAAAGTTGAAACAATTTGAAAATGAACAAATGCCATAAAGGTTCGTTCAGTGTTTGTCGGGTAGGCTGCACCATTATTGAGAAATAAATGAAAAATACAAAACAAATGGAACACATTTGAAACAGAAAGATTGTCATAGGAACTGAGGGATAATACAGTAATAAGAGATGCAAGCACCTGTCCGATGTACAAAGAAGAATAGTAGAAGTGTCCACAAAGTGGATATGCAGCTGGTGCCTTTTTAACATTGTTGAGTAATACATAATAGCACAAATAATAATGAGTATGTATGTTGTTATGCTCTATTTTGTTATAGTATATCATACAAATACATTGTCCAATAGTAATATGTTACTTTCACCAATGTCCACATTTTTTTTTAGGGGAGATTTTTTTTTCCTTCTTTGTTTATTATCCGATTTTGTTGTAACTTCTACATCCTGGAGAGTGCATACCCGTCCCTAACTATGTGAAGATAGAATTATATTGGTCAACAAATATGTCAGTCATACCTGACAGAACTTGGGACTGAATTTTTTTTGGCTGATTTTTTCACAGATTTCAAACTTTATTTTCCTTGTTTGTTTGGATTGTTTTGATGATTAGGGACCAGATTAGGGCTTTTTGATTTAGATAAAGTATACCCTAAATATAATCCCCTAAATCATTATAATTATTATAATTATCCCTATATTTTGTTTTTTGGGAGGGTTATTTTTTCTTGACTTCATTTCAACACATATTGACTTACAACTTTCACTTTTGAGTACAAATGCCAAACAATGTTTATTAAAATATACAAGAAAATTAATGAATTAAAATAAACTTTTACATTGTCAATAACTTCAACTTCAATTATCTCTAAAACTAGAGTTTCAACATTGAGTCAGCTTAAAAAAATCCAGTTTCTGACCGATTCTCACCATTTTTACATGTAGTGTGCGCCACGGTCTGTTCTACAATCCTATTAGAATGGATTTTTCATAAACTTTAAATGTTTAGAGTTATAAATTTTGTTGTCTGAATTTGGTGCATATTTCAAATGCCATATTGACGATTTTTTTTTTTTACAGTAAACTACTGTACACTGAAAATCTATATTCTAAATCTATTAAAAATGAAGATCATATACTATTCAGAAAGCATAATAACACTTGATGAACAATTGGCGATATTTAATATTGTTGCAACTGATCTGACAATCTGACTTTTTCAATATTAAATTTTATAGTTATTTTTAATTTTCTTGTTTTTCAAGTTACGTTGATGATCATTTAGACAAAGATGGAGTGTTTGTCTAGAAGATTATGCACACAAAATTTGAAAGCGTTAAATCAAGTTTGTAAAATTTAACTTATGGTCCCATCGGGTCCTGTCGTATATATACGCCATGCGCAGTTTAAGGGTTAAATATGATATTAAGTATAAGTTCAGTATACAGTACAGTAGTTAGCTGTGTTAAATAATTTTCCAAATCTTTCAATGCATTTAATGAAATTGTTATGAAATGCTCTTCATAAAGATTGTAGCTATTTAATTTGTGATGTTTATTGTGTTGCAGAAAGATGGTCATACTGGTTGTGTTGCATGTGGGCGGGAGTGAAGGTGGTGTTGAGGGTTGCTGTTGGTGTTCGTAATACCCGAATTTCCTAGGATAAACAGTAAGTACCGTAACTGGACTCTCTCATTGTCCTGTCAGTTTCATTGTGAATGTTTTCATTTTTCGATGTGTTTTCGGGGAATTGCTTGCACTGGTTTTGTTTGTCAATATTTGTTTCAGATTTTCTGGCATATAAGATGCTTCTAGTTTACTAAAAGGCCGTTTTGTAAAAAAATAACTGTTTTGGTATGTTTCAGCATTATTTATTCAAGATGATGCTCAAGTGATTGTTTTAGGGTTAAAATATAGGGATTTGTACATGTTAATTCCAATATATTGTGTGTATGTATGTGTGTGTGTGTGTGTGTGTAGACATATAATTAATATATATATATATATATATATATATATATATATATATATATATATATATATATATATAATATATATAATATATATATATATATAAAGTATACAGTGGCACCTCGATTAATGAGTTTAATCCGTTCTGGCACCGAGCTCGTCATGTGGAAAACTCGTCTTGTGAAACAACAACAAAGCTGTCGTCGGAGGTGTCAGAACCAGTGGGAACGCTCGTTAATCGAGCGAAAGCTCGTCAGTCGAGACATATTTTCTGCGAGTGGCTTGCTCGTTACTCAAGGTTCCACTGGATATATATTTATTTTATTTAATTATTTATTGAGTTTGTGGTGGACCAAAAAGTGTTGTATATGCTGGCAAATATGGTAGTTTTCATACTGGTAGAAATACTGATCCATGGTCAACTGATAATTGTTTAAGCAGTGTTGTTATATAGGTGTTGTAAGTAGGCTATGTCTGAATTTATAGAGGTAAAATTAATTAGTAATCTGATGTTACCACACTAACACTGAGTTTTTTATATTTTGCACTATCAAAGCTAATTACACACATTATAGTACAGCACAGTACTGTATTTCCGAGGTGTAAGTTTTGCCTAATTTATAAGTATCTGTGTTGAATTTTTTTTAGTATGTTTCATCATACATTTATTGAAAGTGATTTTCAAGTGACTTTGTAGGGGGAAAAATATGAATTTATGCATGTAAATATATATATTCGGTTGATGGTGGACCAAAAACATTCCATTGTCCCCCGTGTGTCCCATCTTCTGGAAAATTATGGTAATCAAAAATAGCATTTGTAATACAGTACAGTACATAGTGCACAAATTTATTGTGCACATCAGTTGTTAGGTGATGTATTATCTCCGTCAGAGTATTTCAAATTGGTGTAATGACCAAACCACACATCAGAAGATGAGATGACGACGTTTCGGTTCATCCTGGACAATTATCAAGTTGATTGATAATCGACTTGATAATGGTCCAAGACTGATCAAAATGTTGTCGTCTCATCTGGTGTGTAGTTTGGTCATCATATCTTCAGCCACGTTATTGTGACTCATCGACTGCTTAATTGGTGTATGCAATTCATCTCACGGCGCACACACTGCTTACCCAGAAGGTTTAATACAGTGGTAGATGGGTTGGTCCTGGTTAAAAATGTACGGCACCGAGGTATCTGTTCAGATGTTGATGTTTATTTTTTTTAACCATTTAACTTGGAGTCTGGATTATATAATAACACCTCACATATTCCTTCAAAGATTAGTGCTTTGCATTATTCACCTGTTATACAGTCTTGTAGTAGTGCTGCTGATCCTGTTTATTTTTGTTTAGAAGCTCGTATTCTACATGCATTTTAATTGCTAAGAATGAACAAGCAGTGAGACCTTAAATATATTTCATACCCTGTTATCAAAGTCGTGTCCCTGATATGTTCAAGGTATTATGATCAACTCTTTCTCTTGATTTTCCATCCTTTAAGAAATAAATAATTCACTGTAAACTTATATAAACTAACCCAACTAGAAATGTACTAAACAGGCATTTATGAATAAAGTTTTTGAATTGGAATGAAACTGTTTTGCCCAACTAGAAATGTGCAAACCCAAGCAACCCACCTAACCTATTGAGGCCAGTGCTTAAAAAAATGTCAATATTACAACGCTTTAATTTTGACTAATATGTACGTCGATTGTTAAAAGTTGGTCGATTTAATAAACATGGGATGTAGAGTAATAGATTACGGGCTGGGTTTAGATTAGGGAGTTGTTTGAAATGCTCATTCAAGATAATGACACGTTCCATTCTGTCTCAATTTTGGAAGATAAAATATCAGCCAGTATTTCTTTGCCAAGACTGAGGAGGAGTTCAGGAATGCAGGTTCTATCATATCGCATGACTTCAAATTTCCGATAAAGGAGAAATCATAAATTGTTTAATTTTATTTTATTGGACACATTTTATCTTTGGAGAACAACACCATTTGCTTATCCTTGTTACTTCAGTTTGGGCCAAAAGATGCATAACGAATATTGAATTGAGCAATAGAACCCTTAACTACCTAGTGCTATACTGTACTCTACCTTGATAAAATCTCATCATACATGGTGAAAATTACAACTTACATATGATTTTAAAAGAAAATTTTTGTATGCTCTTAGACACTAAGGCCTACTGATAACTGTTTTTCTTATTCTGTGCATTGATCGTATTAATGAAATGCAGTCAAGTTTCGATTGTTATTGGGCATTATAGGTACTGTACTCTTCTGTATCCTAAATTCATAAGTGTGTGAAAGCAGAAGGGCAGAATCCATAGAGTTTTGTCACAAAATTTAGGAGATATGTTTTTACTGTAGAGTACAGTACTGTACTGTATATTCACCTCGTGCTTGGTCCCCCCCATTTCCACACCACAATACTCACTCCCATCACCAGCCACACCCATCTACCACCACCTTGTGATTACTACAATCCACACTCCCCCTCATGTATGTCCACACATCCACATCCACAGGACCTCATGACTGAGTGGACAGCGCTCAGGGGTCGTAATCCTAATGGCCCGGGTTCAATTCCCGGCAGAATTTCCTCTTTCTTTTTTCTTTCTCTTCCTCTTGTTTCTCTTATGTTCCCATTCTTACTCCAATTATTACACCCTATATTACACCTTACCTCCTGTACCTTTTGCCTTGCTTTTATCTTTCTCTAATATTTCTGTCTCCTCACCTATCTCTTGCTTTACTTAATGCCCTTGCCTCATCACAATCAACTTGATAATGGTCTAAGATGGACTGAAATGTCGTCGTTTCTTCAATTTCTAACATGTGGTTTGGTCAACAATTAAGGATATTGTTCATGAAGAAGCTGGAAGAGTCTTCAACTTTCATGTTGTTTATCACAGTGCAAAACATAGTTTCGTATTCTTCTTTCATGACAGTCCTATAAGTTTACACAGACTAATTTTATGCTGTTAGCATTTGCTTCTCATTTTTCTCTTGCTATTGTTCATAGTCTATTGGTATATTTTTAATTTATTTTTAATTGTATTTTCATTGAGTTGCTTCATTGTATTCCTTCACATATGTTGCACATAAACATTTCCATATAAAGATACTTTTCTCAGTTTTTACAACTTCATAAAATGCTAACTGTACTTTGTAAATGCAGCTATGGAATGTATTTTCCAGCATATAACACACGTAATTTACGAGGAAATTGAGTGATTTTTTATATATTTCATCATACATTTATTATAAGTGATTTTCATTGGTTTTGTAGGGTAACCATATGATTTTTGTGCATGTGAATACTGTACAATATATGGGGCTAGTGGTGGACCAAAAATATGCGTCCTATCTTCTGGAAAATATGGTCCGTACTCAACATGCGAATTACTGTGCTACTCTGTTTCTCTTGAGTATTTCAACCCATTCTCCAAAAATGATAGTACTTACAGAAACTTTTTTGGTGGAACATTTAAAAATATACTATTGCAGCCAACAATGTTTGTTTTGTATTACAGGTACTGTATTGCTGTTGTACAGAGCACAAAAAAATAACCAAAAACCAAACCTAAATTTTGTCCTAATATAACACATATATGTGCTAAATTAGGCCTAAGATAGTTCATATTAGGTCTAAAATCTCTTATTTACACCTTGGTCAAGTTAGATTAGCATCTTTCGTTAATTTTCCATTTTTTTAGCATGCTAATTCAGCTAACTCAGTAGTGCAAAACATTAATTTTTTTGTATGTTTAACCAAATAATTGCTTTAAGTACCATCATTGCTGGAGGATGGGCTGAAGTATTTAGTAAAATTAAATTGGTTCACGTATTATAACTCAAATGTATGGATGGCTGTGTGCACATATGGGTAGGTGGATGTGGTAGGATGCTTGCGTGCATGCCATGCGTGTATGTCCCATGGTGTGAGGTATTCTTATTTACTGTTTCAGCTTTTGATGTCGATATTGCCACAGGTGGATCTTATGTACTGTAATCTAGTGTATTGTTGCATGTTGATGGATCTCTCTTGCTTATGAAAGTTATGGCTTGCAAGATATTTTGTTTATAAGCAACTAACAGCTATGTTTGAAAAAAATATATATATTAACTGATTAATCTAACAATTCATTAGGTTTGTTGTGTGTGTGTGTATTTATAGTACTGTATCACATTTTCTGGCATTTAAATTAGGTTTTTTCAGTGCATTTCAGCGCGCAATCAACTTGAGACCATCCTGAAGAGCCATCAGCTGTGCTTGAACATTACTTGATGAAGTCTGCATGTTAGTTTTAACAAATTGGTTATCCTTTGCTTATCTTGAGGAACAAGACTAAACACACAGTTGAAAGAAGGATATTTGAAACATGCAACGGAAAAAAAATGATAAATTTGCCAAAACCTGATACAGGTTGTTAGGTCAATAGCTGGACATTACAATTCTTTTCAGGGTACTGTCTGGACTACGATTCATGAATCGCCTTTGCGCCTACTGACGAGATTCATACCTTACCTTGATCTTGGCAGCATAGTGGTGCGGGTGGTATTTATTAAACACCTTATGAGCTCTGATTTTCTTAAGAGGTCCCACAATCCAAGGTTTGTTACTATGCTATGAATGGTGTTGATGCACTTGAGAACTCGTAGTACCGACTAATCTGCCGTGATCAAGGAGGTACAGATCAGACAGTGGACACTTAGGAGGCTTGATGAATCCCGGCCTTGTACTGTATTTTGGAGTTAAGATGTCTTAGCTGCTTCTTTGTGTTTATTTTCTAGGGTGTTACTTCTGTAGCTGCCTCTCTTCTTGTTTGCTTCCACTAAGAGTTCTTGTAGGGAAGCATTGGTGGTGATTTTACTTTGGATTTGTGTACAGTATTTTGGTCTATACACAGACTAGAAGACCAAAATAAATTCACTACCACTACTTCCCCTTCAAGAAGAACTTCTAGCAGACGCAGCAAAAAAAAAAAAAAAAAACTTTCTCCCTCTCTTTCTCACTCCTCTTTCTCTCTCCTCTCTTTCTCCCTCCTCTTTCTTTCTCCCTCTCCTCTCTTTCTCCCTCCTCTTTCTTTCTCCCTCTCCTCTCTTTCTCCCTCCTCTTTCTTTCTCCCTCTCCTCTCTTTCTCCCTCCTCTTTCTTTCTCCCTCTCCTCACTTTCTCCCTCCTCTTCCTTTCTCCCTCTCCTCTCTTTCTCCCTCTCCTCTCTTTCTCCCTCCTCTTTCTCCCTTTCTTTCTCCCTCTCCTCTCTTTCTCCCTCCTCTTTCTCCCTTTCTTTCTCCCTCTCCTCTCTTTCTCCCTCTCCTCTCTTTCTCCCTCCTTTCTCTATTTATCCCTCCTTTCTCTATTTATCCCTCCTTTCTCAATTTATCCCTCCTTTCTCTATTTATCCCTCCTTTCTCTATTTATCCCTCCTTTCCTCTCTCTCTCTCTCTTTTTCATTCTTTCTTTCTTTCTTTCTTTCGATGTTATTGATTTTGTTCATCAACAATAAAAGATAGCTGGAGGATATACAGTATTCATTCAGATTGATTTAAGGAAACAGTAATCTTGTTTGGTAAGAAAAATTAACGTTTCATTTCAGAGTACTGTATACTTATTTTTCTGTTAAATTGTAATAAATGCATTGTCTTTACATCAGATACTTTACTTTCTCTCTGCAACCTCCCTTTCCTGAGGAGGTTACGTCACCTAGAATCTGCCTCCAGACATTTTAGTGATGTTAAGTACTAAGTAACGTATTGGGTTGTGTTAAGAAACTTGTAAGAGTTAGTGTTGGTTAATCATTTGCTAATAGTTGGCACATTTAAGCAAGAACTGTGACAAAAAAAAGGAAAGGATATTGTCTTGGCATATACAGTAAATAAAAAAAATTGGGAAGAGAGAAATATAGATAGCATGGTACAAGTAAAAAAAATTATGGTTAACCAAATCATTGAAATGACATTTGTAGAGTGATACAGTATAGTGAAAGCAGCTGTTCAGTGTTGCTGCATTGAATGTAAGCAATGGAAAAAAAATTATCAGTTGAAGAAATGGAACTGACTTTTGATTGTTCCTGGAGCACATCCCTAGACATCCAAGACCAAACCTTCTACTCTATACAGTACTATGGAAACTTTTACAGTGCTGATGCTCATATAACACTGCATGTAATAATGTAAGGTTTGTTTTGAGTATTGTTAATAGTGTTCCGTCAACATTATTATTTCATAAATTTATAACGATGCTCGTGAGCACATTTTCCAGCCAGCACCTCCCGGTGGCATGTGGCAGCTTTATTGTAGTGTATTTTATCATGGTATAAGCACTTGGTCTGTGTGCATGTGCGTGTATGTAATGCATGATATAGTACAAAATTTTCCTCTGATCTAGTATGCTTTTTGCATCTCTTTTTTTTTAAGTACTGTATTGTTATTGTAAGCCTACTCTACATAACAGTTTGTTTTCATGTTTTGCTCAGCATTGTATGTTGCTTTGTATGACGATTTGTGCTTTTGTGTCCCTAGTTAGAATTACCAGTTTGTACTAGATGCTGTTTGTCCAAGCTTCATTTCCTGGTATTAATATCTTCATTTTATGTTGTTGCTGCAGTGTTAGATAAAGTTTAGTTTTTCGTATGTGGATCCATTATCAAGGGAATTTAAAGTTATGTAAATGACAGAACCTAATGTTGTGAATTTGTAAAATAGGTTTGTCACACCTTATTTTGTACGGGCTAGGAAGCCAGATGCCCTATGCAAGTAAATAGGTAAATCTAAAGATTTGTTTCCAATGAATGGTATGCAACAGCTAATGATGCACCATATTATCAGTACACACTACTACCAGTACTGATCTTTTGACTCTTAATAGTGTGATACAGGAATTATATTCTTTTTATTTTATATTCTTAACCGAAATGCTTCGAGTAAAATGTAATGCGATTTATAAAATGTTATTAAAGTCAGAACTGGAACTTTCATAGTTTGTAGAATAGGGGGAAATACTAACTCCATTTGACTAAAATGGACTGAAAGGGTAGTAAACAAGATACAATATATATAATATGCTTTTCCATATTCTAATTACAGTGTATTATATTTTAAATTTGAATAAGGTTTCAAGATTGTGTGTGGAATATATTAGACCAGTTTTAGCTCTGAATTACCATTGTTCCAAATCACCATTTAGTTCCAAACCATTGCTAGGATCTAACACTAGGCCCACACATCTATGCTCAATAATAATACTGTTCTAGAAAAAGAACTCGAAGTTTAAGGACTGTAAAAAGTACAGAAGAATGAAAAAGTCGTTTAGTATACAGGAGGTATCACCTCTGGTTGGATATGTGAGAGGACACTGGGAGAATAAATGACACTTGAGAGATCCATTTTGGATTCTGGGTATGCACTTGGTATAAGTTATTTAGTTATATCAGGGTTTATTCAACATATTGTCAGCTGTGTAACCTGTAGGAACACTTCAGCTTTTAATAATTGTTCAATATTTGAGTTTGGGGGGTAGGAATAATTTGATATAATCTCTCGGCATCACGAGAGTTTAGTTGTATTGTGAATTAAAGGTAAGAAAAAGATTTAATTTTCTGCTTGGATCTGCTTCATATTTGTTGTTATTTTTTACATTAGTGTTGGTTGTGTTGTAGCCAGTTTTTTTTTATTTTATTTATTTTATTTAGCTTTAGTTTTTCTCCTTAGTTTTGTTAATTTGGTGTGTTTATGTTTGCAGGTTGTGGTGTAGGCGTTTGGACTGTAGTAGGACTAAGGCTGCGTGTATGTTGTTGTGTAGTGTGTGGCTTACTGCATGATGGCTGCTACTGCTGCCTTGGAGGGTGCTGGCTCCTCCAGCAAGGAGGAGCTCAATATGCCCTCTGTTGTTCAGCCTCGTAGAGGAGCCTCCGCTGGCACCACTCTGTTGCATGACTCTGCACTCCGCACTGCCACCAACAAAGCTGCTACCAGTTCCCCTGCATCAGTTGGAGCCTCACTACATTCATCCATATCTACACCCACAGGCACCAAGCTGGCTGTGACCACACCCTCTGAGTCACCTGCGGAGGGTGAAGGTATCAAGATTGTTATAGACGAGGAGAAAGAGATCGCACTTAACCAGCTGGAGGAGCTGGAAGTGGCCATCAAGGTACGGAAGGTAACCAAGGTTGACGGTCGGAAGATTCGATGGATTGAGTATCGTGCCCGTAAGCAAGCTGAAGAGGCAAATAAAACTCCCGTGAACACAAAGAGAAATGCACGTTGGTCAAAGTACAAGGAAGTGGAGAACAGTGAAAATGATGCAAATGTTGTGAATAACAATAACAACAACAATAATAATAATAATAGCAAGAGTGAAAGCACTATGAAAGTGGATATGGCAAGTACACCACTAAGTGTGGTTGGAACTAATAATGTCCTGGAGAGTATGAAGCAACAGTTTCTGCAGGGCACAGAAAATGTAGATGAGCCCCTCGCAAATGGCACCACTCAAAAGAGAAAATCGGGACGAACTCGTAGGTCAGTCAGCACTCCTGAAGGAGTGAACTCCAATAGTAGCTCCCCTCAAAAGTTAAGCCCTTCTGAAACCAAAGGAACAAATCTTCGTAGTGCAATTGAAGTAAAGAATAATTCTTCTGGAAATGGCTCACTTATAGACACTACACAAAGTATGCCAAACACACCAGCTACACCCTTTACCTCAACTCCAGCTCTTACAGCATCTATTGAGAAAAAGTTTTTCTACCCCAAGTCTCTAACTAAAGGATTACGTGAGGTCCGCAAGATAGAAAATGGTACTGATGGGGAAGTTACTGTAAAAGCAGAGGATGTGAAAACACCAGCTTCTTCCCCAATTTCTTCTTTATCTTTAGGAGAACATATTCCAGCCTTACCAGAAGAAAAATCAGAAACTAAAACTACTTGTCCCCTTGTTACAGCAGCTGCAAAATTGATTTTGCCATCTGCCAGGTCAAGATCTGCAGACAACACATTAGCAAAAAACAAAAAAATTGGTGCTCAAAAAGGAAGCTTTAAAAAAGCTGCTGCCAAAGCTGGAGGAAGATCAGAATCAGAACCAAGAAGCATAATGAATGGTCATGCTGAAATATTACTAAACGGTTCAGCTGAAGAGAAGAGCTCCTCTCCGGCAGAAGGTTCATCTGTAAGTGAACCTTCTACTCCGAACCGAAATAAGATGAACAAGGAGAGCTCCCCTGACAATGTTCTTGAGCCTGACTCGCTGTCGAGACGACCAAGAGGAAGACCACCTCGGAGAGTCTCTTTGATTACAAAAGCTAACAGTACTACCTCATCAGTTAAATCAAGTAAGAAACTAAAGACTGTGGTGGCTGATGTTCATAATACTATGAATGGCGAGCCACAGACTGTGATCCCAGTTAGTAGGCCAGTTTTAAGAGGGAAGAGAGTTTCTCCAACTAAAAAATCTCAGAAAGTGGCAGCATCAGTTCTCCAAGGGGATACTGATGATTTAAGCACCAAGGGCTTGTCTCCACTAAAACAGCCAAAAACTCATGAAGAATTTAAATCCAAAGCTGACAAGAATCAAAGTGATCTTCAGCTAATTCTTCCAGTGCATAGTTCTAAAAAAAGGAAATATGTTGCGAGTAAAACAGATAGTGAGTCTGATCAAGGAGAGAAAGAAGGTAAGGAGAATTCAAGTGCCTCAATGTGTAATCAAACACCAATACCCCCTGATAAAACCCAGAGTACAAAGTTGGTAAAAGGCATCCAGAAGCCTTCCCATCAAGAAGTGCCCTCTTTGCCTGAACCTGAAAATCCCACTGCCATTTCATTAAGCCTTATAGCTGATAAGGAACCTAAATATTCCAAAAGGGGTCCAAGACTTAAAGTTGTTAAAGCCAAAATCAAGAAAACAAACGTGACTACGGCAAAAACTGCAGCAGGGAAAAAGATCACATCAGCAGGAGGTAACAAGAAAGGTAAAGGTGGCCAAGCGCAAAAAAGTAATAACGTGCAAAAGCACATATCACCAAAGAAGGGCAAAGCTTTACCAAAGGTTATTATTGTAGATAAAGAAGTATCTGCAGAAAAAGTTAATCCTTCACCAAAAGTTATCACTGAAGATACGCTTTTGCAAGTGGGTAGTACTTTGCCGAAGATGAATTCTAGTGAAAAAGATGAAAGTAGTTTAGCAAACATCATCTCCCCAACCTCTGATTCTTCTAAGAAAACAATTTCTCAGAAGGAAAATATTTTAAATCTGAGTAACTCTACAGATAAAGACGTTTCACCACAGAAGAACAGTACCAAATCTAAACCCGTAGAGAATGGCATGCCTAGGATGGACATCAAAGTTTTGTCAGAAATAAACTCTACAAAAAAAGATATTTCTCTCCAAGAAAGTAATAATTTGTCACAATGTAATTCTGGAAAAAATATTTTAGATAAGAGTGGTGGTTCTGTAGAAACTGATTGTATAGATAAAGATAATTGTGTACTAGATAGTAATAATGTGGTGGAAGGTAAGCTTAAAGAGGAAGATACGTCAACAAAGGAGGTATCGTTTTTATCAGGAGCTAAGTCCATCGAAGATCCTTCTATAGGGGAGGGTAACTCGCCCAGAGAAGATAGTTCTATAAGAGAGCATAGATCTCTGCCAGGAGCCAAGTCGTCAAATGATGATGTTTGTATAATGGAAGGTAAATCTTTGCCAGGTTCTAAGTCAACAGAAGAAGATACTTCAATAAGGGAGGGTAACTTGCCCACATATGAGGGCTCAGTAAGAGAACATAGATCAGTGCTAAGTGCAGACTCTGTAGTTGTTTCTAAAGGGGATTATAATTCTTTGCTAGGAGCAAAGTCAACAGAAGATGCTTCTATAAGGGAAGAAGATAATTCTTTGCCAGGAGCAAAGTCCACAGAAAATATTTATAAAAGAGAGGGTAATTCTTTGCCAGTAGCAAAGACCACAGAAAGTACATCTAAGGGAGAGGGTAATACCTTGCCAGTAGCAAAGTCCAAAGAAGATGCTTCTATAAGGGAGGGTAAATATTTGCCAGGAGCAAAGTCTACAAAAGGCACTTATAAAAGGGAAGGTAACTTGCCCACTGATGCTGTTGTAAGGGAACGTAAATCCCTACCAGGAGCAAAATCTACTGAAGAGGCAGCTTCTAAAATGGAAGGTAGCTTGCCCACACAAGATACTTCTATAAAGAAGTATAAATCTCAGCCAAGAGAAAAATCCACAGAAAATGCTTCTAAAATAAAGGACAATTATTTGTCAGCAGCAACATCCACAGATGTTTCTGTAAGGGAGGGTAATGCTTTGGTGGGAGCAAAGTCCACAGAAGAGACGTCTACATGGACAACCAACTTGTCCACAGAAGATACTTCTGTAAGGGACCACAAATCTCTGTTGAGAGTAAAATCTACAGAAAATGCTTCCAAGATGGAGGATAATTCTCTGCTAGTAGCAGAGTCCAATGATGATACTTCTGTAAGGAAGGATAAATTTTTGCCTGTGGCAAAGTGTACAGGAGATGACACACCTGTTCAGATGAATAATACTTTGGCTAGCCTGGAGTCTATAGAGAAAGATGTTTCTCTACAGGAAAATAGTACTATACCTGAGGTAGAGCCTTTAAAGAAAGATGTTCCAGTACAAGAAAGTAGTATTTTGATAAAATCAAAGTTTGTAGACAAGGATACATCACAGAACAATAATTGTCAGACAAAAGTAGAGTCGATAGGTGGTCTGTCTTTACAGATTAGTAGTATTGCACCGAAAGTCATGTCTTCAGAAAAAAATGCTTCTATAAAGGAAACTAGTCCATCATCAAAAGAAAATTTTATCAATGAGAAACCTCCAGTACTCGAAAATATTGTTTTGCCAAAAATATGTTTGGTAGAAAAAGGTAAGCCTGTACAAAATGTAAATTCTACTAATAATAATGATCCTCTACAGAAGGGCATAAATGCACTTAAAGAAAATAAGGCAAGCAGAGGCATTCAGGAAGTAAAAGATAGCAAACTGCAAAAAGTTATTGTTGCACTGAGCAGAAATCAGTTGAAAAATGATAAAACACACAAGAATCAACCATTGCAGAGAGACATTTCATTTACCAAAGCTAACCCAGACAAAATTGAGAATCAGAATGCTCCACATGTTCAGCAAGCGTGCCCAAACCCAAGAGAATACCAAGCCCAAGTAGCTGGACAAGCTGAGAACCATACTCCATCTTTGGAAAAGAATTTAGATAAAAATCTAAGCCAGGTTCAGAAAGATAGGACATTACAGAAAAATAGCCCAGTTCAGAGAGGTAGTCTGCCAGAGAATGATGGTCTACTTTTTAAAGGTGGACTACCTTTGAGAGGTAATTCCAGTAATGACAGAGGTTCAGTATCAAAAGGCATTACCGCTCAGAAAAATAACCCAACTAATAAAGGTCCTGCTCAAAAGGATAATCCCATGGCAAAAATTGCTTCTGCATATAGTCAGGTGTGTCCACCATTAAAATGTGAAGTTCAGAGAAGCATGTATGTAAAAGACATTATGAAAACAAACATCATCTCACCATCAAACAGGCCAAATGAAAAACAGGTAAAGGAAGTTGAACTAATAACTGAAGTGCCAAATTCTTGTATCTCGGAGCAAAAGATTGCCAAAGACTGTATCACGGGAAAAGGTCCTGCATCCCAAGAAATTGTGATTGTTAAAGATACTTCTAAACTAGAGAGAGAGGTTGAACCAAATCAAGAAACAGAGGTAGAAGTTAACCACATAGCAAAAGTTGAAATACCACCAAAGAACAATGGTGAACAGAAAAGTGAATTGCAGGTAACTAGCCAAACACAAAAGGGTAAAGGCAAGAAGCAAGCTCCAACAGGTATTTATCAACGTGTGAGTGGTCAGAGTATTACCGAAGTAAAAGAATGCAGAATAGTCGCCTCAAGATGTGGTGAAAGTTCTCAATCTCAACAACATACACATGTACCAGCTAAAATATATAATAATGAAGTCAAGAGTAACAAAGATAATAGTAATCATAATGTTACCAAAGATCTAAAAACTAGTCAGGCATTAAATGCATCCACCTCCTCAGCTGTTAATCAAGTAAAAGAGAAAAATAAATTAGTACAGAATGAGACTTCCATATTGGAAGAGAAGGCAGCCGCAGGACCATCATCCACAACGTCTGAGGTTCCACCGTCTTTAACTGCAAAATCAAAGGAAAAACTTCCCAGAATTTTGAAGCAGCTTTTTCAAGATGAGGGTGTACAGAATATGCTCAAGAGTATGGGTGAAGACACTAGTGTTGCACCTGAAACTTCACCAAATAATGACCCTGGCACTCATAAGTTGCGTCCTAAAAGAACAACTGAACCCATGTTGTCCTCTTCTCCAGAATTAGATGCATTAGAAGCTTTCTTTGCATGTGGAAGCAAGAGGAAAAAAAGAGGCACCGAGCTCGACACATTGTACATGGATGAAGGTGTCCTTAATCTTCTGACCAGCTTGGAGACCCATTCTAGAAGAAGTCATTTAGATGATGCATCTAGTGACACATCTCAAGCTAGTAGTTCTAGGAGTGTTAAAGGTAATAAATTTGGTAAATCTTCCCTTGAAGTAAGTTCTGAGAGCAGAAAACGGAAGTTAAGTGGAGCTAGTATAGTTAGCAATACCTCAAATAGAGCTATGCAACCACCAGATATCAAAAGGCCTTGCCTGGAAAGCCAGAATCCAAGTGCTGATCCGTATGCGCTGGATGCTGCTGAGGAATTCCAGGAACGAATTATTAGTGGCGAACCCATCTCCTCTGAGATGGATGTAAATTTAATGAAGAAAAAAGGAAGGCCATCTCTTCCATTGTCTGTAAGACAAAAGAATAAAGCAATAAGAATACAATTAAAACTCCAAAAACAGAAGCAGATGAAGGGTATGGCTTCTGATTTTACCCAACTCAAGGAAGATGATAACATGAATTTGGCAGAGCTGAAGGAAGTCTTGAGGAAAGCCAAAGAAACATTTAATGAAACCCCTCTGACAGGCACTGCTATAGAGAAAGTGTCAGACAAGTCTGTTCCTCCTCTGAAGATCAAATTAGCATCTGAAAGTGTTACTATTAAGTCTGTGACCAGGCCTAGTCCTGTTCAACATAGGCCTACAGCTGCAGGTTTAGATATAGGGAAACAGCAAAGATTACCTCCCAGACAAACTGTTAGTGACATTCCCAGTAGACCTGTACCAAGACTTACAACAGCACTTCCTGAGTCAAGAGTCTCGGCTCCTGATTCAAGAGTCTCGGCTCCTGAGTCGAGAGTCTCGGCTCCTGGGTCGATCTCTGCTCCTGAGTCAAGAGTCTCTGCTCCTGAGTCAAGAGTGACAGCTCCAGTCTCTAGAGTGTCAATGCCAGACTCCAGAGTGTCGGCTTCGGAGTCAAGAGTGTCAGCTCCAGAGTCAAGAGTGTCAGCAAGAAGTACCATGGAGAAACACAGATCCTATCCAGAAAGACGAACACCACCACCACAATTTACAAGACTTGATAACATGTCGTCCAACCCTCCTAGTCTTACAAGTAAGTTCATACACATAATGTTTAGTATAATCTTTGATATTCATGATAGTTGTATTGTGCGATGACATCACTTTTTTAATTCTGTAAGCTAAACATACATAATAATGTGCTTGAGTAAATTGATTTATGCTATAAAAAAGTACTAACGACTTGGAGTATTTCATTAGGTAAATTATTTAACATAAGTTTGAATCAAAATAATTTGTTTTTGTAAAGAATGAGGGGTTGACTGAACAGGTAAATAACAGGCACAAATTAAACACAAAACAATGGGTATAAATTTGATAAGTTTAGATTCAGGCAAGAGCCGGATAAATATTGGTTTGGAAAGTGTTGCTGATTTAAAGAACAAATTACTGGGTTACATAATAAAAGTGGGACCAGTGGATTGTTTCAAGAGTAGGTTGGATATAAATGAGCTTGGGTGGGTAAAAATAGTAACTGCCTCATAAAGGCCAATAGGGGGCTACCTCGTATGGCCAATAGGAACTGTCTCAAATGGGTCAATAGGAGCTGCCTTGAGTGGGTCAATAGGAGCTGCCTCATATGGGTCAATAGGAGCTGCCTCATATGGGTCAAAAGAAGCTGCCTCGTATGGGTCAATAGGAGCTGCCTCGTATGGGTCAATAGGAGCTGCCTCGTGTGGGTCAATAGGAGCTGCCTCATATGGGTCAATAGGAGCTGCCTCGTATGGGTCAATAGGAGCTGCCTCGTATGGGTCAATAAGAGCTGCCTCAACTGGACCAATAGGAGCTACCTCATATGGTCAATAGGAGCTACCTCGTTTAGTTCAGTAGTACTGTAGCTTGCTTGTACAGTATACTCCAATAGTGCCTGTCTCATATGGGTCAATAGGAGCTTCCTCATATGGGGTCGATTGGAACTGCCTCGTATGGGCCAATAGGAACTGCCGCATGTTGGTCAGTAGGAGCAGTGTGTGGTCATTCCGTATACGAGACAATTCGACGAAGCTCATTTTCTGTTTGTTAAACCATGTGTATTGTTGGGCTAAGATGTATTACATTAGGTTAGGTTGTCTTGGGCTTGGTTGGGTCAGGTTAGGTTGGGCTGAGTTAGGTCAAATTAGGTAGCTTTCAAAATCCATTTGTCATGTTATACGTCTTGCGTATAACATGACCTGTATCCAATTGGAGCTGCCTCGTAAAGACCAATAGTCTTGTTCAATTTCATTAATTCTTGTGGTTTTATTCTGCAACCCTAACTGTTGAAATATTTATTGTCTTTGCAAATCCAGTTCTCATTCCATTTTATTTTGAGGGACTTGCTATAAACGGATTAAATATCATAACGTTAAGGCTTAACTAATCAGCCCTACAATTAAAATTTTCAATTTCTTTATTATGCACCCCATACCCATGTCGTGGGTTCGTAGTTATGTAAGTTCATATGCATACTGTACAGTATATGACAAAGTCTATGGAAATGGTGTGCCATATTTCACAATACACATTTTCACGTTTCCCCAACAGATTGTTTACAGATTTGTTTAAGCATGTTGTTTATATTTTAATGCACATAAACATATGAGGCAGAAATTCTAACAGTGCAAACTTACACCATTTAAGCTTCTAGTGTACAATCCATACAAACTAAGGAATCAAATTTCTAGCATTTTTGTATTTTTTTGTATTTCTAGCATACAAAGATGATGCCTTAACCCTGGTACTGCACACCTCTTACATGTGGCAACTCTGGTGTGCAAGAAAAAATAATTTTAAACTAATTTATTTTTTTACTAATTTGCTAAAATGCATGACCTGAACATATTGATAGATCAAATGTTTGGAACATGACTATGCTAAAAAATATGGTGCACATATTACTCACACATAGTGTAGTTTTAGAACAATAAAACTGTGTTTTTGTTTTATACACACATTATGTGTGTATATAATGGTAGTAATGATTGAAAGGTAACAATTAAAAGAGTGAAGTTTCATAGGAAGGAATGCATTAGTAGATAGGCACGAATGTAGTGAGGAAAGAAAAAAGAAATAAAGTGAAAGAGAGAGGGGGTGGGGAGGAAGGAAAAAGAGAGAGGGGGTGGGGAGGAAGGAAAAAGAGAGAGGGGGTGGTTGATAGGAAGGCAGGTAGGTAGGTAGGGTGGTTGATAGGTAGGTAGGGTGGTTGATAGTAAGGTGGGTAAGAGTAAGGTAGGTAGGTAGGGTGGGTGATAGGTAGGTAGGGTGGTTGATAGTAAGGTGGGTAAGAGTAAGGTAGGTAGGTAGGGTGGGTGATAGGAAGTTAGGTAAGTAGGTTATGAAATGCTATGTTGTTAATGAAGACTTTTTTTAAGATAATCACAATTCTATTTGTTTGTACACTAGAAATCTACAATCTTTGAATATTTTCAGGCTTTACATCATTAATCAGAAATTTTGAGGGTAATGGAAATCAAAGAAGCAGGCAACGATATGGAGGAGAATCCGTTCGTCAGTCGCAGAGGGCAAGTGTCCGACAGAGTGAAGGCAACTATCATTATCGGGACATATCCCTCAGGAAATTTAACAATTTCATGCAAATCATTCTATCCCCTTCAACAACTAAAATGAAGAATGCTTTAAATTCAAGGGTAAGAAAACTTGTCAACAAGACCTGCCAAATTATAATTTTTAATTGAACATTCATTATTTATGTTGGGTATAGAGTACACAATATCATTGTAATTATAATTTATTGTTGTTATTCTTTCAATTGTTTTAGCTAATTTTCTGAGCTGTCAGATTCTGCTGCTTTCTAAGTGAGTTCCACTGTATCCAAGGCTAAGAACATTCAACATGACCCACATAATGCTTGGATGTCACAAGGCATTTTTCAAACTCTCTTCAGGGCCATTTAAGATGTATGGGAGTCACTGGAGAATTACTTGTAATGTATGAAGACAGACAGCAGCTCATAGAAAATAACTTGCTTGGCTATCTCGGCTGATGTTCACCTGAAGCACAAATCCTGCTGTTTGGGGGCTGAGATTTTGGTTATTGCTGTTGTCCCATTTGCATGTTCACTCTTCCTTGACCATGATACCATACAGATCACACTTTAGCTATCTGCTGCTTCTTCGGTTGGCTCCACTTAGGGAGGGCATTTCTGGTGATTTGCCAAGAGCCTACTTCACTCTTTGTGCCAATGGTGTTGGGCTGTTTGTGAAAAACCAGCTTGTTGCAGCCCCTCTCTCCTGAACTACTTCTTTCAAGAGGTTTAGTATTAGTCATGTGCAGCAGTTCGCTTTGATATGTGAGATTTTCCCATATTATTTACAGTCTTCTGAGCCTTCCAGCCTGTTCTCTGAAGGTGTTAAGCATACAATATATGTTTTTCCTCAATAGCAATGTGCACCACTATTCCAAATTGTTGGACCTAGTTTATTAGTTCAACCAGAGTACAATTTTCAATGTTTGTATTATTGCATTAAAACATTCTAGTTATATGTTCACATCCATAGCATACACCTGAAATATTTCATTGTGGACAGGCTGGTGAATTTAATTCATGAACTTTAGTGTTTGTTGGGGCAAGTTGGGTATGTTCAGTTATGTTTCGTCATTGTGTGCTTGCATGGTCCATGCTCTGTACCTACCAAAAAGAACCTTGGCACAGTTGTGTGAACTTTTACTCTCTTTTCTGGTATCCCTATTCTCTTGTTGTCTTTAGGTGAACATCATTTGGTTAGTGATCACTAGGAACACTTTTGGCCTCTTCTTCATTCTGCAGGTGGAGAAAAAGGACCTGGTGACTGGCCAGAGGTCTTGTAAGTACACGTAGTCTGTTTGCATTTTGTGCATGGCTATGAGGACAATGCTTCTTGTCGAATTACAAACCTGTGGATGTTGCCGTTTAGTGTTAGTTCTTGTTGAAATTTTGGTTTTTGCATGCTGGTGCTTGGCATTTGGGTCAGTTCTCATGGGATAATCTTCATTTGCAGTATGGAAGGGTGCTGGTAAGAGTGTGAATTCAGGCAACACTCCCTCTTTACCACCTTTTCAATTTTGGGTTCAGGTAGGATCCACATTTCTTTTTGGGCTGCGTCATTAGGAGATGGAGAAGAGCCCAAATATCAGGCCAAAACAAAATAGAAAATACTGTGGCCAAAACTGCAAACAACAGGGTGGTTGGCATGAGGCAATATCTTCTGTTTATTAAATAATATTTTGGTGGCCACAGTCTCCGACTGTTAGTGCCCTTTGTTAGCCTTTTATACCTGGCACACTAGTTAATATCTTAACATTCAAACTCATAATATTTTCTTGGAAGGTTTGGGTGGAAGTTCATTCAAAAACTTAGTCCTCAGATGCATTCCACTTGCCTCCCACCTGTACACGGTACAGGAACTTCTTGAAATTTTTACTACTTGGTTGTGTATCCGGCTTCCTTCAACATTCCCTTGTCCTTCCTTCCTTTCAATTTAAATAGGCTGCCCTTGTCCACCTTATTTATTTGAGAATCGGTATCGGTTAATAAGACATTATTGGAATGGGTCAGAATATTAGTACAATTTTGGTTTTTCTCTAGTGTAAGTGCCTATGACTTGCTTGAACCCTATGGAAGTCTTTAGGGAATAGTTGAAGGTCTCTCCTGTGGTACCAGTGCAGTGTTGTCCTGTCTGACTCTTGTACTTTCCTATTTACCACACTGGAACTTACTTTAGGAAGCATCACAATGCTCTGCATAGAAAATCATTACATAATACACAAAACCTGTATTTTATGTATTTTATTACTGATAGAGGAATTTTTTTTTTAATTACAGGTTTTACGAGAGCTGTGTGAGGCACTTAACATCCTGAAGCGTGATGATTCTGTACGAATTGTTTTGCTTACTGCTACTGGCTCTACGTTCTGCCAGGGTGTTGATCTTACTGCTCTTCAACACCCTAATATTGAAACTCGGAAGAAGAATGCTGAAAACCTTGTGCGAGGCATAAAGTAAGTTCAGTTATCAGCTGAATCTTTTTTCATAAAATAGAAGGGATTGTAGTTATGTAGATTTTCATGCCATGTAACAATTTTTTTTATAGTACTCTCAGTTTCCCTCATTTAGTTCCTTTTACCCTATTCATGTGCACTTTCTTCATGACAATTTAGTTATTTGTTGTTTTGGAACATCCAAGTCTAGCAATTGTTACATCTTTATTCTGCTTGAATTTCTTTATTTCATAAACATTAGTGTACATAGTACATATATTGGTTCAGATCCTTATTCCTCACTCAGTTCAGTGCTCACTCCTTGGCCAGCTCTTAGATAATTCTACTATTTGGGCTTTTCTTGTTAAATCAAGTTTCACATCAGTGCACTTCCCTATGTCAGAATAGTCAGAATTATGCTGTCTAGCTGACTCCCTCACTTCCAAAAGTGTATCTGCCTACATCATATGCTTTAGACTGCATTTGTGGTCTGTCTTAAGTTTAGATTCAGGAAAGACCTGGATAAATACTGGTTTGGTAACCGGTTTGGTGATTTATGGGTCAAATTACTAGGTAATGTAATTCACGTGGGATCGCTGGATAATTATAGCACTTTCGCGTCCCCCGGAGGGCAGGCCACCGCTCACCCCAAGGTAGCCCGAGTGATATTTATACTCTTTTCAGCTTTCTTACCTCAATTTTCGTGCTACATCACTTGGTATGCTTGTGTATATATTTTCGTGCTTGGTATCAGTTGTGTAGTACTTGTATAACACAAAAGCATTATGTATAGTCACAGAGAATGGGAAGACGTTGGCGCTCATTTTAAAACAAACCGCATAATAATCGGACAATAAATGGAATTTTTACAAATATTTTAATTTTGGACGGCAATGAAGTCCTTGGGATAACTACGTGAATTTATTTTAGGACGTCAATACTGTACCGTTAACAGGATGCAATAGTGTTAAGAATTGATTAGACAAATATATATGAGTGAGTTTGGGTGGATATAAATAGGAGCTGCCTCATATGGGTCAAAAAGGCTTTTCTGTAGTTTTTTCATGAGAGATTCCTATAATCTCTCATAAATGAATAACGTTTATGAATGAGTGAAATAAAACAATGATCAGTTACTTTCTCAGAGAGCTTGTCGTCCATTGAAATAAAACACTCGAACCTTTCTCCATCCCAAATTTCATATTTAATCATTTTTTTTTTTAATTGTAGAGAATCTCTAACTTGAAGATATTTTAGGGTTTTTGTTGTGTTTATTACATAAGAGTATTTTTGCTTCCCAAGTTTGTAGGCAATATTTTTTAGATGAATATTTTTGCAGACAAATATCTTTAAACACTTGTATATGCTGATAATACAGCTGTCTGTGGAAATTTAGCAATGTGACCCTGGTGGCCAATGTGGAAAGGCATTGTCTATCTTTGTGGCATATCTCAATAGAAAGCTTGAGTGAGCGTTATACACACATTTCCTGGTACTATAGAATGTTTTTGATTGTCTCCATACATTGAGTTAGATGAAGTCAAACAGCTGTGATTATACATTTGCAAAATATTATGCTTAGCTTTCAAAATTCATTGATTAAACATAAGTAATTTTTAGTTCATTTTAAATTGATACAGATCAATCTTTTGGTAGCATTTATACATAAAAAATACTTATGTCTGTGAATAACTGATCAGTATAGAAAAGTTACTCTAGTAAGGTGAGCGGCACCTCGTGCCCATGATTTTATCCCATATTTTTGTTCCATACTCAAGAGCATTCATTTTTTAATATTTTGATAAATGGATTTTTTTTTTACCTGTAAATTGGCTCAAAACACAAAATTAATTAGAACAATTTGCATATTACTGAGTGAGTTGCTGAATGAGGTTGTTCAATTTGAAGAAGTAAATGTGTTACTTATTACATTCTCATACTCTTCATGACTGAGAGTGTCTCAATCAGCAAAAGTGTTCAGCTGTACCCCATTTTTTTTTATATATCTTTTTCTCAAAATACCTGTACTGCATATTGGTCCAAAGTTGTAACTAGAGTTTGCAAGTGGAATTGCTGATAAATAATCATCATACTTTCCAGTATATAAGATGTACCCAATTTACAAGGCTATTTTCTGGATAAAAACACTTTTAGTATGCTTCATCAAACATTTATTGAAAGGGATTTTGAAGAGGTTTTGTAGGGAAAACAAAGAATTTTGTGCATGTAAATACAATTTATAATCTGGTAGTGGTGGACCAAAAATGTGCCATCTGCAAGAAAATGCAATATATATATATATTCGTTTGTCTGGCTATCATGTAAGTCAGTGAGAATTTAAAGAAATTATCTGCATGAATTCCCGCATTTCATAAATTAAAGTGTATATTACGTTATATAATGTATATCTGGAAATAAACAACCCAACCTATACACGAGATGAAACGAGAGATGATATTTTGGCCAAAAATGTAATCATTTAATTTCTTGCGTGTTTGTGTATGTTGGGTTATTTGTTTCATTTACATTATTTTGGCTTATTCTTTATATAGTACAGTACTTGAAAGTCTCTCAAATATTTATATAACATTATAATTTTTCAGAGATTTCCTAAAGGCGTTGGTGCAGTTTCCCAAGCCTATTGTAGCTGGTGTCAACGGGAATGCAATGGGTCTTGGCGTCACTATGTTGCCACTCTTTGATATGGTTATTGCAAATGACAAGGCAGAGTTTTATCTACCATATGCAAAACTGGGTCAGGTGCCAGAAGGTGGAGCTACGTACACTTTCCCCAACCTATTTGGTAAATTGCAGGTGAGTTGGAGACATTGTGGGCTGCTTTTTACCTCTACTGTACTTCTGTCCACAAGAAAATATTGAGGTCGTATGATGGGATTAACCTCTCAACTGCGCCGGCCAACAAATGTCATTTTGAGAGTTGTCCGTTTTTTTTATTTTAATTAGGCTATATTTTAATGTTTTTTTAATGTTCTCATCACTCTTTGTGTTTTGAAATGAAAATAGTTGAGTTTGGAAACATTTTGACATTAACTTTACCTGAACATTTATAAAAACAACAAAAATATGTCCTTAACAATTGCACTATGAAGTTTTTGCCAAAAACAGGTGCACAGTGCAGGGGTTAAACCCACATTTCTGGATTCCCCCCAGGCACATGCACACAATCTTGGGATTTGGACTTGGTCGGGTTGTATAGTCACAACGTTTTTATGTATTTCTATACATGCTTCATTTTGTTAATACATTCTTCCATATCTGATTATTTAATCTTCATTATGGCTGGTTTTTATTACATTATCTCTTTTTAAACACATTAACATTGTGGCACGCAGGGTGTTAGCCATCATGGAATAATGGCACCAACAGTTTCTTGGTCTTTGATGCTAGGAAACTTAGCTCCTTGTTCATGAAGGCATGGCTTCTCAACTGGCAAAATTCACAGGATCAACTTGACAGTTGCTTGTCATGTCATGGGAACAGGGTATGTATGGTCAGTGAATTTTGATGAAGACTTGAGTAAAGTCCTGACTATTTTGCGAGCAAGTAATGTGAACTCTAAGGACATAGCCTATCAAGTTTCGGTTACTTGAATGAAAATAATTTTATTAGTTTTTTTTTTGTCACAGTGATGATGGTGCTGAAGTGAAGTGCACTGTGATCTATTTTGAATACCCGGAGGTTTAGGGGAATTTTAATGTGTAGTGATTAAGTGTAGGAGAGAACATAATTTGTTATTGTGTTGACTGAGTGACAGCCTAGCCTTTAAATTACAGGTATGGAATAATAATGGGACCAAAAAAGAATGAGGAGTGTTTGGCCTATTACCATTAAGTGTACATTTTCCATTTTACATAAACACTGAGAACAAGGAGTGATTAATTTAATGATTTATTTGTATTATGCATTTTTTGTGTAGCAACATACGTTAGTCTATTGAAGGGGGCCTTTACTAAGACAATAGAGAAGCAGTCTCATTAATGAGGCTGAAACAAATAACCCAACTCGCACATATGAAATCAAAGTCACTAGCTAAATGAATTGTGGGGTTCAATTCCTGAGCCAGTTATGTGCCTCTGTAATCCTTCCATCATCACTCCCAGGCTGGGTATGGGGGGCATAATAAATAACTAAACTAATTCTAGACCCATGATAAGAGTCCAGATTGAAAGAATTCGTTCAATTAGGTTTTATATGCTATGTAAATTGGGTTATTTATGAAGTCTATGATATTTTAGGGTAGCCAGCAGAGATGGCACTAAAACTTTCCAGAGGTTTATTTAAATGTGCACTATAATATATGGATGGTGTCCTTATAACCTGTGGACTAAAGAAATGTAATCAATGGTGAATGTGTTGATGGTATTTTATTACATACATACAGACAACAACATGCTTTGTGAACCCCTCAGGGCTGAGACCCGGCGGTTAACCTTTTGAGTTCGTATAAGTGGTCTTTAAATCTAGGGGGAAAAATTGACAAGTACATAGCATAAATTCGACAGCTTTGTTTGTACTCGCCAATTGTCTGTACAATGAAATCCACGTCATTTAACTGCCTTTGTGAATATATGTAGTTATTGAATACATATACAGTATGATTAGGGAGAAACCATGCATTAGTGATGAAGAAATTGATTAGATAGTATTATAATATTGTGGTATCAGCAGTATACCCCGAACCAACCAAATGATAATGAATGTGTAGGACTGTCGGCTGTTCCAAGCAACAGCTTTTTAGATCTAGTTATAACAAGGCAAGTCTGGATCCAGGCCATGCTTGAGGAGTAGAACTCTTGGAACCCACTCCAGGTATACTCCAGGCACTTTAGTCTGGTAAACAAGAGCTTAACCTAAAATCGATATATGGGTGTCTAGTCATATTCGGACATATTAAGCAGGTTAGCCCATATGTTCTCCAGTGGATGCAGTTGCAGCCGACTTTGGAGTTAGCGTGTTGGGGCTGGGACAAGTTTGCTAGTCTGCACACGTCGTCACTTATATATCAGTAAAGGGGGAAATTATGTGGTTTAATGTTGCATTTCACTTACCAGCTCAAAGCATCTGTCTTTGTTTGGTCCTGATTGTGAGAGAGAATCACTGTTGTTAGGGGACAGGAAGCCTGTGCTTATGCTTATCAAGATCCTCCCTAGGCCAACTACTGACCTTCCTCAGGATGCAACCCACAACAATTACCAAACTCTCAGGTACTTATTTACTACTTGGTGAACATCAGGTGAAAGGATGTGTGACCAACCATTTCTGTCCTGCCCCAGTATGATTACTCTTGGCCCATGCAGTTAAATCGTATCTAGTTGGTTGATCATTGTTTAGTATAGATTGCTTCATTTTATTTTTCAGTCGACAAAGCTGTTCTTGGGCCATAAATTAACAGCGTCCAAGGCCCAAGAAATGGGTCTGGCTTCCGAGTCAATATGGCCAGCTACTTACCAGCAGGAGCTCATACCTAAGGTCGCTCTCCTTGCAACACAGTCGGCCCAGGTAAGTGGATAGATACATGACAAATTTGTTCTCCTATCCTATTTTTTTAATGTTCTTACTTATGTAATAATTAAAAAATAGCCGTTGGTTACATCTGGAGCATCATCAGGAATTTATATAAGTGAGTTTTATCAACTGAATAGGCAAGCATGTTTGTCTCTAAATGTGTAATAATAATGTCTGTTTTTAGAGTATGAGGTTGAAGAGGTAAGGGTGTGGTAAAGAGGTGTTGGGCAGTATTTTGTGAAAGTTAAGGCCCTTGTTTTAGTAAATATTTAAAGCTGTTCTTGACGAGGTCCAGCATGAGTGATATAACAGTAACTAGGCCTAACCACCAACTTTCTATGCACGTACACTACACTACACTGTCGAGAGTGGTCGCCTCGACCGCCTCTAAACCCTTCCCTGGGTTTAGAGGGTCTTTTTTACTCATTTACTCATTACATTACAAATTAGTAATATCATTACTGGTTTGGGAACTTTTATGTGGTAACCATGTTGTTACATTTGTTTAAGGCAGTTACTTCAACCAATTTCTCTGTGTCATATATTGTATTTGTAAAACAAAAAAATCATAATTTGAGCACTGTTAAATATGTCCAGATTTGCTATTTAATACTTATCATATATTTAACATTTCAAACTCTCACGAACTTAGGAAGTGCAACGAGACAGGTCACTTATTGGTATGAGTTGTAATTCCCCACTACAGTTTGTATGGTATGAGCTGGACCATACCTCACCCAAAATATCATTAGACATCTTAGCCATGCCATGCCATGCTATTGGAGAAAGATTGTCATTTCATCAGGCCACTTACCGAAATATGAACTGTATGAGGTATATCTTCCCGGTAATGCACTATTAGCTTGTCAATGTACAAGCATAAATTACTATAGTTTTAAGCATACAGCACTATGTATCTCAAGAAAATTATTTAAAGTTGGGGGGCTATTAATCCACTGAGGATAACTCCACGTGCTTCTAAATAGCATCTAAGTTTATGATGCCAGAGGGTGTTCTTAATAGTCTCTGTTTGAATTACAACCCCAGAACATATTTAGCCTCATTATTTTTTATTATCTCTTATAACAATTTCGTTGAATCATTTCAAAGTTGGTTTGAAGATACCTTAGAGTATACTGTACAGGCTAGTGTATGCACAAAGTTTTTGGTAAACTGGTATACCATTGTCGGGGGGATAGGATATCCATTAGGTGTATTGATGTTCACCCTTCTTACGTGTCTGTGCTTTCCTTGTCATACGTGTCCAATCTTGTCTCCTACATATCAGACTCCTCCCCTTTTCAGATCTCTTGAATGTTGCACATTTGTTCTGTCTTACATGTCAGACTTTTACCTCGCTTATGGGACATAAAACCTCTTACATGTCATATTTCCTCTTACCTATAAGACCTCCCTCTTTCTCTCCAAGTCAGATCTCTCACTATCAAACACACACTGATTTCTTATTCTCTGACCTTCCCTCTCTTACATAGACTACCTCCCCTCACTCATAATGAGACTACCTCCCTTCACTTATAATGACATCACTATCTCTCTTAGACATTTTCCCATCTTATACATGACCCACTACTTTGCACTGCACACCACCACTGAGTTATGTGTCGGATCTCACACACTCGAACACAGTCAAACATCTCCTTTCTTACTGTATTTCGGTATAATCCTTTGTTTGGGGGGTTACAGGAGCGAAGGTTTTGGTATCTTAGAAAATACAGTACGGTGCAGCGTTGAGGTAGGACCATTGTTAAGAAAATGAAGAACAGTTATGGAAGGAGTATGAGCATTTATGAACAGTGTGTGATCATTTTGGCCGAATTGTCAGAAAAATATCTACAGCACTACCTTTATCTGGATTTCTGGATTATATTTGAATAAGCAAGTAGTAGAAGATTGTAAATTACAAATTACTGTATTTCTAAATTTTTGAAAAATTGTTCAGTACAATGAAAGAACTAAGTATACTAAATATATACAGTATATGCTTTTATTTACAGTATATTATTTTATTTACATTAGGACACGTTCAGATCATTCTGCAGTCATGAGGTTACCTTAGTAATTTGCAGGTGAAAAATACAGAGATGAGAGGGGTACGAGAAATTAGATACTGTACAGTAAAATTTGCCTATGATGTGTTTTAAATGTTCCAAATTAACCACAAAACTTGTATATGCTGTCAGATAATTTTGTCATGTGCTGTAGTATACGACTGCTTTAGAAAATTTTGTTTAGCTTGATTTTTAACAGTTCATGAACACTGTACCACATAATTCGGTGGGCATGGGAAAGTATGCGTGTTTTGTGCTTGTGTTTGTGTGTGTGTGTGTATGTGTAAACTGGAAAAAACTATAGCTTTCCAGTAAGGTTTGGGGATAATGCTCTAATTAGTTCAAAGCAAAGTCTTATAGTCCACATCCTTGTTGCAATATTTATATTTAATTTAAATTTTAATGACATTGTGAAGGTAATTTCAGTGGGGTTCCTTTGGAGTCAGTTCTACTGGTACTCTGTACATAATGGAAGGGGTCCATTCTAGCTGTAAAAGCATTGTGACTGGTTACAACCGAAATTAAGGAAGACCTTCAGTGGAGCGAGTCCACGTATTTATTATACTGGAATGCAGTACCAAAAAAAAAATTAAAATCAAACCAATACTATTACAGTATCTTTATTATAAATGTATGTTTTCAAAGTGCTCTTGAAGTTGAAATATGCACAAAAGCTTGTTCTACAATTTGTATTATTAGAAACGTTAGAACTTGTGGGTATAGAGTAGCAACGCGGTAAATAACAATTTAAATGTAGAGGTTGTCAGGCAGTGGATGGAGCCTGGAATGAATCAATCCATTTAACTGATACTCCACTGTACAATGGTTTTGCAGATAAAGGATATACAGGGTATATAATGTTGGTCAGTTAGCTGTGCACATTCCAGAGTATGCATGACCGTTGAAGTGCAGCCGTGATGTGTTGTGAGTCAACTGGGGTCCTTTGAATATACACAAATGGTGTTCGGGACATGAACACGTGTAGTAACTCTCCAGAGTATCGGCACGTATATGGCCGCACTCGTCGCCCCTCTTGCACTTGGGCAACTGAAAGGGTTAAGTGTGTTAAAATCTGGTCTGTTTTAAATTAATACTTTACAGCAGAACCTAAAAAATCTGGACCTCAAAATGGTAGATGTCTTAGAAACTTGGAAGGGTTTAGATCTTGGCAGAATTGTTAAACAACCAAGTCATGAATTTTTAACATACGGGGAAAGGGAGAGAAGTGGGGAAAATGCCAACTAATTCATCAATATGAATATGATATACTAGTGCACAATGAAATTACATTCACATGATGTATCAATAAGGACTGGTCAACCTGTATCATAAAATTTTTAACATTACTGTATATCAAAATTTGTCCATATAATCATATGACAACATTTAAGCAATTGGGAAGAGTTCACTTAACTAACCGGGTTGCAAGTGTAGAAATGAATAGTCTCTGTTGGGGAAGGCATCTCAGTTTCGGCCAGCATCCATGAGTTAGGCCAAGGACATTGACACAGGATGGTGGTGTGTGTGTCTGCACCTTCCCTAATGGCACTGCTGGGGAAGGGTTGGTTTTGCCTTTCAACACGACGCAGCTTCAAGGCCACATCTCCTTCTCGACACTCATTCAGTTCTTCCATTACTGGTCCGCAAAACTAGAAGTGTTTCAATACCTATTTTAGTATAATTAAAATTTATTAACATTGATATTTTCATAACTATTAAGAATATTTTCATGATCATCACCCTGGGCAATGCTAGGCAGACAAGATCAATGTGGCATTGAATCAACATTAATAATGTTGATCCCTTTTTTATTAAAAATGACTTAAACATGTTTTGCCTGCTGGGTCTTTATTAGCCTCCTTGTTAAATCTATTTCATGCAGTCCTTGTACATTTTGACATTTGCAAGCACCTCTTTTAAGCATATGGTAGCTCACTCACTATATATGAAGTAAACTTGATCACAAGTAAAGAAATAAGTTGGTACCCATTTGTCATGAAAGCAGCAGCAAGCCAGTATGGCAATATGGCACTGTGGATCTCACAAAATTAATCAGAATTACCTGTGTAGCATTCTAAATGCCTGTGTAGGCATAACAAGTCATTTGATATTGCAGGAGGCTCAGTTCATTGAGCAGCTTTACTAGGAGCTTGGTTTTAGGGACTTATTTGCATGTGAACAAAATTATAATTCTGAAAATTGGGTCATTCTGTAAGATGTGTGACTAAGCAGAACAAGGCAATTTGGAGAGTGAGGGGGTATCTTAACCATCAGTTGCCTGTGGGTTATTCTTGTATGGGCAGTTCTAAAGTTTGCATAATGAAGGTTCCCATTATCTATTTTGTTCATATAAGAAAGGCAATGGAGATTAATCCATTTTTATATTACATTGTTAACTTAATGGAAGTTAACGCTTTATCTTTACAACATTTGCATATATGAAATCATTAAATAAGCAAAGATAAATATGTTTGCCTTTTCTGCTCCATAATTAAATTTTCAGATCGGTGAACCATTTTGGAAAGTTCACTTTAAACAGTACAAATAAGGGACCCTCATTGAAAAAAACTTGAATTTCATCAGAAGAGAAAATCCACAGGAGTCACGATGAGGATTCAAACCTATGCACTGGGTGTTCCCAGATGCACGCTCTGGTCGACTATGCCACAACATGGTCAAACGAATTGCAACCTGGGATACTACTGCACCCACGAGGAATCATGAGGCTTCCAATGAAACCAATCCAGGGTTTCACACGATTCCCCCATGCACTCTGGCTCTGTCGTCCAGTAATTCTACCTCTGATGCCCCTCTTTCAATACACAGAAATCACATTATCGTGATAAATCACGATAATGATACAATATCGTGTATTACAAGAGGAACATCAGAGGTAGAATTACTGGACGACAGAGCCAGAGTGCATGTGGGAATCGTGTGAAACCCTGGTTTGGCTTCAGTGGAGGTTCGAATCCTCATCGTGACTCCTGTGGATTTTCTCATTGATATTTCACGATAATGTGATTTCTCTGTACTGTGTATTGAATTTCATCAGTTGTGTTCAGTGTAAATTTCTTTTAATTCATAAATAGGTACTGCACTGTAATAGCTTTTCTTTTTTTTTCATAATGTTTGTAAATGGCTCGAGTGAGTGGCTGCACACCCAGGATAAAGTCGGCTAAAGACCCTTCAAACTCTTAGGGAACGTAACTCAGTGCATTGAAATAGTAATTCAGGTACAGTATTATGAATGCGGGCAATATAGTGGAACTTCGAAGCTGAAGGAGAAAGGGTTATTGGCAAAATGGTAAAGTCTGAGATCTTATGACAGTGAAATGGGAGTAAGATACAAGGTACAGAATTCATAAGATTTGAAGGCAATCTATTTCCTGAGAGGAAATAGTGAGAGTGTAGGTACAATAATGGGGTGTACAGCATATGGTGAGTGTAGGTACCATAACAGGGTGTAAATGGTGAGTGCAGGTAATATAACAGGGTGTAAAAGAGTGTTTAAGTACTGTACCATAACATTGTGTAAATGGTGATAGAGTAGCTTGAATTTGCAATGGACATCATACCTTAAGTTGTGCTCTATTTGAGACATGCTGGGATAAAGTATCATTAAGGCCAGTGAAGTGCAGTGGGCACTCGGAGCGGTCAGCACACCGGCAGAGTCGTTCTGTAATAGGCGTCAGCCAGAACCTCCGATGTGCCACGTTACATGCTTCGTTGGCTGATGAACACTCGGGCAGGTCGCGCTCACTTCGTCGCTGCATGTGTAAAGAAACTTGGTTATAAATAGAAAGTTTTAAATTATACCTGTTGAAGGATGCACTTTTACCTAGTCTTAACAGTGTGAATGAATCACTGTGGCTTTTGTTTTTCTCATAGTTAAGCATAATCATAGTGTATGGGGAGGTGTTTGTGCAACCTGTCATAATAATTCAACGTTACGGTATCTTAGTAACCCACGTACCAAATGCAACTTATTATGAAAAGTAGTGATTCACAAAAGTCCACTTTTTCTATGTATTGGTATGGTTAACCACTGGACTACACACCTGTTTTCGGTAAAAATTTAATGGTGCGGTTGTTAAGGACATATTTTTGTTTTTATAAATGTTCAGCTAATGTTAATGTCAAAATGTTTCCAAACTCATTTTCATTTCAAATTAGTTGGAAACACATGAGCCAGAGAAAAGGGTGGGTAATTGTCAGGAGAAAGCAGTAAGCCATTACAACTATGTAGCACTTGGAAGGGATATGAGGATTTAGGATCAGATGAAGGAGCCAGAGGAATGTAAGGACATACGGTGAGAATGGTAAACAAGTGGATTGAACCTAAGCCAGAGGTGGTGAAAGCAACCAACATTCACAGCTTCAAGAGCAAGTTTAACAGTAGTGGAACTTGTGGAAGTATAAAAATGTTGTGTACGTGTACTGTGTACACAATACACAGTGTTGTGTACCCCGCTAGGAGGCGGGGCTCTAGAGCGAGATATTGTTTACTGTAACCAAAACTTGGTAACCCCATACACACACACACACACACAGGGGGGGGGGGGGGCCTCGTAGCCTGGTGGATAGCGCGCAGGACTCGTAATTCTGTGGCGCGGGTTCGATTCCCGCACGAGGCAGAAACAAATGGGCAAAGTTTCTTTCACCCTAAGTGCCCCTGTTACCTAGCAGTAAATAGGTACCTGGGAGTTAGTCAGCTGTAACGAGCTGCTTCCTGGTGTGTGTGTGTGTGTGTGTGGTGTGGAAAAAAAAAAAAAAAAAAAAAAAAGTAGTTAGTAAACAGTTGATTGACAGTTGAGAGGCGGGCCGAAAGAGCAAAGCTCAACCCCCGCAAAAACACAACTAGTAAACACAACTAGTAAACACACACACACTCACATTTTTTTAGTTTTTCACTATACAAAGGGCAAGAACAAATGTATAGCATACATTGTTAAAACATTGTTGTAATGTGTAGGAGCTGATCCTAGAAAATCATTATTACCCCATTTCCATAGAGGACATAAGTGCCCTTGTAGAGGAGGGAGAGGTGTCTGAGGAGGTCACTGGGGCTGTGACTTGCTTGAGCAGTGGTCGGTGTGGAGTCTACCAGCATAACTGCCACAACTGCCAGGAATGTCACAGCAACTGTTGCTCTGGGTGTCGCTTCAGCCACCACCATGTTAGAGGAGGTTGAGCCTTGACCAGGGAGGGCAGGAGAACACCTGGTCTGGATAACTGATGTGTGCCGTGTGTGTGTGCTATTTATAAGGGACCAGAGGTACACTTTTCTACATTCCTGCAAATTTAAGAAATGTTAGCACATTTTGTAATAATTGGTAGGGAAATTGGGAGCATGTTTGAAATTAACCTTATAGTTTGGTTTTTCACACACAATGTCACACATAGGGGACCACTTTTCTCTTCACATTTAATAACGTGCCTCTCAAATATAAAAGAAAGAGTTTTAACCAGCTGCATAAAAACAAAAAGTTATGAAAGAAATTTTAGATATAGCAAGTTCACAAATTTTTTGGTCGATCTTCTTTTACATGGAATCTCCGAATCCTCAGTGGCAGCTCGTGAACTTGGACAAAAATCGTGATGGTGCTGCCAGTGTTTAGGATAGTATAAAATACCAAAAATAGGTAGTGAGTTAGGGGACAATTATCATAGAAAAAATCTGCTTCAACATACAGTACTGGAAAATTTAACAACAATAAAAATTTCATGAAGCTGATCGGTGTGTACTATCCTTGAGAGGTACACCTTAACATTTGATTGCTTAATGATATATAGCAGTACAACATATAGTAACATTTGCTGGTCTTGGATATACTGTACACACACTTGCTCAAGAATTCTTATTTGTTAATGATAACTTGTTTTGTGAAGTTACTTGCCATGAGAAATATTCGTTTTTTCAAGGGATGAAATGTGTTGGTGCTGCTGCTGTGTACTTTTTTAGGTTGCTTTATAAGAATAAACCAAGGTAATTCAGTATACTACCACAGATCAGCAGCTGGACATTGCTGCAATTAGAGGTTTGGAGGTTTTCATATATTTTGGAGGTTGGGTGTGTCGTGGGCACCATTTTTTTTTATTTTTTATGGTACAGTGTCACCTGCCACCCCCACTTATGATTTTATTTATGCTTCTATTGTGTTACTAAAAAAAGTAATTTTTAAGCCCTGGGTTATGTGAAAGGGAGTTTGTGGATGTTATATATAATTCATTTGTGTTGGAGGACAGGCAGTTTGTGTATACACATGTTAGGAGGCCCCTCTCCCCCAAGATCGAACTACAAACCTTTCCCAGGATGCAACACAACAACAGTTGATTAACTCCCTAGGTACCAGTTTACTGCGAGGTAAACAGAGGCATTAGGTGATTAGAAACTTGCCGAACCATTTTTGTTCATTTGAACCCGGCATTCTCGATTCTGAGTCAATAACGAACCCAACTGTACTATCGACACTATATTTTGTTTAACCTATACTTTAAAAGTACAGCAAAAATGTGTGAGGTGGAGATGAGGCAGAGTGAATACTAGGTTGGGCTGGTGCTGGGGATAATGGTGTGTGTAGTTACAGGATGAGAGTGTAGAGAGTAGATTATCCCAATAATATACTCGCTCCAAATATAGTGTTAATGTTCCTGTCAACCTTTGGAGATGAATGAGGTGAGGCGTTGCCCGGGCAACACGGTGAGGCGTTGCCCAAGCAATATAAGCAGCGGTGTAGCGAACATTGGCTAGTCTACTTTCAAGTGTGGTCTAGAGCAGACACTTGCGAGATACTGTACCAACGCTCAGTGCGCTCAACTCACACCAACGTATCACATGTGTACTTCTGTATATTCGACCAAATATATATATAGTATCTTAGTGTCTGTGTTTATTTGTCACCATACTTCACGTAACCAAGAACCGTTACATTGGTGACCCCAGAGAGTTTCGACGATACACGCCACGATGGACTACAACATGGACTCTCACTGGACCTCCACTGCTGCTGCCTGCTGTGGACCGCAGCCACCTGTCATGGAACGTTGCCAACACCCTTGCCATAGCTATGATTTTCATCGCGATCGTCTCTGCATTTTCATCTACTACGGCTTGCTGCTCCACAATCACTACTCACTCATCTGGCAGCTTCATCAGTAACTACATAATGTGTGATCTACAGCCTGTCCTGCCGACTCTCCGTCGCTGCCAGGGCACTGCTTGTTCTACAGGGGCGCCCACGAAAGCTGCTCTTTCGTAAGATTCATCTACACGTTCACTGCATTCTGATACTCTGCCGACTCAAGCCCTTTGCGCAGTACAGGACTTACAGCTTGCGTTTCCGACTCTTCGTCGCCTCCAGGACAATTCAGCTCTAGCAGTGATTACCTCGTTGTCCTAACTACGTGCCTACATTACCTCCTAATGTCCTGGTGCCCGAGCCCATCCGCCCCGGATCTAAATGCTCCACCAGCGACCCAAGGACGCAACAATTATGCACATTCTTCTCTCCTGCTACACCGAGCTTGTCCACACACTGCCTACATCTTTTAGTACCAGACTACAATTTCCACAGTCAACAATGTAGTACTCGGCGTGTACAGTCCTAATCAACCCAAGACGCTACAGCTTCGACACAGAGCAGACAGCAGACTACGACCGCATCGAGCCGCCACGCTCTCGCTCCCCGAGTTTAGACACTCACAATTCTCAATCGAGCCGCCACGCTCTCCCACATAGAGCTCCACGACTCCGGCCTCACTCAGCTCTCTGCTCTGCTCCAGGCTTCGTCTCAACGTCTGCGACACTGCTAAATCCAGAGACACATCCGCCAACTACGCAGTTCACTTTTCGACCCCAGTTACCAGCCGCACCACAACCTGATCCTACGACAACGGACGATCCTGTACGACCTCTCACCCTACAACCCCAGTTACCAGCCGCACCACAACCTGATCCTGCGACGACGGACGATCCTGTGCGACCTCCCACCCTACGACCCCAGTTAGATGACATCAGCGAAGAGGAGGAAGTTAACTTTGATGGTTATGTAACGCGAGCAGGGCGTACAATTCGCCGACCAGCTAAGTTCCTTGATCAAGTATTTTTCCTTTCATCCCCTGGGAGGGGGAGTTCTGTAGCGAGTAGATTATCCCAATAATATACTCGCTCCAAATATAGTGTTAATGTTCCTGTCAACCTTTGGAGATGAATGAGGTGAGGCGTTGCCCGGGCAACACGGTGAGGTGTTGCCCAAGCAATATAAGCAGCGGTGTAGCGAACATTGGCTAGTCTACTTTCAAGTGTGGTCTAGAGCAGACACTTGCGAGATACTGTACCAACGCTCAGTGCGCTCAACTCACACCAACGTATCACCTGTGTACTTCTGTATATTCGACCAAATATATATATAGTATCTTAGTGTCTGTGTTTATTTGTCACCATACTTTACGTAACAATAGAACCGTTACAAGAGTTACGCTCATGGTGTCCCGTCTTTCCAGCACTCTTTGTTGTATAACGCTTTGAAAGTACCGATGTGTAAGTGTGTTTGTGTGTGTGTGTAATTGTGTAAGATGATGTAAAAAGGATATAGAGGGGTATGTTTATTGGTAAACTTAATGGTCTCTTGGTGAGAGAGAAGACAAAGGAGTGGAAATAGTGATGAGAGGAAAGTGTGTTAAATGGTAGTAGAAGACTGATGAGGCAAGCATTATAGTTGTAAGTGATACAGATATAGATAATTGTGGTAGTTTGGGGGGGGGGGCAGTTATGTAGCAGCAGCAGCAGTAGTGGAAGTAGGACTATCATAGTTGAAATGTCAGTAGGAACTGGTATTGGGGAGAGGGGGGTGGTGTTGTGTGCAGCTGTGGTAGTGAGGGGGGTGTTGTGTGCAGCTGTGGTAGTGAGGGGGGTGTTGTGTGCAGCTGTGATAGTGAGGGGGGGGGGTGTTGTGTGCAGCTGTGGTATTGAGGGGGGGGGGTGTTGTGTGCAGCTGTGGTAGTGAGGGGGGGGGTGTGCAGCTGTGGTAGTGAGGGGGTGTTGTGTGCAGCTGTGGTAGTGAGGGGGTGTTGTTTGCAGCTGTGGTAGTGAGGGGGGGTGTTGTTTGCAGCTGTGGTTGTGAGGGGGGTGTTTGTGCAGCTGTGGTAGTGGGGGGGGTGTGCAGCTGTGATAGTGAGGGGGGATGTTGTTTGCAGCTGTGGTAGTGGGGGGGGCTTTGTGCAGCTGTGGTAGTGGGGGGTGTTGTGTGCAGCTGTGGTAGTGGGGGTGTTGTGTGCAGCTGTGGTAGTGGGGGGGTGTTGTGTGCAGCTGTGGTAGTGGGGGGGGTGTTGTGTGCAGCTGTGGTAGTGGGGGGGTGTTGTGTTTTGTGCAGTTGTGGTAGTGGGGGTGTTGTGTGCAGCTGTGGTAGTGAGGGGGGTGTTGTGTGCAGCTGTGGTAGTGAGGGGGGTGTTGTGTGCAGCTGTGGTAGTGAGGGGGGGTGTTGTGTGCAGCTGTGGTAGTGAGGGGGTGTTGTGTGCAGCTGTGGTAGTGAGGGGGGTGTTGTGTGCAGCTGTCGTAGTGGGGGGTGTTATGTGCAGCTGTGGTAGTGGGGGGGTGTTGTGTGCAGCTGTGGTAGTGGGGGGGGTGTTGTGTGCAGCTGTGGTAGTGAGGGGGGTGTTGTGTGCAGCTGTGGTAGTGGGGGGGGGTGTTGTGTGCAGCTGTGGTAGTGGGGGGGGGGTGTTGTGTGCAGCTGTGGTAGTGGGGGGGTGTTTGTGTGCAGCTGTGGTAGTTGGGGGTGTTGTGTGCAGCTGTGGGTGTGAGGGGGGTGTTGTGTGTAGCTGTGGTAGTGGGGGGGGTGTTGTGTGCAGCTGTTGTAGTGGGGGGGTGTTGTGTGCAGCTGTTGTAGTGGGGGGGGTGTTGTGTGCAGCTGTGGTAGTGGGGGGTGTTGTGTTGTGTGCAGCTGTGGTAGTGGGGGGGTGTTGTGTGCAGCTGTTGTAGTGGGGGGGTGTTGTGTGCAGCTGTTGTAGTGGGGGGTGTTGTGTGCAGCTGTGGTAGTGGGGGGTGTTGTGTTGTGTGCAGCTGTGGTAGTGGGGGGGTGTTGTGTGCAGCTGTGGTAGTGGGGGATGTTGTGTTTTGTGCAGCTGTGGTAGTGGGGGGGTGTTGTTTGCAGCTGTCATAGTGGGGGGGGTGTTGTGTGCAGCTATGGTAGTGGGGGGTGTTGTGTGCAGCTGTGGTAGTAGGGGTGTTGTGTGCAGCTGTGGTAGTGGGGGGTGTTGTGTGCAGCTGTGGTAGGGGGAAGGGTTTGTGTGCAGTTGTGGTAGGGGGAGGGGTTTGTGTGCAGTTGGGGGGTGTTGTGTGCAGCTGTGGTAGTGAGGGGGGTGTTGTGTGCAGCTGTGGTAGTGAGGGGGATGTTGTTTGCAGCTGTGGTAGTGGGGGGGGGGGGTGTTGTGTGCAGCTGTGGTAGTGGGGGGGGGTGTTGTGTGCAGCTGTGGTAGTGGGGGGGGGGGGTGTTGTGTGCAGCTATACTAGTGGGGACTGTGGTGGTGTGTGCAGCTGTGATAGTGAGGGGGATGTTGTGTGCAGTTGTGGTAGTGGGGGGGTGTTGTGTTGTGTGCAGCTGTGGTAGTGGGGGGCCCTCATGTAATCCCTCACATGTTAAGGCATTAATTAGGGTGGTGCTGGAGGTTGGCAGTCAGGTGGGTGGAATTATCATGGTGAACACGTTGCTGCCCTCCCACACCAACCAGTTAACACTGCATGGTACTAACAGAAGAATAGGTTGCACTTCAGTAGGTCTATGGGCTCATACTAAGTGGGTCCCATTTAAATTCACCCTCTCTTATCCATGTAAGTAATGAATTTATTATTGTATATGGTTGAATTGTCTTAATACGTAATACTAGTTGATAGGCCATTCATCCACAGCACTTTTTCCAAAGAGATCTTCCCTAATCACTTGCATAATCTTAACCTTCCATACCCCCACTTCTATATCTTTAAATAGTCCCATTTTTAGCAATCAGTATACAGTATTCCATTTTTGCTGTTTGAGATGGCGAAGCGCTGGAGAGACCTCTTCCTCCGTGCGTTGTAGGGCGCAGCTCGCAACACAATGGGTGATATAATGAGATGTTTGCACACTGGCGCTCAACACTGTGGGTAAGAGGCTGGCTGTGGAAGCTCCTCTCCTTTGTAACAATGATCACTCCCGCCTCTGCCTCTATAACTCCCTCTGCAGCTCCACCTTCACAAGCTTTGAAACTATGCTTAAATTACATCTCTCTGTTAATATAGAATTGTGCTTCAGATTGGAATTCATGTTGAGGTTCCCGGGTGAAAGTTAAGATGGTTATAATTGAAAATATGGTAAGTGGGCGGGAATTGGCGTGCGTGTAGAGCCGGTGGCGGCGAGTGTGCACTACCTGAGCCAAGAATCACGACTGAAGCCTCACTGCCTGGGAGGGTCGTCGCCACCACTGCTGGGGTCACACTCTTCCTACCCCTGATGCTGGGACATGGGTCTTGGCTTCTGTCTCTACTGCTGGGACATGGGTCTTGGCTTTTATCTCTACTGCTGGGACATGGGTCTTGGCTTTTATCTCTACTGCTGGGACATGGGTCTTGGCTTTTATCTCTACTGCTGGGACATGGGTCTTGGCTTTTATCTCTACTGCTGGGACATGGGTCTTGGCTTTTATCTCTACTGCTTCTCTACTGCTGGGACATTGGTCTTGGCTTCTATCTCTACTGCTGGGACATGGTTCTTGGCTTCTATCTCTATTGCTGGGACATGGGTCTTGGCTTCTGTCACTACTGCTGGGACATGGTTCTTGGCTTCTGTCACTACTGCTGGGACATGATTCTTGGCTTCTATCTCTATTGCTGGGACATGGGTCTTGGCTTCTGTCACTACTGCTGGGACAACGGTTTTTGCTTCCCTTTCTACTTCTGGGAAATGGGTAATGTTTTTCCCGCCACTGCAAAGTGAGGATGGGAGTAGCGCTCGTGCATATAGAGTCTAGAGAGTTAACTGAAGTTTGTGTGTGTGTGTGTGTGTATGGCCATAATGACCGCATCACAGCACCAAATATATTATCAATGCATTTGAGTCATTGTGGTGCCTCGTCGTGTTGGAATTGGCTTGAGTGTTCGCGCATGTGCAGAATGTAACTGAACCCAGATGTTGACATAAACTCATACTCTTGGTGGTCCTTTGCAGTACTAGTATATGTATCTCCACCACTATCGTATCCTCATTAAAAAATATATATATATATATAAATATATATATCCTAAACACATTCTTAACAAGGTAGCCTCCTCTCTCAAACAGTATTACAAATAGAAAATAGCTGGAAATAATATATTTTCCTTGCCTGCCGGTACAATTAACTGCTGGGTGTTATACAAAGTAAACTATTACACAAAGAGTAAACTGTATTATGGCAGCTTGGTGCTGTTGCGGTGGTGTGGCCGGCGTGGGAAGGCACTTAGTGTTGTGGAAGATCAGGCTGTCTGGGATTCAAGTTCATAACTATTAAAAGATGTTTGAACATTTATAACCGTATTTACACAAAAAGAGTACACAAACTTACAGTACATTGTTCACGCATTCAGGTGGTGATGGTGGCATCAACTCTTGCAGCTGTTAAATAGGCTAATGTAGGGAATGGAAGAAAGTGAGGGGGGGGAAAGTGGGATTGAAAGGAAGTTAGGGCTACAGGTGTGGAGGGATGATATAAAGGAGTTGCTGTTTGCTCTCCTGCTCTGCCTTCTTACTTTCTATATCAATTCTTTCATTCCTTGCTGCTGCTGTCATTTGTTTCCTTCCTTCCTCTTGATACTCTTCCTCCCCTTTCTTATCTTCCACTTACTCACTCCTCCATCCCTGCCTCTCACCTTGCCTGCCCCTCCCCCTACCAGCATCCCACCTCCCCTCCCCTTGCCAGCATCCCACCTCCCCTCCCCCATGCCATACTGTGCCAAGTGCACCTTTCACTAGGCCCTTCTTACGCGTACTCTGGGGAACCTTGTCCAGATATAAATAGCTTGGTGTGAGTGGCCCTGGTGGCTCGAGTAATGTGTAGTGTACATGGGTGTTGAGTGGTGATGTATGGCTTACTTGACCGAGGTGTGGACCTCCAACATATTCATATTCTTTCATATTCACCTTCCTGTCTCATTTTCCTTCATATTCATATCTTCCTTCTTCCCCACCCTATCTTTCTCCTTCCCCACCCTATCTTTCTCCTTCCTCCCTCTTATCCTCCCCTGCAGTTTTTCTCCTTCCTTCCTTCCTTCTCCCACTCTCTCCTGCTTCTCTCCCATTGTCTTTGATTTAATAATAATAACAATGATGGTGTGACACTCTTTTGGCTCTTGTGACAGTGGTCTGCGAATATAGGTTAGGGCATTAGGCAATCTTGATGACCGCCTTATCAACCAAGTGATTAGTGCTTGCAACCCACCAGCTAAAATAATCACAACCTGCATAAATTAGTTCCTTCGGGGACACTTGTATATTTTATTCAGGAATGTTACTTGTATATGATTCCGTACGGTGTAAAAGTTATGCAGTTTTGGTGGTACTGAAATAGGGCCTGGAGCTCACTTTTGAGTATTGGTCGTCATATTTTTCAGCGGTATTAAAAGTTAAATAGTTTGTGGATGTGATGAGAGGTGCAGATGCGTCTTGGGTAGGATACAACACTGTTTATGTAACTGTTTATGTAAAATAGGGGAGGGAGGGTATTGGCGGCGGCCAGGTATATTTGTGGTGTATGGCTCGTCCCCCCTCCCCCCTCTGGAGTGGGACGGCAGATTTTCTCAAGGTCAAGTAAGGGAGGGAGGGGGGAGCTTCCTTACCGTTGATCATATTATTATCCTTGTTGCAGCATTTGGACACAAGTGACAAGATGAACAACTCTGCATTTTTTATTATTATTGGGGGGGGGGGGGTTATGTTGGGATGTTCACTTGCATGATGAGTGATGCTGTCCCATGAACTAGTCTCTTATCAAAGTTGATTCATTGTTAAATCAACGTTTTTTGACCAGATTCCTCCGAGCATTAGAAGCCTAATGCCAGGTATTTTTTCCCCTACTTGTGCTAGCTATTGCCCCTCCCTTGCTCTCTTCTTATACCTGTATTTTGATGTCATATGAATAATTCAGATACTTTTCTTACTTAGAATCCATCTTGTTTTGTTGTACAGGATGTCCCGTGTAAATAATGATGGTTGTTTAATTATGATGGAACAAATTACCAGGTAACATAATAGATGTGAGATTGCTGGACTGTGCAGACAATGAGCCACAACAACATGGCTGTGAGGATATGATGACCAAACCACACACCAAAATATGAGATGACAACGACGTTCCAAGTCGGACTGAAACGTCGTCATCTCATCTTTTGGTGTGTGGTTTGGTTATCTTCACTAGATTGTTTCAAGTGTAGGTTAGATATACCGATATATATGAATGAGGTTTGGTGGTTTGTAAGTAGGAGCTGCCTCGTATCAACGATGGGAGGTCCTGATGAAAACTGTGTTCAAAGGTTTGTTACACGAGGAAAGGAAAATGCAACGCTTTTTGTGAAACACTTAGAATGTAGTGAGTTGTGTGTAAACTCATTTTTGTAAACCTGTGTGATTTTATATTAAATGATGGGTTGCTTTGGGTCCAGGTCTCATCATACATACGATTGTTCACCTAACCTTATCCAGCCTGACCCACCCGAGTCTAACACAGCCAAACCTAAGGTAATTCATCAAAACATAAAGATATCTGATTTTCAAAATGGCAATATAACTAACAGTCTCGACCCATCTTATGTATAATTTGATGCTACTGACCTATCCATTGTTTTGCTCAACTGTCTATTTATACTCTCAAACTATTATTCATTGAGTGGTAGATACTTTGTGTGGTATGTTTGGTGGCTAGGTTAGGTGTTTATTTGTTATGGGTCAAAGTTTATTTGGGTTGTTTTTACATACACTGTAGAAGTTTGAACATAATCCATCTTTTTGCAAAGATATATTACGCTATTGTGATTTCCCAGTGTATAAAGCTTGATACTTTGATTTAACTGGGTTGGGTTAGGCCCATTTAGAACGATATGCTGGTTATATGTAATATTTCTGTTGTTGATTTGTGGAAATTGGGATCACTTGATTGCTTCAGCCAAGGTTAGACGTGGTTGAGGTTGGTTGGATATGGCCTATTAGCCCTCGTTTGGGCTCATAGGCCCTCTACTGTTTCCTTAATTTTTGTTTTGTTTGATAAAGCTAATTGGTTGAATTTAGTATATTTAAGCATAATTGGGTTGTCTGCACTATTTGAGGTAGGCTAGCTTTAATAGATTGGGGTAGAATATTGTTTTTAGATAAGTGTGTTTGTGATTTCAGAGCATGGAGGCGACGAAGGCACTGATGAACCACCACCTAGTGACAAAGTTGGAACTCAGCTTGGAGTCTGAGTGCAGGCTTCTCCTGCAGCAGTGGACATCGCCGCATTTCAATCATCTTTGCAAGAGATTCCTAGATACCCATCACATCCACCTCCAGAAACCCGTCAACCTGCCCCTGTAGGGGATGCTCCCTCCACTTATCGACACTCCCAGTCACCCTAACACAAGTTTTCACCTTAGTTCCATTCGTGTGCCACCAAGATGGTTGCACAGCACCAACGTAGGCAGTGGGCCATTAGTGGCGGTGGTGCACAAGTGAACTGTATGTAACTATTGATAATTTATTAATATGAATTTTGTCTCGAGCTATAGCAGCCACGAGTCGGATTGTTTGTTGTGGCCGCTCAAAGATAATGTTTACCAATGAATTTTTACTGAGTTTGATGCTGCTTGAACTCCAGAGTTATGGACAGTTGTGCAGAATTATATTATTATTATTATCGTGCCCAGGTGTGGACATACTTAAAATATGAAACTCTTTGTTCTGGAGAAGTATTTAAGAGGATCACTTGAGCAATCCGCTTATTCAAAGACGGAAATTTTTGGGTATCCACACCAGAATGATGCTCACTTGTTCCCAGCCTGAACTGTTATACGTGGAACTCAATATGTGATGACTGAACAATGCAGTAGTGTGATATTGGCGAATAATGTCTAATGCTGTACTTCACAGTGACTTGAGGCCTTTTTTTGCAAGCTCTCCCACCCTCCTCCAAGTGGCATCTGCTACTCCCACTTGGTGGGTAATAATGTATAGTGTACAGTTAACCGAGTATCTGCGCAAGTGGATAATATTTACTTTTAAGAGACTGCGATAGCATGGTGCGACATGTAGTTACTGAGAACAGCAGGGAAGCTATGTATCCTACTCCTTGACGTCTTAAGTGTGGCGAGATGTCCACATGCAAAACAAACACACACACACACACACATACACACTCACAACTAGGTAAGTACACACACTCACTACAATAGGTGAGTACAAATAGGTGAGTACACACTAGCAAACAGTGCTCTGGGGTCATAGTCCTAAAGGGCCTGGGTTCGATTCCTGGCTGAGAAACAAATGAGCAGAGGTTTTTTACCCGATGTGTGTCTTCACCTAGCAGTAAATAGATACCTGCTATAGGCTGCATCTTGGGGTGGGTGTGTGTGTGTGGGTGGGTTAGAGGTGCAGAGTCCAAGAGCTAACTGCTCAATCCTGCCACTACAAATATTAAATATAGACACAAACACACACCTATTTAACTGAAACCCCCACATCTTTTCCCAATTTTCCACACACTGTACCACATCCTTCCCCTTCACTCTTACCCCTGATCCTTGTCTTCATATTCCCCTTTAAAGTGCTATATACAGGTAGTCATTCTGGCTTAGTGCTTTCTCCTCATAATTATGTTGTCCCTCACCCTCTACCTTAACCAAATACAACCAACCTACCTCTCTACTCCACCTCTCACTATCTCCTCTACCCCTTCTTTCTCTTAGCCTTCCTGTCCCTTCCCTTACTCTCTTGTCTTCTGCCCTTCCTCTCATCCACTCCCTCTCGCCCCCTTCTTCTCCTCCACTCCCACTCCTTCCTTCTTTCCCTTCCCAATTACACACAACTTGTGTATGTTCCCAGGGTTCACCAATGCACAAGTTATATTTTACATGAGAGTTATTTTATTGGGATGTGTTCCTGTGGTGTGAACGTTTTGTATATTTCAAGTGAATGTTGATATGTGATTTTTGTAGTTGATTTTTTATAGTTGAGAGTTGTTGATAAAGTACAACCTATATGCTTATGGCAGTCCTTGAAACATGTCGTTCTCATGCAATGAAAGTTATTGAATTTTGATCAAATGATTTATTTTAATACCAAACCATAAATGTCTGAAATATTCCTGAGTGGAAAGTGTGTTATTAGAATGAATTTGTAAGGGAAGTGGCTTCATAATTTATCTTCATATATACTCTGTAAATATTTTTAATCTTTAATTTCTTATTCATCAAGTGCTGTATGTTAATTTTATGGGTAAATTTGGTTATTTATCCCATGTACATTGTGTTCCTGTCTTTGTTCTGTATTTAGCCTAGTCAGATATCCAAACTTATTATTTGTTTTCCTTACTCTTGTATATCACTTAGTAGCACTAAAGTGACTCTGGTCAGGCCACAGGTTTTGTTAAGAGGTGCCCAGTAATAATGTTCTTCACACCTCTTGGTATTCATTCTGTCTTCCTTAAGTAATCGAAACTTTTTCATCCATTTTCTAATTGTACCTTTAACAAATTTTTATTTCATGTAATGAATTCAGCTCATGAATTATTCCTTTATGGACTTTCACTGTGTCTAATATAATCATGCAGCAAACTTATTTATTGTGAAAATACCTTTTATTTTATTAAGATTTTGCTGAATCAAAGATATGTGGCATTGTAACAGATCTCAGTGATTTCCCCAAAGTACAATCTTCATCACTTGCACCAACATTTTGTGAAGGCAGATTTGCCCTTCCTCATAGCCTTCTTCTCTCCTCCTCTTTATCACTTTAGTTACGTAGTACACGACCCATTGTACATACTTGTACGGTTTGTAAGTATAAATACATGCATATTTTCACCAATATATTGTATGATTTCCTATTACAGTATAGTACTGATTTCATGTAATGTTGAACTGAGCAGAAAAGTAACTTATCAAAAGAGAGGACCCACAAATTGCCCTATGAGGCAGAGTCGGTAACACTTAGGTAGCAGCAAAGTGCCACCACTGGGCACAACACATGAAGCACCCCTAGTCAAACCAACCAAGCATCAATAACCAAAGGTCATTTTCAGAAGACCACCAACTCGCTATTCACCAGAAAAGGAGACAGCAGTAACAAACATAATGCTCATCAGGGCCAAAAGAACAAAAAACTCCCACCTTCGGAGAACATGAAGCTCCCAAAACTTACAACCAGAGGCACGTGCTAACAGGAAAATTGCCTTAGGAAAAGAACACCGACCGAAGGGGAAACCTTAAATCGAGGAGAAAGACAGAAAGAGTAACGAAGACACAGTCAAGAGGCCAAAAGGGCTCAAGTGATACATGATACAAAAGGGATCAAGTGCCCAGACCAACTGGGCTGTGGTGGGTATGTGGGCCTGCGGGCCACTCCAAGCAACAGCCTAGTGGACCAAACTCACAAGTCAAGCCTGGCTTCGGGCCGGGCTTGGGGAGTAGAAGAACTCCCAGAACCCCATCAACCAAAAAATACATGACCAGAACAAAGGTGAATGTGGGACAGCTTCCTAAGTGGTGCCAAGGTATCTCCAATGCTGAACACAAGCAGTAGCAACTCCTCCAGGGCTAAACAATAAGCGGCAACAGTATTCAGCATGAGAGAGAGAGATCAAGAAACGACAAAGAAAGGAAAGAAAGCACCACACACAGACAGAAGAATGATGATGAAAGGAAGAAGTGGCAAAAAGTGCACCAAGCAATTATCTGCTCACCACAGAGATTGGCAAGAAAGACATGTCAAAGATTAGACACGAAGAGTCATGGAAAAGTTTGAACCAGCAAGGTATGTTACTGGAGCTGATGAAAAATACCCGGGTTCAGGCACTGAGCAAGTAGTGTCTAAAACCAAGACTGAGCAGGCCACCAAGTAGTCAGAATAACCACCTTTCCCCAATTGAAATCAACCTCTCCAGGACTCTAAGCTACAGTTGGACCAGGAGAAAAAGAGATAAAGAAACCCCCACTGCTATCAGTTCACCTGAAGGGTATCCACTGTGAAAGCCTCACGACCAGGAAATGGAGCTATGTAAGTGGAAGGTGCAGAGTCCAAGCCGAGAAAGAGTGATCCACGTCAGTGCACCTGAACAACTTGCAAAGCCACTGGAAGGAGGCAGCATTGATGATCCACTCAATGGAGATGGGAAGGAAGCGAGAGAGACTATCCGTAAGAGCACTTTACATTCCCAGGTGAACAGTGCAGAGAACGATACCTCAAGAATCCAATAGATAAGCTCTCACACTTGGAAAATAATAGAAAGACTGGCTCCAAACCTGCACATAAAAATAACACTACCTGAAACCAGAAAGCATGGAAAGATGTTCAAAATAGCCACACTGAAAAGCAGATGTGCAATAAGTATGCTGAGAGAGAGAGAACACTTTTCAACATCAAAGACCCAAGACTTTTCAAAACTTACCCTTACACATTACACACAAGCCAAACAGAACTCTGCAGCTTATGGGGCTAAGTAGTTTGGAGCCAACTCGGCGAGATTGGTTTAGGGAGCCACAAGGGGCTCCCTTAGAAGCGTCCTGGATACCATTAAAGATACTAATAGAAGAGCAAAAAGGATACAAGTCGAGCAATGTCAAAAGTATTGAATTCACCAATGATTTTATCAAGGAGAGGGAAGTAAGAGACTAAAAAAAGGCACTGGAAAATCAAGACTTTCCATAATCTTGAAAATTGGATGCAGAGGATGAGTTACAATACCGTGGCTGAAGAAATGATGACCAAACCACACACCAGAAGATGGAGAAGCAACGTCGTCTCGCTTCATCCTGGACCAAGTTGTACCACACGACTTGATAGTGGTATAAGATGGACCAAAACGTCGTCGCTTCTCCATCTTATGAGTTGTGGTTTGGTCATCACTGAAAACTGGATATTCCACAAAGCATGTGACTGTAAACAGTACAATGTAGTTTAGGCAATAAGGTGTGGGTTTTTGTTCATTAAGTGCCATTATGTGCAAGGTGTGATGATGGAGGCAAGAACAATGATGATGCCATGGCTCTTTGCCCCCCTCCCTTCATGGGTCTTTTTGTTACACACCCACAGGAAGCAGCCCGTGACAGCTGTCTTAACTCCCAGGTACCTATTTACTGCTAGGTAACAGGGGGCATCAGGGTGAAAGAAACTTTGGATCGAACCCGGAACCTCAGGATTACGAATCCGAAGCGCTGTCCACTCAGCTGTCAGGGGATAGGCATGTATCTACCAAAAACTAACTCTTGACTCATCCACCACCATGACATACCCAACAGCTGGCCTGAATCTAGATCTAAAACATATCAGTATGCGAGTAAAGCTCAAATGGTCCCCAAGCATAGATATCACTATTATGACCCTTAGACGATTTGAACCTGAACCCAAGCCGCCAGGGGTCTTCCCCACCAACTGCACCAGTATTTTGACCACAGTGGTCATGGGTGACGAATCTTCTGAGTGGTCACAGTTACAGTGATATAAACAGACCTAGATTGCCAACAACAACAAAGTTCTTTGTAAAAAATCAAGACCAAGTGCAGAGAACAAAGTCAAATCCCAACAACCAAGAGTAAGAGACTGCTTGATAAATACAAATACCTGCTGTATTATGAAAGCTGTAATTGACTCCTCTGTACTTTTTATATTATTACCACTCTTCAAAATAAAAATAGCAAAATCACAATGGATTTCTAAACAGCTAATCTCAAATTCAGGTGAAAAAAATCAGCAGTCCTTCACACAATTTGTCTGCAGATATGTATTAGGCAACCTTATGTACCTCTTCGTAATGTCAGCCAAGGTGGTGGTGGTGTTTGAGGGGATTCTGCAATCATGTCAGCTAAGGTTAAAATGCACAGCAAGTTTCATCACTGATTTTCCTCCATTGGTAAAAATTATTTCTAAGTGAACAGGTATTAATAATAATAAACTTTATTAAATTATTTGATGCTTAAGAGTACAAATACTGAAGTTATAAAAGAAACTTCTGTATCTTTGTTTTTACAAAATTATCTTTTGATCTCTTAAAAATAGAGCTAAGTATAGGCAACTTTTTATGTATAATGCTGACGTCTCACTTTGAAGATCAAAGCAAAATTAGCATTTTATACATACATAGTATTCAGCAGTTATACAACATTGAACTCGGGTAAAATACCGGAATGTATCAACTCATGGAACATGGCAGGGGCACTCTTCCTGCCATGTTCCTTCACCATAACATACCTCCTTTGGTGAAAGCATCATGAGCTCATACACTACATACCATATCAGGAACAGTCATTACATACCTGTAGTGTATGTCCCTGGGCATCATCCTATCAAATTGTCTGTTTACAACCAGCAACCTTAGCTATCATTTCCTCAAATCATATAACTACCAGTGATCTAGATCATCCAATATTCATACATCTGCATTCAGGAATCTTTGTTGCTACTGACTCCAGTCAGTAGACTGGAGACTCTGTACAAATTCAAGTTATTATCCACTTGTCATTCATCTATAGCCAGGGATCCAAATTTACCCGAGGCTCACTATTTCTAGCGGTGTCGATTGGGACAGAAAACCAGCGAGCTTGTCAACGGTCCCCCTGATTCTTCCTGAGGATTTTTCCAGTTGGATTTTTGTCTTGACATTCATGGATTTGATAGATAAATAATGTCTTGGGTTTATACAGTAACACAATGGATGAAAAAGCATCTGTTTTCTGTCCCTTTTGTGGCTTGTTGAGCTTGATACTGTTGCCCATTGTGAGAGTTCCAATTGACCTTGAAAAGAATTCAAATTTCATTCAGTCCCAATTTTTCAGTTATGTTTGAGAGTTGACTTAAGTTTTTGGATGATTGTTTTGACATCCCAATCATTGTATTGACATTCAATAACTGATTATGTGGTCTATGATGGTCGCAGCACTTGTGGAGGCACTGTTTACTTCTGACAACCTTGCAACATCAAGGCAGCAGACAGGTAGGTTAAGGTGTTACTGTCAGCAAACAATTTTTACTGCAATTTTGTGATTTGTTTTTCCCAAGACATTATTCAAGAGCTGTGAATGTATAGATATTCCTATGACACTGAACCTGTGTCATAGGAATAGTGTCATTACAGTCAGGGTCGTGCTTGATTTTCAGATGAGAACTTAGGAAAGGAATGGAAATTGTGCATAGCAATTATTGAGACAACAAATCAGTTCTTGCCAAGAAATACAGTATTAACAGTATTTATACAGACACCTTACATACACATTAAAGCTGAGTTGAGAGAGAGAGAGAGGGGAAGTATCATATAAGCCTGTGGTACTGTATTTACAATATCCGGAAGGATACATTCCATACCTACTGTTGCAAGATGGCTGGTCTAGATCACCATGTCCTAACTCTTCTCAATCAGCACCAAAACCTTAATTACATATAATAAAATATTTCCTTTTATACAGATAATGTTGAGTTCCAGTGGTAGGTATTCACATTACCAACTCTGTAACTTGGAAAACAATATTACTGTATTTAAAAAAAAATCTTCCACAAAATGGAATAAAAAGATTCTTATGGATAAAACAGGTATTGTAACCCAGTGGGCACAATATCCTAGAGTAACACCGAATTGTCATCAACATCAACTAATGACACTCTTAGAATGTTCCCAGTGGGCACAACATACATGGAAATTTTTAATTATCTGCATTACAAATAAACTGAATTATACATAAATGAATGTGATGAGATTGAGCATTTTGTGTTTCACTGATGTACTGTACAGTATTTCATTATTGTGCATCACTCCTCAGTGCCAATCTGACCAGTCTATATCATCTGAAAGATAAGTGTCTCGGCCACTAAGTCCTTCCTCAAAGGCATCACGACGTTTAGTAATAGCCGTCTTTAGAATGAGGGAAATGTCATTAAGGGAGTGTTCAGGCATGTGGGTCAGATCAGAGAGAGCAGATGGCCGCACAGGACGCAACCGCTGTTTCTGGCTCATCAGTTGTTCTGATGTCACCATGGGACCAAGCCTTGTTCCCGACTCTGTTCGTCTGGTTTCAGGAGTCCGTATCCTGGAGCGTCGCTGAGGGCTGCGAGGAGAGTGCCGCCTCTCTGGACTGTGGTGAAAATTGAAGTTATGGTAACGATCTGGTGAGCGGCGATTATGTTCGGGACTTCGAACTGCAGGAGAATATCGTCTCTCTGGTGATAGCCGTCTTGGACTTGCTGAATATCTCCTTACTAAGTGATGATCATCCGGGTCATCCAAGACATTGTTGGAGCCTGTCGAACTGCTTCCCTCAAGGCTGGTCCAGGACTCTTCAGGACTCTCACCGAGACTGTCCCTGCTGTCTACTGCTTGCTCTGGATGTCTGCTATTTCTCTTTACACGCACATTTTTCTCTCCCAGTGCCTGCCGCTCCCTGCTGTAGAACTTGCGCCTGCGGATCTCTCGACGCAGTTCAGAATGCCTATCACTGCTGCTAAAACGTCGCTCATTACCACTAGAGTGCTGGTCTCTGGTACTAAAACGGCGATCTACACATTCTATGTGACTTTCTAGACTATTGGACCGTCGGTCATGAGAGGACTTTTCTTTATTCATACTATTTCTTTGTGCAATAGCCTGTCTTGAAGCACGTTGTCCTCGGTCATAAGCACATTTGTCATCCCACTCAGAGTCATCAACACCTCGATCTCTGCTTTGTCTCATCTTTTCCCTCGGCATCCTCTGTTTGTCTCTGCCCCGGTCTTTCCCATCTCTTGCATTCATTTCCCTGCCTTCTCTGTCTCTTTTATTTTCTGAACTGTGCCCGTTGCCTCTTCGACGATCTTTACTTTCAGGAGAATTCTCGTCCAGGTGATTCCTGCGTCTGTCTCTGCTCAGCCCTTTCTTCCCTCTGGGTTGATCAATACTACTCTCCCTTGCATCGCCCACTCTGTTGGAGTCACTGCGGAGTGGACGCAATCTCTTATCTGGAGATCGACGACGATCATTCTTATATGGCACAGATTCCTGCTGAGGGTCCTGCTCTGAACTTCTACCCAATGACTGGCGCACAGGTGTCAATTCCCTAAGACGAGACTGCTTGCTCGGGGAGGATCGTCTGGCCTGTTTTGACCTATCACGCGGTGACCTGGACAACTTCCCACCTGCAGTACATATCAATATTATTTGAATCCAGCTAATCTGCTGAAATTTTTTATAACTTTGCCAGGATAATATAAGCCAATACAAAGTTAAATGTGCATATGATACATATAATACAACTTTTAATATGAATCTCAGTGGCAAGTATTATTTTATGTTGTCAATGCTTGTGGAATTTATCTTATTCTTTAGTTTATATACCTAATCATTATATATGTAATTTTATGATAGTATATGCAACATGTAGTCATTAGACAAACTATAAAACATATTTCTCATTAGTATCAATGCACAATGCTCAAGATTAAATCTCAAATTATAATATTTTATATGGGGCATCAAAATACAGTGACTCACAGGTAAGGTCTTAAAAAAAAACTCACAAATAGTGTGGGTCGAAATATAGTGTATAAACCACAAATGGAAAAGTTGAGGTCAAAACAACCAGAATTTCACAGCAGGGTGAGGGGTCAAAATAAACCAGGACCTCTCCACACAGTGAGTGTCAAAATAAACAAGGATCTCTGTACAGTGAAGGGTCAAAATAAACCAGGATCTCTCAGCACAGTGAGGGTCAAAATAAACCAGAATATCTCAGCACAGTGAGGGTCAAAATAAACCAGAATATCTCAGTACAGTGAGGGTCAAAATAAACCAGGATATCTCAACACAGTGAGGGTCAAAATAAACCAGGATATCTCAGCACAGTGAGTGTCAAAATAAACCAGGATATCTCAGCACAGTGAGGGTCAAAATAAACCAGGATATCTCAGCACAGTGAGGGTCAAAATAAACCAGGATATCTCAGCACAGTGAGGGTCAAAATAAACCAGGATATCTCAGCACAGTGAGGGTCAAAATAAACCAGGATATCTCAGCACAGTGAGGGTCAAAATAAACCAGGATATCTCAGCACAGTGAGGGTCAAAATAAACCAGGATATCTCAGCACAGTGAGGGTCAAAATAAACCAGGATATCTCAGCACAGTGAGGAGTCAAAATAAACCAGGATATCTCAACACAGTGAGGGTCAAAATAAACCAGGATATCTCAATACAGTGAGGGTCAAAATAAACCAGAATATCTCAGCTTAGTGAGGGTCAAAATAAACCAGGATATCTGCATAGTGAGGGTCAAAATAAACCAGGATATCTCTCCACAGTGGGAGTCAAAATAAACCAGGATATCTCAGCACAGTGAGGGTCAAAATAAACCAGGATATCTCAGCACAGTGAGGAGTCAAAATAAACCAGGATATCTCAACAGAGTGAGGGTCAAAATAAACCAGGATATCTCTGCACAGTGAGGGTCAAAATAAAACAGGATATCTCAGCACAGTGAGGGTCAAAATAAACCAGGATATCTCTGCACAGTGTGGGTCAAAATAAACCAGGATATCTCTGCACAGTGAGGGTCAAAATAAACCAGGATATCTCTGCACAGTGAGGGTCAAAATAAACCAGGATATTTCTGCACTGTGAAGGTCAAAATAAACCAGGATATCTCTGCACAGTGAGGGTCAAAAGAAAAAGGTTAAATAATATGTAGACTAAATTACAGAGGCACTGCAAAGAAATATATTCTATCCTAACTAGTGAGACTATTGTATTATGGAAAAGTGTATTTATTGAATATATAGTATTATTAATAACAGAAAAAACATGTTTGTAAAATGTTAAAAGTGGAATGTTACTTCTCACCACTACATTCTACACCTTGGTGTGTCTTGCTGTAAGAGGAAGATTTTTTTAACCGACTTTGGTGTCATAGTTGAAATGCACACATGCAGGGTAAGGCCACGCAGAGTGCAGAGGCAGAGTGCACCCTGGGTGGACTCTGCTTGTCCACAAAGAGTTAAAATTAACCAGAATCTCGCAGCAGAGTGGTGTCTTAAACCACATTGCAAGTCCCCGTGGCATAGTGGTAAGACGTACACCTGGCGTTATGCGAGTACTTTGTCCTGGGAGGATTTACTGGGTGCAAATCCTTAACTGTAGCCTCTGTTTAACCCAACAGTACAATGGGTACCTGGTTGTTAAATGATTTGGTGGGGTCTTATTCCAGGAACATAGGATTAAGGACCTGCCCGAAATGCTATGCGTTTCAGGCAGGAAATACATACAGAGATACACAAATACATACAAAGAGAACACCTATCACATCTTGTAAAAGATTTAAAACAATAACTATATTGTAAGCAAAATATGTATAAATAGCTATCCTAAATTCTCAATATGGGTTGGGAAATTCCTACAACTCCCTTCACCCTCTCTGGTAATTTGGAGCCCAGTCTCCAGTCTTCGACAAGTACAGTACTGTATTGATAGCTACAAAAAACTGATTTAAATGTTATAAAATTAAAGTGATCAAATGAGTAACCTTTGTCATCTCTGGTGGTGTGTCTGGCAGGTGTTGGTTGCTCCCCATCCACACTGTCATGATGGTGAAGCTGGCCCTTCACCACCTGGTCTTGGTGTCTATTGCTGTTAGCTCTCTGGAGCTGCAGAGATCGTCGCATGAGCTCCACACTCTGCTCAACCACACCAATGATTGTCCTGGAATGAGCATTTAGCTAGACACCTAAACTTGATGTTTGAATCATCCCAGTGGCAGTTCTGCTCATCAAAAGTGACCCACTAGATGCTTGGATTAATCACTGTATCTCCAGTGTTCAAGCAGTCAGCATCTCACCCATTTAAAAACTTATAAATTCAAGTAAACAGAAATTTACCAGTAAATGTTTCTATTTTTCATTAATACAAAGATCTGATTTGACAATTTACATTATTTAATTGGTTATAAAGATGTGATGTACTTCTAAAGATTAAACAAAAATTAAATTCATAATGCATTTATTTTCCTAAAGTCCTAAAGACTTCTCAAAATAACTTTATCTAAATTGTGAAACTGAGTACATAATGTACAATGTAAATGAGCTAATTTCAGTGTACCTTATGCTATCTTTCTCTAATCTACAGTGTATTTAACTTTAGTACAAAATATGAATACCACTATAGGTCTTGTGAGAAAATATTGAGGCCATTTAATGGGATCAAATCCGTGTCCCAAAACGGAACACTTTCAACTGGGCCATGATAAGAGGTCATAGTATGGGATCAAACCCACATCTCTGAATTCCCCAGAGTTGGATCCCACTATAATAATTTCTCATAAATACACCACATTGTTGAAATTTGTGCACAAGACCTATCATATCAAACTAATTTTCTACAATCTATGTGGAAACCTTTCCTTAAAAATTCTAAATAAAATCCTGCATTTAAAACTAATCTGGAATAATGTACTGCAGTGTTGTAGTTATCAAAAGGAGCAACACAAGACCCACCTGGCAGCTGTGACATCAGAGAGGAGAGATGGGGTGATATTAGCTTTGTGCAGAACACCTCGCCATGATGCGGGCACCGCTGCTGACTCCAGGGCGCCCAGGATCTCTTCGAAACTTGGTCGTAGGGAGGGGTTCTGGGCCCAGCATGAGGTAATGAGCTCCTTCAGTTCCCGAGATACGCCACTAGAGGGCAGTGGTGGTCGACCTCCTGCTTCAATGGTCTCCATGATCTATGGGAGAAAATAACGATTTTTAATAAGTCTTTACATGATCTATGGGAGAAAATAACGATTTTTAATAAGTCTTTAGGATGGCACAAACTTCAGACCAGATGTGATAACTCATTCAAACATTATAATTTAATCATAATATTGGAATAGTGAAATTTTTATGTTATTTGGAGTTCTGGCTTTTGGTACACAAGTCATTATTGAAAAATTTCATGAAACTTTCCCTATTAAAAACAATTTGGGAATGAAGACATTCATACTGGACAGTCCCTGAACAATTGTAGCCATGTCAGTTAGTGCTAAAAATACATCCATATTGTCTAGTATTTCTTGTGTATTTACCATTCTTGTAATTACTTTAATGTACAGTAGTATATAATTACTTTTAAACATTGTATACGACTAAAACCATGACGATTATACAAGTCTACATGAATAATTTCACTACAATTTTGCTACAATCTCAGTCTACGAAAATGCATGACCAATGTAGAGGATCACTAGCAAAGGGGCCCCATCTCTGAGTTAATAATGCTACCAGTAATCACCTGAAAGATATCAAGGCCCTTGAAGGGGTGGCTGGCGGCGAGCATCTCCCAGAGAATGATAGCGTAGCTGTACACGTCACACTTGGCCGACACCTCACCTTGGGTCAGCAGCTCAGGAGCCATCCATGCGGGCGTCCCTCTAGCAAGAGAGGAAAAGCTTTATATACAAGGCAAAACACAACAAATATTCACCCATACAGCTTACATGGTTTAACAGCAAAAGGGATGGGAGAATAATAATAATAATAATAATAATACTAATAATAATACTAATAATAATAATAATAATCATAATAATAATCATAAAATCATAAATAATAATAATAATATAATAATAATACTTTACTGATATAATATTTATAAAAAAATAAGATTTTAAAAATATAAAATAAAAAAATTGGCTAAAATGTATTTATAGAAATGATAAATTACCAAAAATATAAGTACAGTATGAAATTACCTCTACAGCACCTTGTGTAGTACTGTATTCACACCACATCAACTTTTGCCTCAATGAGCTTTTGCCCAGTACTCCAGTACTCACCAGGTGGGGATTCACAAGAGGTGAGGCACACAATGTCAGTAACAAAATACAGTACAATCAATCAATACCTGTTCATAATTCTAAATTTATTTCCCAAGACTTGTATGCATATTTGGGAGTTTTCCACCATATGAATGTACTGTGTAGGATTTACCTGAGAGCCGAGTGAACAATTCTTCGTGGCAGGGGATCGTATTCCAGGGACCATAGGATTAAGGACTTGCCCGAAACGCTACGCGTACTAGTGGCTGTACAAGAATGTAACAACTCTTGTATATATCTCAAAAAAAAAAAAAAAAATAGATAGTCTTGCCTGATAGAGCCACCTGGCTTGTGACTGTCTTGCCTGATAAAGCCACCTGGCTTGAGACCGTCTTGCCTGATAGAACCACACGGCTTGTGACCATCTCACCTGATAGAGCCATGCTGGGCGGGAGAGCCAGTTCGTGACCGCCTCAAGATAGAGAAGCCGAAGTCCGCAATTTTTGCCCTGTAGTAGGAGTCAAGGAGGACGTTCATAGACTTGAGGTCAAGATGAAGTACCTACAACACCAAGAATAAAACACTTGTAGGGTTATACAACTTTATGCAATTATTCTTTGTTACTTTTATTACTCTTATTTTTATTGTCATTATTGTTATCATTAGTTAAAGAAAGCACATTAACGTGGTATATATAAATGAGTACATCAACTGGAGCAATAAGGTGACTCAAAGCAGCGACTTAAAGGTGTCATTTACCTGCTGAAGTAGACACCAAAGGTGCCATTTACCTGCTGAAGTAGACACTAAAGTGCCATCTACTCGCTGAAGTAGATACCAAAGGTGCCATTCACCCGCTAAAGCAGACACCAAAGGTGCCATTTACCCGCTAAAGTAGACACCAAAGGTGCCATCTACCTGCTGAAGTAGACACCAAAGGTGCCATCTACCCGCTAAAGTAGACACCAAAGGTACCATTCACCCGCTAAAGCAGACACCAAAGGTGCCATTTACCTGCTAAAGTAGACACCAAAGGTGCCATTTACCTGCTAAAGTAGACACCAAAGGTGCCATTTACCTGCTAAAGTAGACACCAAAGGTGCCATTTACCTGCTAAAGTAGGCACCAAAAGTACCATTTACCCGCTAAAGTAGGCACCAAAAGTACCATCTACCCGCTAAAGTAGGCACCAAAAGTGTCATCTACCCGCTAAAGTAGGCACCAAAAGTGTCATCTACCCACTAAAGTAGGCACCAAAAGTACCATCTACCCGCTAAAGTAGGCACCAAAAGTACCATCTACCCACTAAAGTAGGCACCAAAAGTGCCATTTATCCGCTAAAGTAGGCACCAAAAGTACCATCTACCCACTAAAGTAGACACCGAAGGTGTCATTTACCCTCAAAAGTAGACACCGAAGGTGCCATCTACCCGCTGAAGTAGACACCAAAGGTGCCATTTACCTGTGGTTCGTGCCGGTGGAGGTAGTTCATACCCTGAGCCACGTCTTTAGCCACCACGAAGTACGCAGCGTGGTCCAGTCTCTCCCGACTGCCAAATGAAAATAGTGAAGTAATTCATTATTGAAATAAAACCTAACCAAAAACCCAACTCAAACAAACAGGAAATTATTTTTTCTCAAAAGAAAATGCAAAATAAGCAAAATATAATTAACTAATGTAAACATGTGAACTCCTGAAAATTATATTTTTAATTTATGGTTTCTTATTGAACATTAAAACAACTTAGAAGAAAATGTTCGAAGAAGATACATTAAATGACATACAATCTGATCCATATCCTACCTGTACAAGTTCAGGTATGTTTATTGAGACGAGCAAGAAATCCTACCTGTACATGTTACCTGGTCTAGAGTTAACTACAAGCAACCTTGGATTGCCTACAAGCAGTCTGAGTAAAATAACACACCAAGAGCTTCAACGAAACCTTTTAGATCTGAGACAAAATGATTATAAGCCATTCCATCTATCATGTTGCTATCATGCGAGAAGAGCCACATATATATGGATCATCCGATAAAATCAGCAGACTCCTAGATGTTACTACTGCTTGGCTTAGACTCAGCTACAAGTATCTTTAGGGGGAGTCTGCTTACCTGCTGACCAAATGTAAACCGTGTCACCTAAATTATTCACTGTGTCACTTGAGAGCAAAAAAATACACGAATTTAGGGACAGTTCTATAACAAATGTTTAGGCATTTGTAAATATTTCATTAAACTGATCTACTAGCTAAAAATGTTAGCCAAATATCCCCAGTTTGCTAACTGTAGGGAGTAAATACGAGGGATTGAAACCTTTCCACCGTTGCCAACTAGTTAGGTTGTGCATGATAAGCAAATCAACTTATTTAACTAGCTTACCGAATATGTAAGTTGCTTAGCTTTTTTGTTTTTAGTTTTAGCTAAATGAATTTGGGGGTTCAGTTACCGAACCCATTACGTGTGTCTGTAACCTTCTCTCTATGAACACAGTGTGGATGAGATTATAGACATCCAGGTACTCACGTGGTGGTATGGATGAGGTTATAGAAACCCAGGTACTCACGCGGTGGTATGGATGAGGTTATAGAGACCCCAGGTACTCACGTGGTGGTGTGGATGAGATTATAGAGACCCCAGGTACTCTCGTGGTGGTGTGGATAAGGTCATAGACATCCAGGTACTCACGTGGGGATATGGATGAGGTTATAGAGACCCCAGGTACTCACGTGGTGGTGTGGATGAGATTATAGAGACCCCAGGTACTCTCGTGGTGGTGTGGATAAGGTCATAGACATCCAGGTACTCACGTGGGGATATGGATGAGGTTATAGAGACCCCAGGTACTCACGTGGTGGTGTGGATGAGATTATAGAGACCCCAGGTACTCACGTGGTGGTGTGGATGAGATTATAGAGACCCCAGGTACTCACGTGGTGGTATGGATGAGGTCACAGAGACCCAGGTACTCACGTGGTGGTGTGGATAAGGTCATAGACATCCAGGTACTCACGTGGTGGTGTGGATAAGGTTGTAGAGGGTGCCACCTGAGAGGTACTCCAGCAGCATGAAGGGCCGGGCGGCACCAGTGCACACCCCCATCAGGAGGACAATCCGTGGGTGATGGAGCTGCTGCAGGAGAGCCGCCTCTGACCTGAAGTAGTTCTTGTCATCCTGCAGGGAGTCAGGCACTTGAGAGATGGTTATAATACTAGGTTACCGTGTACAGGTTACGTTACTTTAACGTGTAGGTCAAAGATAAGAGGTTAAGGACCTGGTATGCGTGTTAGTGGCTTTGCTTTAATGTAAGGACACAAATGTTATGTATTCCTACAATGTACTTTCTTGTATATAAATAAATAAAATAAAAATAATTGTCTTATCATTTTATCAAGCTGGATTCCAGTAATATTTGAAATTTTGAGGAATATTAATCCAGACCACGTCTTTAAAAGCTCTGATGAGAACAAAATAAAACAAAACAAGAGAACAACGGTTTCAAGCTCAAAAAGCCACAATATTGGACTGAAAACAGACGCTTTTCCACCCACAGGGTTGTAAACCAATGGAACCGCCTACCCGCCCAAGCCGTGAATGAACAGTTAAAATTTGACAGTCTCTTACCCTGGCTTACCCGACAGCCACCAAATGACAAACAAGTAATCAAGTGATACACCCAGAAATAGTTAACAAGTGACATAATAACAATCAAGTACATAAACAGAGATATTTACCTGAGAAAGTTTGAACTTGAGTTCCTTGACGGCGACCTCCGTGCCGCAGTAGGCGCCGCGGTACACGGTGGAGAAGGAGCCCTCGCCCACCACGTCCCCGGGCCGCCACTCCACGCCCGACACACTCACCTCACACTTGTTCAACATGTCCCCGGACCGCAGCCGCTCCAACTCGTTCTCCAGACTCCTGCAAAAGTTCGTGAATTTCAAGTTTGACTCATTCTACCAAGTGCACGTAATTCAAATTCTGCTCATTCGCCAAGGGCATTTATTTCAAGCTCATCGCATTTCAAGTTCAGGTCACTCTCCAGACTTGAAGTATACGTAGTGTATATTGTAGTGAGTGATGATAAGTCAACCTTCCATCTATTGTAGGGAAGATTGGCTTGTTTAAATCGCCAGGGATGGTCTAGGGTTTCCTTACTAAAGCTATCTTGAGATGATTTCGGGGCTTTAGTGTCCCCGCGGCCCGGTCCTCGACCAGGCCTCCACCCCCAGGAAGCAGCCCGTGACAGCTGACTAACACATAGGTACCTATTTTACTGCTAGGTAACAGGGGCATAGGGTGAAAGAAACTCTGCCCGTTGTTTCTCGCCGGTGCCTGGGATCGAACCCAGGACCACAGGATCACAAGTCCAATGTGCTGTCCGCTCGGCCGACCGGCTCCCTCAAGCTTAAGGCATTAAAATAACCTAGCCTCTCATAGGCCTGACATACCAAGATGTAATTTAAATATTTGCAAGGATGATGAGCCGAAGCTGGCGCACGAGGTGAGGTCTACTCACCTGATCTGTTGACGGTGTTGCTTGGTCTGGGTCACCATCTGGTTGAGGAGGTCACGCTTGCTTAGCGTGAGGGACATTTTGCCTGGGCCCTCCTCATTCCTCACCGGCGACCCTCGTGATTCACGTGACCCTCGGCTCCCTGACCCTCCGCCGTCACCCGCGGCAGCCGTCTTCCTCTCCGGCGACGCCACCTGGAGGAACAGAGAAAGAATTAGTGAGAAATGCATCATATTTGGAACCAAGCCCTTTGGTAAGATATTCTACAGACCTTCCAATTGTTTTACTGGTATACACTTGCTGATTTATGGAACAGAATAAACGAGGAATCGATGAATCGTTTCAAGTGTAGGTCTGGAGGCCTGGTCGGAGACCGGACCGCGAGGACGTTTTTTCTGTCAGCCGTCCTGTCAGGCGTCAGTTCCTGTCAAGTGTCTATGAGGCAGCTTAAGCGTTGGTTGCTATCCACACTTGGTCAAGAGTATAACGGGTTATGTACATAAAGTGAGGAAAGTAATAGTGTACTTACTGTGTTGCTGGGATGGGCGAGGTCTTGGTCTTTGGAGAGGTCAGAGGTCAGAGGGTCAGGCTGCCCAGAGTACAGGGAAGGAGGCCTCGTCCCAACCACCTCAAGCGCCGGTACACCTGTCATTATGAGGGTCACATATGTGGTCACATGTATTGTAGTATTGCTCTCCCTCCCTCCCTCCCCGTGGTAAAACACTCGTCCGGCTCTTCGCGAGCGCTTTGACATGGGTTCGTATCCTGGCCGGGGAGGATTGACTGGGCGCCAATCCTTAACCGTAGCCTTTCTTCACCCAGCAGTAATTGGGTACCTGGTTGTTAAACGATTTAGCAGGTCGTATTCCGGGGAAAAATTAGGATTAAGGACCTGCCGGAAACGCTACGCGTACTAGTGGCTGTACAAGAATGTAACAACTCATATATCTAAATCAAATTAAAATAATATATATATGTATATATCTGTATATCTTACATCTATTAACAAACACTTGAGGGTAGAAATAGCCTATGCCACTATCCTTTTATTGTCTCAATAATACAGTCTCAATACAATAAGATGTAGTTTATTGTCACTATTAATAAACTTGAACACCACCAGTAACCCACACCAGCAACGCCTCTAAACTCACTATGTTTAAATCAATTTCTAAATGGATTTAATGTAACACCACTCTAAGGTAACACCACCCTAAAATGTACCACTATAATGGAACACCACTATAATGGAACACTAAACTATCCTGAGTAACACTTCCTCATCGGTTGCCCTTGATAACACTGTTATGAGCTGACATATGATGGTTACACCGGAACCAAATTAAGGTACACTGCCAATAAGGAAATGCTAACACAAAGATTAAATACGCTGCCACCATCTGCCTTTGACCATTGAAACTATATCAAGCAACGAGGCAAGAAACATTGATTGACTTGGAGAGTACTTCTATGACTGTCATTAATTATGAAAACGGTTGTCAGCCACTATATCCAAAAGGCTAAGAGAATTCAACAATTGACACAGACGGGAAATTTCACGTAAGTTTATTGAGACCAAAATTATGTCAATCACCAATTATAAATCCTACCCTATCACTGGCAAAAAGTTAAGAAATTTGGACATGGAACAAAAACTCAGAGATCACACACATTACCTTAAGCTATCTGTCTCTCCCTGGCTGAGATGTTCTTCACAGCCCCGCTCTCGATCCCGGTGTACCGCACTCTGCCTCTCTAAGTCACTAAAGGACCTCTATATACAACCCCCACAGGGGGAGGGGGAGATCTGCTGTTGCTACCCACCAAGAGTGTACAAACACTCAAGAAATATTTCAAAAAGCTTGTTTGACATTCACCCTACACTCTTCAAGAGAGGAGTTATTAATTACATGTGACTGACCTCTGACCTGGCCAAAAGGGGGAGATCCAGGGATGTTTACACATAAGAATCTGGAGTCTAATTTCCTTGCATGAAATATTACATACTTGAAACTATGCTGACTAAGACTAACCCAGGAATTTTTAATCAATATACAAGATAAACCGGAGGTCATCTGGGCTGACCTCTTGGAGAAGGCTTCCCTGGGTGTGAACTCTAAGGGGGGGGGAGGTCCTGGGTGTTACAGCTCCTTGCTTGATATAGTTTCAATGGTCAAAGGCAGATGGTGGCAGCGTATTTAATCTTTGTGTTAGCATTTCCTTATTGGCAGTGTACCTTAATTTGGTTCCGGTGTAACCATCATATGTCAGCTCATAACAGTGTTATCAAGGGCAACCGATGAGGAAGTGTTACTCAGGATAGTTTAGTGTTCCATTATAGTGGTGTTCCATTATAGTGGTACATTTTAGGGTGGTGTTACCTTAGAGTGGTGTTACATTAACAAGTTGCTGGCTTGCTGACCCCATCGAGGCCACTAGATTTCGTGCCTTTATGGTTAATTCAGGTAATTCCTAATGTGTGTGTGTCCATACTGTGTCTGGATCCTTGTTGAGATACTTGTAGCCAAGTGGTATTGGAGCAGAGCAGGATCACCTCCGGTTTACACCCCGTGTGTGTGTGTGTGTGTGTGTGTGTGTGTGTGTGTGTGTGTGTGTGTGTGTGTGTGTGTGTGTCTCACTGGGTGACTGGGGAGCGGCCCCAGCACCGGGACCACCAATCAACCCAGGGAGCGGTACCAACGCTTGGATTCGAGCAGACTGACAGGCCCATCGCGCTCTCACAAGACGGGTGATTATCATGGACAGTGTGTGTGTGTGTGTGTGTGTGTGTGTGTGTGTGTGTGTGTGTGTGTGTGTGTGTGTGTGTGTGTGTGTGTGTGTGTGTGTGTGCGCGCGCGCGCGCGCGCGCGTGCGTGTGTGTGTGAAATATATATATGTATTAAATATAATAGAGGAAAAATAGATTGGTTAAAAAGTCGGGGTCCAAGAGATAATAGTTCGACTCTGCAGACACAAATAGTAAATACACACACACACACACACACACACACACACACACACACACACACACACACACACACACACACACACACACACACACACACACACACCCTTGTGTGCGTACAGGTGAGTACATACACCTCAAGGTTGCCCAAGGAACCGTCTTCGCTTCCATGGACGTAGTCGAGCGAATACGAAATATGAGATTTATCTTCTCAACAAAATATCAATATGTATCATTACCAACATGAAGTACACACCAGCGCCAAATGCCCCCCTAACAGCCCAACTACCTAACGCCAAACTGCCAAATGCGAACCCTTACGAAATTTTGAGTGTATCAGTACAAACGTCAATGCTATGGGCAACTAGTGGAAAGACTGATCACCAACACAGGTGCAAATGTCTACTAAGACCTCTGTTCACCCAGCAGTGAATGGGTACCTGGTTGTTAAACGATTCGGCGGGGTCGTATTCCGGGGAAATTAGGGTTAAGGACCTGCCCGAAACGCTACGCGTACTAGTGGCTTTACAAGAATGTATGTAAAAGACAGTTTAAAGACTAAACTACTCGGGTGGTAATCCCACTAGACGGGAACAGCAGCTGGTTCTTCCCGCCGCCGACGGCTCCTGCTTCACCAATCGTGTCACGAGATGCTTCGAGCAGTCCGCCGGCCGCACTTCGAATCTTTGGCTCGCTGACCGCAAGTCTCTCCAACAGCTGTCTGGCGCGGGCTTCCAGCCTCTCTCCCCCGCCCGCACCTCCACACCTTTTGTCTACATGGTTTACCTCAAGCGGCTCACGTCAAGGTTGGTTGCTTAGTCGTCTTGTAGGTTAACAGGTCTGTGTAAAATGATACGTAATAACAAATGAAGGTCTCTGGCACCCCGGGAGCCGGTTGGCCGAGCGGACAGCACGCTGGACTTGTGATCCTGTGGTCCTGGGTTCGATCCCAGGCGCCGGCGAGAAACATTGGGCAGAGTTTCTTTTACCCTGTTACCTAGCAGTAAAATAGGTACCTGGGTGTTAGTCAGCTGTCACGGGCTGCTTCCTGGGGGTGGAGGCCTGGTCGAGGACCGGGCCGCGGGGACACGAAAAAGCCCCGAAATCATCTCAAGATAACCCCCTCTCAACGGTCCTCTCTCTCTCCCTAAAGATATTTGTGGCACTGTTTGAATGTCCTCCTGCCGCTGGCGGCGGCTGTGTATCATATGAGCGCCTTACTGGGGGTAAATTTGTATAAAAATTATAGGAATTACTGTTTTATGGGGGACTGGTGAGGGGGGGGGAGTGAGCAGGTGTGGAGGTGATTACAGTATCTAATAAGGTAATTAAGACAGCTTGTGTGTCATGAATAAAACATTTCTACTCCTCGGTTCGTCCTGTTCTTAGGTCCCTAACCCACTTACACCCCCTCCTTATCCACCCCCACCCATTCTCCCCCCCCCCATGCCCCCCACCACCCTCATTAGCCTCCCCTAACTCTCAACATAAATATCTTGACGTGATAATCTCAACATAAATGAGGCTGTTAGAGCAGCAATTCAATCTCACTTAACTGTTAACTACCCACCAAGAGTATGCGTCCTAGCTGGGCTTAAATATAATAATATAATGTAATTATGTATATAAATAAAAATAAAAATATTATATATATATTTATAAATATATATAACATATGACGAGTGTGAGGTTATTAGTTTAAGAATTCGAGAGAGATCTCAAATACAACACAGAATGTATGGAAGACAAGTTCCCACGTGAGAGAGAGAGAGAGAGAGAGAGAGAGAGAGAGAGAGAGAGAGAGAGAGAGAGAGAGAGAGAGAGAGAGAGAGAGAGAGAGAGAGAGAGAGAGAGAGAGACAGACAGACTTGGGAGTCGACACCACTTCTATCATAACACCAGTGACACAACAAAACAACGTTGGTACCATACTTGCTAACGTACCGAGAGCTCCCATGAACGTGCACCAAGGAGTCTTAAAAAAGCTATATACTACCCTTGTGAGACACACTCTTGAGTATGCAGCCCCGGCATGGAACCCCCCTACATAAAAAAATAAGACATTTATGAAAGCTCCAAAGATATACTACATAGGGCTCGTTCCTGAGCTAAGGGGACTGAGCTAGAATAAAGATTGAGGGTAGTGCACGCATCTACTCTGTAGAAAAGAAGAAATGGGACATGATAATGACATACAAGATTATTGGGGTAATTGATCAAGTACTCACAGAGTGCCAATATTTGCAGTTTAGAACAATAGCACCAGAGGGCATATTTGGAGACTGGAGACACAAATCAAACCCAATGTACCTTCTTGTATATAAATAAATAAATAAATAAATAAATAAATAAATAAATAAATGAATCAGTTTTCAGTATAAATGGACAAGCACAAATTAGAAAGAGTGTGAAGGTAGGCAACAAGGATCGTTCCTTAGCTGAAGGGTTTGGGCTATGAGGAAAGATTGAGAGAACTGAACCTTATCCACTGGAGGAAAGGAAACACAGATGAGACATGACAACAACATATAAGATTCTAATGGAAATTAAACAAGGTAGACACAGCAGCGTTGTTCAAGGTTAGGAACAGAAGAACGAGGGATCATGTATATATGATAGAAGCGTGAATAACGGCTCATTGCATTAATCTACATTGAGAAGGCGGGGCCAGGAGCCTAGCTCGACCCTGTAAGCACATCTAGGTGAGTACATTTAAGGTGAGTATACAGTATTCACGAATTCTCATTCACTCTCTCTCTCTCTCTCTCTCTCTCTCTCTCTCTCTCTCTCTCTCTCTCTCTCTCGAAGTATAGAAATGAGAAATACAGTGAGAGTTATGAAAGCAGGCGGGCTGTCCGCCATACTGACACGATGTGTGGGTGTTGGCAGCTAAGTTAAGCTGGCTCCCTCTTGTCAGGGAGCTGTGAGTGTGTGAGAGGTTCTCTCTCTCTCTCTCTCTCTCTCTCTCTCTCTCTCTCTCTCTCTCTCTCTCTCTCTCTCTCCCTCTCCCTCTCCCTCCCCCTCACCAGCTGTCACCACAGTGTTGTGGTTCACAGGACAATAA
>NC_091241.1:11045331-11070331 GCF_040958095.1 Procambarus clarkii | reverse complement strand
CACACACACACACACACACACACACACACACAGTGTATGTATAGCGATCCGCACTTCGTCTGTGGTCAATGAAGGTGATAACAGCCGGCCTTATACAGCAATATAACTGTGGCACTACGGTACTCCTACCTCCTCCCCCCTCTCCACTATGGCACCCCCCCCCCTCTCCACTATGGCACCCTCCCTGTCCACTATGCACCTCCCCGTCCACTATGGCACCCTCCCTGTCCACTATGACACCCCCCTGTCCACTATGGCACCCCCCCGCCCTAGTGCCGCTGTACTGCATCACTACAAGCTGGGCACACATACCCACTGCATTCTTTGTACCCCAATATGTGAGTTTACACAACATTACAGCATATTTACACGAAAGAACGTCATTATAACAGCATAAGACCTAAACATTATAATTCTAAGCTAATCTAGATTTAGATTTAGAAACATTTATTATTGGCTTTTTGAAATCATTACACTCACAGAATATCAATGCAGTTCCCTAGATAGCCTTCAGGACGGTAATACGATAGCAGGAAGACAACAGATTAGCGATATCAAAGGTATATCGCACTGACGCGATAGACACTGACGAGTCTATCGATGGACTCACGCGGGTACACACTCACTATCTATCGATGGACTCACGATGCTAAAAGAAAAGATATCCAGTCTTCTTAGAGAGGAAAATATATACGACCCTTTCTTGTAATCTCCCTCCCAGTCCGGTGAATCTCTCACCTCACCATAACCCTCTGTTTCCAATCAGAGAGGTATTCTCTAATTAAAGTACTCATTCTTAAGCGTGAATAGCATCGTCTTCAGAACATCAATTACCATCTAAACTAGTGATGACGCTGCCCTTTCCATCCTTTCCTCCAACGGTTGTGGCTGCTACCTTGTGGTAAACCTCAGTAAACTCGTATAGCAGGAATTACCTTTCCCGAATCCAAGATTGGATACAAGGTTTACATTGGTACCAAATTAGTTTATCTTTCATTTCTTCGACGTCTCCCAATTATCCAGTGATATATCAGAGTCGTTCAGTGTATTCTCTGTCACCAGCACCTTGCCAACCTTTGTTGTCATGTCCTTGTTGATCGTGCGCGCCCCTGGTGTCTTTGTCACGTGCGAGTGTGTTTGTACGCGAGCCCTCAGTGTCTTTGTCGGGTGCTGGTGTTTATGCGCGAGCCCTCAGTCTCTTGAATGTGCTTTGGCGCATGCCCCTGGTGTCTTTGTCAGGCGCTAGTGCGCTTGTGCGTGCTGGAGAGGGTGGCTATAGCTGCTAAACACACACACTATGCACCCAGAGAGCAAGTGGCTTCACTGGGTGGTTGTGCTATGTAGGGAGAATGTGCTATATCACCTCACGGACGGGTCCCTGGTTCCTGCACCATCACCACCCTAACAATGACAGGTGGGCGGCTGTCTTCGCTCAACAAAAAACACACCAATATTCAAGCCTAGCAATTCCCGCTAACAACCCTTAATAGTCCACTTAAACAGCCACACACCTACACTCGCACCTCTGGCTGTACGAGGCAATAAGCTGTTACAAACTGGATATTCCTTGTTAGACATCTGTGTACTGTTGAAGCAGGAAAATGTGTCAGGTTATGTGAGTTACTAAGTTAAGGCCACCACAACCACAACATACTACCACCACCACTACTACTACTAGTTCCACAACCACCACCCCTACCATCACCACAAATATAAGCCTACTACCACCAAACACCATCTACAATTCTCGACCGCCATATTGAATAAATATCAATATAACCAAACACCCCAAATTACACATACAATTATAATATATATATTCAATAAATATTATGTAAATAAAAGATTAAAACATAAATTTACTTTCCTTTCAATTTTTTTTACTGATAGGCTAGTTCCTTGCATAACCTTATCACTATCTACACGGGGTCTCTAACGACAACAAGCGGGGAATAGATGACAGTGTCTTCTCTATCAACGATATACGCTTGACGACGCACAGTGACGCAGCGACTGTCTGCGTCGCGACGCACGATGGACACAGCGATTATTTCCGACAATCTGGCGATTGTGGGGTTGGTAATGTGATGGGTTTGAATAATGGTAATTTGGCGTGAGTGGTCTGTTTATGTTTTATACGCGCGGGCACTCCGGCGGCGCCTCGCGACCGTTAATGATACGAATTTTGAATTGCCACGTGTCATGGGGGAGGGGGGAGGGGGGGGAGAGAGAGAGAGAGAGAGAGAGAGAGAGAGAGAGAGAGAGAGAGAGAGAGAGAGAGAGAGAGAGAGAGAGAGAGAGAGAGAGAGAGAGAGAGAGAGAGAGAGAGAGCGAGAGAGCATGAGAGCATTCACCCTCAGCCTCCTCCGCGGGAAGACTTTGGATTCGAACCCTCGAATGAGCCAAAGCGTTTTTAAATGTTTACATCTAGAAGTAACCGGGGAAAGGGGGAGGGTCTGCCTGAAGGTAAAACACCAGGCGAATCGTGTTCTAGGGGGAATCACTAGTATAACAGCCGGGGTAGTTAGGGCCTTACCACTTGGTAACACGCACAGTAATGGCTGGTTCCCGGCACAACCAGAGACAACTGTTGCAGGCTCAACCAACCTGGGGCTACGACCATGCAGACTACGACCATTCAGGCAACGACCATAAGAGTAGTATCCCGCTTCTGGGTGAATACACACTAATAGTTTACGGAAGTCCTGGACAATGTTCAGGACTAAGGTATGCTTCCTGGTTGGTCAGTAAGGTATTGTGGTGACCTTATTAACTCTTCCAGAGGCTTGTATAGGCCTTATTGATCCTCCAGAGGATGATATAGGCCTCAATAACCCTCCAGAGGCTAATATAGGCCTCAATAACCCTCCAGAGGTTGATATAGGCCTCAATAACCCTCCAGAGGCTGATATAGGCCTCAATAACCCTCCAGAGGTTGATATAGGCCTCAATAACCCTCCAGAGGCTGATATAGGCCTCAATAACCCTCCAGAGGCTGATATAGGCCTCAATAACCCTCCAGAGGCTAATATAGGCCTCAATAACCATCCAGAGGATGATATACGCCTCAATAACCCTCCAGAGGATGATATAGGCCCTCAAACCCCTCCAGAGGCTGATATAGGCCTTATAACACCCAACGCCAACCCAGACCAAAGAGACCTAGCCGGTGTACCTACTGTAATAATAGCTCACCTGTTCCACTATTATACACCCCCCCCCCATAGCACTATGATTGTCAGGGGAATCGCCTTCCCCAGTTATGTGTTGAGGTCTCAAGCACCAGCTCAACCATGACGAGCGCGCCAGGTGGCGAGTGAGCCCTCTCACAGTCTATGGTGAGAGAGAGAGAGAGAGAGAGAGAGAGAGAGAGAGAGAGAGAGAGAGAGAGAGAGAGAGAGAGAGAGAGAGAGAGAGAGAGAGAGAGAGAGAGAGAGGTATCGATCACACACACGCACACGGGGGAGGTGGCTCGACCAGGCTGGCTATATATCATCTTGGTATATATATAATAATTTATTTAAACTCTTTCATGACCAGACAACATTCTCTTCATAATACCACCTCACGTCCTGTGCACCATTGATATCTTCTTCCCTTGTACATCTCACCATTTGCCAAGATGGTGGAAAACTATATAGTTTTAGTAATAATAATATAGATCAGATATTGACTAAAAGTTTAAAATAGCCCTATGGAAAACAAGTAACTTATGCCTATATACACAACCACTGAACACTTCCAGCTGACCTGAAATCCAACAACGTATTTAAAGGACATTTTATTGGGTACGAAATCTCGCATTCAAACTATTATTAAGTACTATAATTACAACTAGAAGTTATACCTTGTGTTCGGTTTTGTATCATTGTGATTGTGAATTGTGATATATAATAGTTATATAACTTTGATGTCTCGTATATCTTTTAGTTGGCGTGAGATTTTCTGATTCACGTTTTTTGTTGGCCTGATCAGCTCTTTGGTGCGTAGTGAGGAGGGAATTATAATGTATTTTGTTTGATTCTAATGCAGCAATTATCAGACATCTTGTATCTGTGATGAGAGTATTCGGAAAAGAGTAATTAAATACGAAGCTTAGACCAATGCTCAGGTAAAAGGTGTGTGTTGTTTAGCCGCAAGCTCTTGGACCCCAGACTACAGGCAGGCTGTACCGGGAGCTGTCAGTCTTGAAGACTGACAGACAGTGTGATAGAGATACCTATCACATTGATGACAAGGACGCACGCGCGTGCATGCACATACACAGCTGCCAACAGGAGGGAAAGACCACAATATTACTAGAAAGCAACAAATAAACTCATTACGAATTAGAAAACGAGAACCAGGTGCAGACTAACGCTTAGGACGGCTCCCTTCAGCAATGGCGGGAAACCAAACAAGGTTTAACATCTAACGAGGTGATTCAAGCCCAAAACTAGACAACGACCGTGATAAACGGTTCTTGTCGTTACTAGGGAATTACCCTGCCTTCAACCACCACCAACCACCCTCTCTACCCGTAACAAGGTGCCACAAGCCATAACTAAAATCCCACCTGAGATTTACAACCCCCCCCCAACCTAGCTTCTCGATGAGTATACACCGAGTATACATGTATATATTGTATACATCCTCATCTATGTTTAGGGCTGAAGTATACTTGCTCGTTAGTGATCTATTGTGGTAGCCTTAATAGCCTTCAAGAGGTTGATGGGTCTTACAGCCTATCAACCTCCTTGTGTATTATCCTAGATCCTAGTGTCTGATATCCACCAGCTGTCATACAATGGTAGGTCTAATATCCACCAGCTGTCATACAATGGTAGGTCTAATATCCACCAGCTGTCATACAATATGTCAGGTCTAATATCCACCAGCTGTCATACAATATGTCAGGTCTAATATCCACCAGCTGTCATACAATGGTAGGTCTAATATCCACCAGCTGTCATACAATGGTAGGTCTAATATCCACCAGCTGTCATACAATATGTCAGGTCTAATATCCACCAGCTGTCATACAATATGTCAGGTCTAATATCCACCAGCTGTCATACAATGGTAGGTCTAATATCCACCAGCTGTCATACAATGGTAGGTCTAATATCCACCAGCTGTCATACAATGGTAGGTCTAATATCCACCAGCTGTCATACAATGGTAGGTCTAATATCCACCAGCTGTCATACAATGGTAGGTCTAATATCCACCAGCTGTCATACAATATGTCAGGTCTAATATCCACCAGCTGTCATACAATATGTCAGGTCTAATATCCACCAGCTGTCATACAATATGTCAGGTCTAATATCCACCAGCTGTCATACAATATGTCAGGTCTAATATCCACCAGCTGTCATACAATATGTCAGGTCTAATATCCACCAGCTGTCATACAATGGTAGGTCTAATATCCACCAGCTGTCATACAATATGTCAGGTCTAATATCCACCAGCTGTCATACAATGGTAGGTCTAATATCCACCAGCTGTCATACAATATGTCAGGTCTAATATCCACCAGCTGTCATACAATATGTCAGGTCTAATATCCACCAGCTGTCATACAATATGTCAGGTCTAATATCCACCAGCTGTCATACAATGGTAGATCTAATATCCACCAGCTGTCATACAATATGTCAGGTCTAATATCCACCAGCTGTCATACAATGGTAGATCTAATATCCACCAGCTGTCATACAATATGTCAGGTCTAATATCCACCAGCTGTCATACAATATGTCAGGTCTAATATCCACCAGCTGTCATACAATGGTAGGTCTAATATCCACCAGCTGTCATACAATATGTCAGGTCTAATATCCACCAGCTGTCATACAATATGTCAGGTCTAATATCCACCAGCTGTCATACAATATGTCAGGTCTAATATCCACCAGCTGTCATACAATGGTAGGTCTAATATCCACCAGCTGTCATACAATATGTCAGGTCTAATATCCACCAGCTGTCATACAATGGTAGGTCTAATATCCACCAGCTGTCATACAATATGTCAGGTCTAATATCCACCAGCTGTCATACAATATGTCAGGTCTAATATCCACCAGCTGTCATACAATATGTCAGGTCTAATATCCACCAGCTGTTATATGCCAGGTCTAATATCCACCAGCTGTCATACAATATATCATGTCAAATATCCACCAGCTGTCAACCGTCAAACCTTCCGAGGTATATAGCGTTGAAATTTCGGTGCATTGAGAGACCTGTTAACGTACAGCTGGCAGCACAACGCCTCAGGAGTCGGGTCGCCATTGTCCTCTAACCAAATATCTCGATTTTCGCACGGAATCGACCAATACGTTAAAAAATGCGACGTATTGGTACAAAATTAATGTACGTAAATACTGACGTTTGGGATGCATAGTCCTCGATAGGTTAGATGGACTGGACATGTGAATAACCGCCACAAAGCCGTTTTTTTTTTAATTTCAAATTCATATAATTCAGATTTGAATTTGAAATGTTAAATAATGACAAATAATGTCATGCGAGTATGATTATGAAGAGCATTATACCCTGAAGGGCATTATACCCTGATGGGCATCATACCCTGAAGGGTAGTGGTGGACATACTTGGAACAGGTGGTGGAGACGCCCACATGGCGGGTACAGGACTTCCAGCGGGAGAACCAGTGGGTCTCCGGCAGGCTAAAGAGAGACACACGCGCCAGGCACAATTATGGTAAACTGTGATTTCTAATGTGAAGTCTTGTGTATTTATGTGTGGGGGGCCGCGCAGGCGCACTGGTCTCACATACATATACATTCATGCGCGCACATGCACACACACACACACACACACACACACACACACACACACACACACACACACACACACACACACACACACACACACACATACGAACACACACAAAATACATCAGAAGGCAGTTATCCGAACTGCCTTCAGGAACATGTGTAAGGAATTATTCAGAACCTTGTATACCACGTATGTAAGACCAACCCTGGAGTATGCGGCTCCCACCGTGGAGCCCGTACCTTGTCAAGCACATGACGAAGCTGGAAAAAGTTCAGAGGTATGCCACTAGGCTAGTCCCAGAACTAAGAGGCATGAACTACGAGGAAAGGCTGCGGGAAATGCACCTTACGACACTGGAAGATAGGAGAGCTCGGGGAGACATGATCACTACCAACAAAATTTTAAGAGGAATCAACAGGGTAGATGAAAATATATTGTTTAACACGGGTGGGACGCGAACAAGGGTATACAGGGAGACTGAGTACCCACATGAGCCACAGGGACGTTAGAAAGAACTTTTTCAGTGTCAGAGTATTTAACAGGTGGAATGCACTAGGCAGTCATGTAGTGGAGGCTGACTCCATACACAGTTTCAAATGTAGATATGATAGAGCCCAGTAGGCTCAGGAACTTGTACACCAGTTGATTGACAGTTGAGAGGCGGGCCGAAAGAGCAAAGCTCAACCCCCGTAAAAACACAACTAGTAAACACATGTTCCGGTCAAAAAGACATATAAACCATTGAGGCCCAACACTCAGTACCTCGCCAGCTGACACCTCCCTCACCACCAAAGACGTTTCCCCTCACTGATGACACCTCAAACTTTCTCCCAGTGACACCAGCTGCAACATGGCACTCTTGTACCAGCGTGTACACCACCAGCATGTACACACTGGTGGTGGTGGGGTTGTACCAATGTGTACACACTGGTGGTGGTGGGGTTGTACCAATGTGTACACACTGGTGGTGGTGGGGTTGTACCAATGTGTACACACTGGTGGTGGTGGTGGGGTTGTACCAATGTGTACACACTGGTGGTGGTGGGGTTGTACCAATGTGTACACACTGGTGGTGATGGGGTTGTACCAATGTGTACACACTGGTGGTGGTGGGGTTGTACCAATGTGTACACGCTGCTGGTGGGGGTTGTACCAAGCATATAAATCTAGCTCGTATAAACTAACTTGTTATTATATCTACTAGAATCATTTCATTGTTGATTATAATAGTCTCGGCTAGATTATGTACAGTGTTCAGATCATTTGGTCATCGAACATAACCAGTATTTACAGTCACAGTACTGTGTTTTATCATTTTTATCCATTGTATAAAATACAATGCTGATGTGTTGAAATGCCTGCAGGTAGACTGTATTTCTTCAATTAAGAACACTATATATATCCTTGAGGAACACTACCTGGCCCCTTACTCCCACTGTCCTTCCTAGGACTTGAGGAGTTGCTAGGCTTGCAGCCTACTAAACGACCTTTAAAAAAGATACTTTAGTATCGATAAAAAAGGACTTTAAGTAAGACTTTAAGTCCTAAGTAATTCTCTTCCTTAATATCATCCCGGCATTTTTTCCACAATCTCTTTGACACATCTGAGTCTCTAGCTTCCATCCGTGACACCTTGTTCTACTAATATTCCTTGTAAACATTTCCTCTGTTTCCACCTTGTCAAGGCCTCTAAGTATCTTATACGTCTGTATCATGTTCCCCACCCCTCTCCCTCCTCCTTTCTAACGTGGTCAGGTTTAGTTCCTTCAGTCTGTCTTCGTTCCTCATCCCTCGCAGCTCTGGGACGAGTCTCGTTGCAAACTTCTGCATATTTGTGCGTGCGTGCGTGTGTGTGTGCGCGCGCGTGCGTGTGTGTATTTATTATTTGTGCCTGCAGAATCGTGCTATTAGTTCTTGGACCCCGCCTTTCTAACCAATTTATTTTTCCTCTATTATGTCTACTACATACATTCACTCAAACACACACACACACACACACAAATCCCCAGGAAGCAGCCCGTAACTTATTTACTGCTAGGTGAACAGAAGCATCAGGGTGAAAGAAAATGCCCAATTGTTTCCGCCTCCGCCGGAAATCGAACCTGGGCCATTAAGATTACTGTGGGAACCGACCTGTGAGATTTATATTTATTTAATTTATATGAATTTATATTTACGTTAATTTATATACTTCGATAGCAATTTGTATAATGATAAGTGGACTGTATTTCTGCAATAATCTCTTAATCTCACAAATCGATCCTCTACACATTAGGGGGGGTTATTAAATTAATATATATGCAGCCAATCAAACTACAGTAACTACATACATTGAAAAGGTTCCTTATCTTATAGTACAGCAGGTTAGTCCACCAGGTATAACTAGGGTGTAGACACCAAATTATCCTCTTTGAGGTAGCTTCCATATCACCCAGTAACTGGTGCACAAATCTTGCTTCCTCGTCTTGACCTGTCAAAAGTGCGCTAGCTGTGAAGCCAGAATCCTATATATGACAAGTATTTCAGAGAAAACTGTACATGGAACATGAAGACCTGGCTTAATTACCTTTAGTTTGAGGCTTCCACGTGATCTAACCGGGTCACCCTATATCCTGACATTAATGGCCATAAATGAATGATAAACGGGTTTCGGATAGACACTTAACTTGAATTTGTAGACAGCGTGTTGACAATGGTACACCTTTGGTTTCCATAACACTACGTCCAAGTAAATTTAACAGGAGCCGAATTTGCTCCCGTGTGAGCCTCTGGTCTCAATATAAACAATGGCTGTTTAACACTCCATACTATTGACGTTACTGGCCGACATTGTCCAGAATGATAGGAGCTAAATTTGCTCCACACGTCTCGGAGGTGACACAACAATGGCTGCCCTCCTTCCTCACTCTGACGCCTGGCTTACATTGTCCAGATTTCCAAAGGTGATAGAAGGGTCACATTTACTCTACTTTAATATTGATAATTAAGTTAATTTATATAAGATGTTTTTATGATGGTAAAGTCCAAAGACTAATGTATTTAAGAATAATTCCCACCATAATAGGTGGTGATTTATAATAGTATGTGGTGATGATATCCCGTTTTCTATAGATGGTAATTCCACTACAAGTTACGTTTTCTATGGGTAACTTGTTTATACAACACAGCTATTATCTGTATGATATTAAATGGTGTCGGATTTTCCGACATAATTCCCCAGGGGGCTACTCACGGGTCGAAGTCCTCTTTAGAACAGACGAACACCGATACTCCTCCTTCGAATTATTTGATTAATTTGATGTTAGTAGTTAGTAATCACACATTTGTGTGTCTGTTCGTACAGGACGGATGTCCCGTACTAGAGTTGCAGGGGTTAGAAGTCTAATGCGATTTCATTTCCCTGTCAACTCTTGAAAGGCTAATATTCAAGCCTTATTACATATTATTTAACCCAGAAGACTGGATGTGATCAAGTACTACAGTCAAGTATGATTCAGGGACTGCAGTGAGATCAGTGACATTAGATATAACTTGAAGTTTCTTCAGGTAACTAGTCACTGATATATAAACACTGAGGCCCATGGAATACATCTTGATTAAATAATAAATGTATCAAATCAGTCATCTGATTTATTGGGGTTTAATTTAGTTAATTGATTCAGAAGATTGAATAGCTCATCATTAAAGTAAAGTATGGTTCTGAGACTGCAGTGGGTTCAGTGACATTGGTCGCAGTGACTTGTAGCTGTTTTAGGCTACTGTTCACTGATTTGCCACTGAGGCCTCATGAACTCATCTTCAGCTTCAAATGATGATACTAACATCAACTTCTGTTGGTATAGTCAGCTGTAATCTCCTTAGTATAATGCTACTGGAGAAATATAATCAGCTGACAAATTTAGATTCTATTGGTATTGTTTATCTGCAGCCATAGGTCTCCTCAGGCTTGATACTGGGCCTGAGAGTAATTTACCTCCTGCAGAGTTTAACATGGTTATGCCCTGATATTTAGTAGGGCTACCAATGAATTGATGGTAGTAGTCTGTCCCCACAAGGACAGCCATTTGGCATTTGATTTGCTCAAATTTACCTGCAGCTGCTTGATAATAGCTTTCCAGGTCAGCATAATCAACTTGAGATTGTTGTGACAAATCTTCACATTTCTTGATCTGTCTTGTTAAGTGGCCTTAACCTTAACCTTAAGACCTGCAAGGGTTCTTTTCATTCTCCCTGCATTATCCATACTGGCTAGTTGGTGAAGCCTTGTGGGACTTGTACTTGGGCTGCTCATAATACTGAACAAGCACTAATGATAGCCTAGGGTAAATTCTGCACTCACTAGGCAATAATCCTACCTCTACTAGAGGTTAGCACTTAAAATTAATACACATTATATATATACAATCATACACACTAATGATTTGAGTGATAAACCAGTGTCACTGGAAGTACCTTTAGGTTAGCTCTTCTATATCACCCTAGGATGGTAGAGACACTAATTAATCACTCAAAGGTGTAATGATCATAAGTAAATTATTATATATACAACTCAACTCGAGTTGATAAAAATTACACCCAAAATAGGGTCTGGACCATTCATTAATGGTGTTAGGTTGTTCAATATAGTACAACTGACTATGGTAATAATGGGACTAGGATGAACGATAATAGTTCAACTAGTCATATCCTACCCTGTTGTGGGTTGGCAATTAGTAAATATTATATTGAGAACACTAGTGCAGTATATATTAAATAATTCTCTATTTGGAGAAATAATATACACAATTATTGATAATAGCCTCTTAATTAGCCTCTATGAAACTTCTAATATTATCTAGAAGTATTAAATATTATTATTGACCTCGCGAAATAAACTCCACAAAATTCGTAGATAATCTCTCGCGAAATGTAACACCACGAAATCCGTGAACAATCTCGCGAAGACACAGTCACTAATTTGGCTGGCTTCTATATTAGCGCTGTCATTTCACGAAATAACACGCCACCAAATATCTGTGGGTGTGCATGAAACCGCTGACGAAGCTGAACTGGGCTGAGGGAGGCTCCTGAGCTCCCTCGAGGCTACGCTGCCGTCTTGACTGCTGGCCTTTGTTTAAATAACACTGCACTAGTATATTTAATGAATCCACTGGTTAACTGGTTCATCCGGTACTAAGATGACCAAATGTGGGTTCAAAGGATCAAATAATCCGTCATCCGGTTCGAAGGACCAAATAATGTGGGAACCGACCTGTGAGATTTATATTTATTTAATTTATATGAATTTATATTTACGTTAATTTATATACTTCGATAGCAATTTGTATAATGATAAGTGGACTGTATTTCTGCAATAATCTCTTAATCTCACAAATCGATCCTCTACACATTAGGGGGGGTTATTAAATTAATATATATGCAGCCAATCAAACTACAGTAACTACATACATTGAAAAGGTTCCTTATCTTATAGTACAGCAGGTTAGTCCACCAGGTATAACTAGGGTGTAGACACCAAATTATCCTCTTTGAGGTAGCTTCCATATCACCCAGTAACTGGTGCACAAATCTTGCTTCCTCGTCTTGACCTGTCAAAAGTGCGCTAGCTGTGAAGCCAGAATCCTATATATGACAAGTATTTCAGAGAAAACTGTACATGGAACATGAAGACCTGGCTTAATTACCTTTAGTTTGAGGCTTCCACGTGATCTAACCGGGTCACCCTATATCCTGACATTAATGGCCATAAATGAATGATAAACGGGTTTCGGATAGACACTTAACTTGAATTTGTAGACAGCGTGTTGACAATGGTACACCTTTGGTTTCCATAACACTACGTCCAAGTAAATTTAACAGGAGCCGAATTTGCTCCCGTGTGAGCCTCTGGTCTCAATATAAACAATGGCTGTTTAACACTCCATACTATTGACGTTACTGGCCGACATTGTCCAGAATGATAGGAGCTAAATTTGCTCCACACGTCTCGGAGGTGACACAACAATGGCTGCCCTCCTTCCTCACTCTGACGCCTGGCTTACATTGTCCAGATTTCCAAAGGTGATAGAAGGGTCACATTTACTCTACTTTAATATTGATAATTAAGTTAATTTATATAAGATGTTTTTATGATGGTAAAGTCCAAAGACTAATGTATTTAAGAATAATTCCCACCATAATAGGTGGTGATTTATAATAGTATGTGGTGATGATATCCCGTTTTCTATAGATGGTAATTCCACTACAAGTTACGTTTTCTATGGGTAACTTGTTTATACAACACAGCTATTATCTGTATGATATTAAATGGTGTCGGATTTTCCGACAATTACGACCCTCCGAGCGCTGTCTACTCAGCCTAGTGTGTGTGTGTGTGTGTGTGTGTGTGTGTGTGTGTGTGTGTGTGTGTGTGTGTGTGTGTGTGTGTGTTTGAGTGGAGGGGGGGAGCCTGATGTTAGAATACACTGACGGGCATCAAGGAAAAATATTGTCTTTGAAATTATATTTCATGGTGGGGGAGATTTTTTTTTAAACAATTCTCAAAGTCGTTTGAATTTGAATTTTGAATTTCCCGCGCGCTGCGAATTTTTTCAAAGACAGAGTCAACTAACGACGGTTATTTTTGTTTTGTTTACCTCATAAAAAACGCATGGCTTCATTTTCGCAAAGTATAGTTTAATGCGTATGGAATCAAAGCTGCCATGTTGCTCGGTCTGTCTATATAATAACTATTCGCTAAGGACCTATTGTGTTTCATAACGGTAGGTGCGACGGAACGGCTATACGGCACGGTTAATAAGTACCGGTAAACAGAACAATAACACGGGATGGAATATAAGTACCGTTAATAAAGATTATTCGTTACCGGTCACAGCCTGTCTCTGTTGGCGCCGTTGTGTGAATACGAACACACACACACACACACACACACACACACACACACACACACACACACACACACACACACACACACACACACACACACACACACACAGGTGGAGAACGAGTACCCAAATGAGCCACAGGGACGTTAGAAAGAATTTTTTCAGTGTCAGAGTATTTAACAGGTGGAATGCATTAGGCAGTGATGTGGTGGAGGCTGACTCCATACACAGTTTTAAATGTAGATATGATAGAGCCCAGTAGGCTCAGGAACTTGTACATCAGTTGATTGACAGTTGAGAGGCGGGGCCAAAGAGCCAGAGCTCAAACCCCGCAAGCACAATTAGGTGAGTACAACAAGGTGAGTACACACACAGTTTCAAAGCGTTATATGACAAAGAGTATTGGGCTGACGGGACACCACGAGCGCAGCTCTCATCCTGTAATTACACTTAGGTAATTACAGTTAGGTAACTACACTTAGGTAATTACAGTTAGGTAATTACAGTTAGGTAACACACACACAGGTAGGCCACTAGTCTAGTGGCAGAATTAAGAGGCATGAGTTACGACTAAAGGCTGCGAGAAAGGCTTCCTCACATCGCTGGAAGACAGGAGGACTCTGGGAAACATGATCACCACATACAAAATTCTCAGGGGAATTGACAAGGTAGACTAAGATGGATTATTTAACATGGGAGGTACACACACAAGGCGACAGCGGTGGAAGCTGAGTATCCAAATGAGCCACAGAGACATTAGCAAGAACTTTTTCAGTGTCAGTAGTTAGTAAATCGAATGCATTAGGCAGTGATGTGGCGGAAGCTGACTCCATACACAGTTTCAAATGTAGATATGATAGAGCCCAGTAGGTTCAGGAACCTGTACATCAGTTGATTGATAGTTGAGAAGCTGAACTAAAGAGCCGAAGCTCAACTCCTGCAAGCACAACTAGGTGAGTAAACACAGTCATCCTAGCTTGATTGGCATGGTCTATTGACAAGTATCGAGATCAATTCCCGATGATCTAAATGAATGCAATGATTATTCATTTTCTCGGTATGTCCTTCGATGGGACTACTGAGGGAGCTCTCGCACCATTCGAGGCAATTTCCGGATCGATTACGGAGGGTAATATATCGTTTTTTATGGTAATGAGGGACCAAAACCGTCAGTAGTTTAAAAGGGTTATATGACAAAGAGTGCTGGGAAGACGGGACACCACGAGCGTAGCTCTCATCCTGTAACTACACTTACACTAATCCATGTTTATGTCTATGGATTACCTTAAGAGAGTAAAGACTCCCATATGAGAGGCTTTTTGCATATCCAAAAATTTTGTGTGAAGCCTATGATTGGTTAATACAGGGCCTAATCAAGATTAACAAATATTGAAACAAATGGCTATTAGGAGTTCAAACTTAGCAAATGTAATGTAATGAAGATGGGGAGGACGGGAAACGACGCCAGAATAGCAGTAACAGCGTGAGGTGGTTACAATATCATCAGAACATAGTTACGTAGCAGTTACCTGTATCGGAGCGATGCCTTGACCTGTGCTCATCCTTGCGACTGACGCGTCCATGGGCTGGGTCACGGGCGGCTGAGGGCGTCCTGCGGGTGTTGGCTGTGTTCCGTCTACCGGCGACACGGGCGTCACTGCCATTCCGTGACACCCTGCTTTGGGGCGCCATCCTGTGCCTCGTGTCGTCCACCGTGCCGCGTCGTCCGCCACTCCTACGCTGCTCGTCGCTCTCCGTCGTCTGGCAGCGTCTGTGGGGGCTGTTGTGGGTGTGTGTGGGGGTGGCTTCCCGCCCGCGGGCGTGAGTTGGGGTGGGATCTCGTCCGCGGGCGCGTGTGGGGGAAGATTCCCGCCCACGGGCGCGTGTGGGCGAAGGTTCCCGTCCACAATAATCATAGTTCCCAATCTGCTCGCTGTGCATGGGGGACGTAAACAAATTATTCTTCAATTCAATCCTAGTGATAGACTCTCCGGTCCAGTGACAGGACTCGCAGGACTCACAGGACGTGCACAGCGCGGGACGACGGAGGTCCACGTGTCCTTGGTCTACGACCACCACATCGAGACCCCCGAAGGACCCCCGTCGGGAGCCCCCCGAGGCGCTGCGACCCCGACGGGGGCTATACCGAGGCGAAGAGTCCGAACTGAAGCACCGTTCGTCCTGGGAACAACAGGGACTGCGGCCCTCGCAGCACCGCTCGTCCTGGGAACAGCACGCGTCACTCTCAAGGCCGCGGGCGTCGCTGGTCGTCTTGTGGGCGTGCCTGTGGGCGTGCGGCGCCTGGAGTTCGGGCGTGATGCGGTAGTCGTCGCTGTAGGAGCCACTGCGGGAGCCTCGGGGCTTCTCCCGGGGTTCATGGGCCTTGTTGGAAGCCCTACTACGCCCCCAGCGCCCCATTACCATACCACCGGGACTCAACACAACATGGGAGCCTCACAATACAACATGGGAAGCCTCACAACACAACATGGGAGCTTCACAACACAACATGGGGTCCCCGCAACACGGACGCCTCACAACACAACATGAGGAGCCTCACAACACAACATGGGAGCCTCACAACACAACATGGGAGCCTCACAACACAACATGGGAGCCTCACAACACAACATGGGAGCCTCACAACACAACATGGGAGCCTCACAACACAATGCAGGAGACGCCTCAAGCCAACCAGATGCACAGACAGTCCGCGGAGTTATGACAAGTGCGCGCGCTTTTGAGCTGCCTCTCCCAGCTCCCGCCACGCCCACCCACGCTTCTCCCACCACGCCCACCCACGCCTCTAACGCCTCTCCCACATCCCCCCACGCCTCTCCCACATCCCCCCACGCCCACCCACGCCTCTCCCACATCCCCCCACGCCCACCCACGCCTCTCCCACCTCCCGCCGCCACGCCCACACACGCCTCTCCCACCCTCACGCCCCCACGCCACGCCCACCCCGTCATCCATACCACAACACCTAACTAATCACCCATCCGTTCTCTTACCCAATGCGTCGCATTTTTTTACGTAATTCAACTACCCGTTAGTAATACGACATATTAGCAGCATACGACATGCTCCAGGTCTATCATACCCTCTATGATCATTAGCACGAGGAGCGTCAAGATTGTGGTGGTTTAAGTATGATAGCAGGTTATCATATTATCAGCTAATACGACATATTATCTAGTATATCGATAGATTGACGTCTGGATTGACTGATGTAGGGATACACTGATGTAGGGGGGGGGGGATAGACAGGAGGATAGACTAGTATATGAATCAATCAATCACACTGCTACCCCCACTACCAGCCTCGCTACCACCACTACCACCACAGTTTACTACCAGTACCGAGGTTTCTTTCACCCTGAATGCCCCTGTTACCTAGCAGTAAATAGGTACCTGGGAGTTAGACAGCTGTTACGGGCTGCTTCCTGGGGATGTGTGTATGAAAAATAATTAGCAGTTAGTAACAGTTGATTGACAGTTGGGCCGAAAGAGCAGAGCTCAACCCCCGCAAGCACAACTAGGTGAATACACACACACACACACACACACACACACACACACACACACACATACACACACACACACACACACACACACACACACACACACACACGCACGCACGCACGCACACACACACAGTATGTCCTCTACCTCATAATAACGGGTTTACCTGTTACCATGGCTTCTTAACTATAGTGAACCACCCCATTCTCTACTCCCTCCCCCCCCCCCCACCCTACCGCTTGTCTACGCGCTCTGATTATTACTCAATGTGGACCAGCAGGTAATTAGGGAACACAAGCACTCTGGACCATGTTGCTAATAGTAGGTTACAGTCCCGCTCCTGTGGTGGGCAAGTCCACTACGGGCTCACCATAGCCCGTGCTACTTGCCCTGCTCCTGTGGTGGGCAAGTCCACTACGGGCTCACCATAGCCCGTGCTACTTGCCCCGCTCCTGTGGTGGGCAAGTCCACTACGGGCTCACCATAGCCCGTGCTACTTGCCCTGCTCCTGTGCCAGGTAAGTCCACTACGGGCTCACCATAGCCCGTGCTACTTGCCCCGCTCCTGTACCAGGTAAGTCCACTACGGGCTCACCATAGCCCGTACTACTTGCCTCGCTCCTGTGGTGGGTAAGTCCACTACGGGCTCACCATAGCCCGTGCTACTTGCCCCGCTCCTGTACCAGGTAAGTCCACTACGGGCTCACCATAGCCCGTGCTACTTGCCCCGCTCCTGTGCCAGGTAAGTCCACTACGGGCTCACCATAGCCCGTGCTACTTGCCTCGCTCCTGTGGTGGATAAGTCCACTACGGGCTCACCATAGCCCGGGCTACTTGCCCCGCTCCTGTGCCAGGTAAGTCCACTACGGGCTCACCATAGCCCGTGCTACTTGCCTCGCTCCTGTGGTGGGTAAGTCCACTACGGGCTCACCATAGCCCGTGCTACTTGCCCCGCTCCTGTGCCAGGTAAGTCCACTACGGGCTCACCATAGCCCGTGCTACTTGCCCCGCTCCTGTGCCAGGTAAGTCCACTACGGGCTCACCATTGCCCGTGCTACTTGCCCCGCTCCTGTACCAGGTAAGCCCACTACGGGCTCACCATAGCCCGTGCTACTTGCCCCGCTCCTGTGCCAGGTAAGTCCACTACGGGCTCACCATAGCCCGGGCTACTTGCCCCGCTCCTGTGCCAGGTAAGTCCACTACGGGCTCACCATAGCCCGTGCTACTTGCCCCGCTCCTGTGCCAGGTAAGTCCACTACGGGCTCACCATAGCCCGTGCTACTTGCCTCGCTCCTGTGGTGGGTAAGTCCACTACGGGCTCACCATAGCCCGTGCTACTTGCCCCGCTCCTGTGCCAGGTAAGTCCACTACGGGCTCACCATAGCCCGTGCTACTTGCCCCGCTCCTGTGCCAGGTAAGTCCACTACGGGCTCACCATTGCCCGTGCTACTTGCCCCGCTCCTGTACCAGGTAAGTCCACTACGGGCTCACCATAGCCCGTGCTACTTGCCCCGCTCCTGTGCCAGGTAAGTCCACTACGGGCTCACCATAGCCCGGGCTACTTGCCCCGCTCCTGTGCCAGGTAAGTCCACTACGGGCTCACCATAGCCCGTGCTACTTGCCCCGCTCCTGTGCCAGGTAAGTCCACTACGGGCTCACCATAGCCCGTGCTACTTGCCCCGCTCCTGTGCCAGGTAAGTCCACTACGGGCTCACCATAGCCCGTGCTACTTGCCCCGCTCCTGTGCCAGGTAAGTCCACTACGGGCTCACCATAGCCCGTGCTACTTGTAACTTTTAGTTTAACAGTAGTTGAATCTAAGATAACACCAGATATCATATTATTATTATTATAATTGGGATATATTTATACCCTTATTAGGCTATATTTATACCATTATTAGGCTATATTTATACCATTATTAGGCTATATTTATACCATTATTAGGCTATATTTATACCATTATTAGGCTATATTTATACCATTATTAGGCTATATTTATACCATTATTAGGCTATATTTATACCATTATTAGGCTATATTTATACCATTATTAGGCTATATTTATACCATTATTAGGCTATATTTATACCATTATTAGGCTATATTTATACCATTATTAGGCTATATTTATACCATTATTAGGCTATATTTATACCATTATTAGGCTATATTTATACCCATATTTGGCGATATTTCTATCACAAACTTAATCATACTTTAAAATATATTCATTGTACTATGCCCCCCCCCCACACACACATCTATAGTTTTAGCCAAACAGTGCGGTTATTCACTGCACTGTTGATATTATTCACTGCAGTCTACGGGCTCACCATAGCCCGTGCTACTTGGAACTTTGTTCTCAGTAGTGAATCTTAAACAACATATTCACTGCTATTCACGCTATTATGCACTTAAATAATGCAGTTAATTAATGTATAAGGCAATGAAGCGTCACTACACTAAGATGATTCACTACAATACTAAGATTATTCAAGTTTATATTGTAATCAAATTGAACGTAATAGTGAACGTAACGTGAACGCCATGAACAATATACCTCATGCGTCTCTCTTAACGATCGCTGCCTCTTAATGACACAACAACAAGTCAACTGACGCCAAAGTTTAAACTCTTGTGACGCCAACCACCCCATTCGTCGCCATGGCAACCACCCCATTCGTCGCCATGACGACCGCGACGCTCCATGACTCACGTGGGGGCGGTTGGGAATCGTTAACTCATTTTTGTGGGGGACAGGATGCCTGTGTGTGTGTGTGTGTGTGTTACTCTGCCAGTCGTTTGCCTGTGAGACTGAACGGATTATGAGAAACAGTGTGAGCCACACATTTGGGGAGACGGAAACAGACAGAAGCACGCGGACAGGCAGGTAGACAGAGGTAATAACAGCGTGAACGACCTGTCTAAATCACGTCTCGACGAGAAGTTGGCCTCGAGGACAATCTAAGTGTATTAATTACAAAGCAAAAACCGCACAACTCCATTACGAAGGACCTGAAAACAGTATAAAAAACACTACAGCTCAAAAATATTAAGAAATCTCTTTGGTCCGGATGACTTGCGTTTACGCTCAGAGCTCACAACTGGTCTCACTGAACGTTTGTGAGATGTTTAGTATAGTTACGCCTTAACCCATCTGTTCGTTTTCTTTAGTTTTCAAAAAGAAAAACCAAGATCTTTCAAAGGATTAACTACACTAAAGGTTATTTTGAGGAGTAATAAACATTAACTCAATATTCCAGGATGTTTTTTTAATAAACAGAAAGCCTGTGTATATATATACACAGGCTGCATGTATATATATATATATACATACGTGGCCGGGGGAGAGTGAGAGGGGAGTGATGGGAGAGATGAGAGAGATGGGGGAGAGAGAGGGGGGGGAGAGAGAGAGAGAGAGAGAGAGAGAGAGAGAGAGAGAGAGAGAGAGAGAGAGAGAGAGAGAGAGAGAGAGAGAGAGAGAGAGAGAGAGAGAGAGAGAGAGAGAGAGAGAGAGTTTGTCCACCCTGTCAATTCCCCTGAGAATTTTGTAGGTGGTTATCATGTCTCCCCTTACTCTTCTGTTTTCCAGGAATGTGAGGTTCAGCTCCCTCAGCCTTTCCTCGTAGCTCATACCTCTCATTTCCGGGACTAGTCTGGTGGCATACCGCTGAGTCTTCTCTAACTTTGTCTTGTATTTAACTAGGTATGGACTCCAGGCTAGAGATGCATACTCCAGGATTGGTCTGACATAAGTAGTATACAGGGTCCTGAACGATTCCTTACACAAGTTTCTGAAGGCAGTTCTTATGTTGGCACACCTAGCATATGCCGCTGATGATATCCTTTTGATGTGGGCCTCTGGGGACAGGTTCGGTGTGATATACACCCCCAGATCTTTCTTTCTATTTGACTCTTGCAGGATATCACTTCAGTCTTCTGTTGCCTTCGCCTAATTTCATTACTTTACACTTTCCCGAGTTGAACTTTAGTAACCATTTTCTAGGAGGACAGGTAGAACTGGGAAGATTAGACAGGTGTTAATATAGAGTGTAATAGTATGTAATACACTACTGAGGCGAGGTATTGGAGCCCCACAAGTGCTCTGATCTGTCATATGGCGCGTCTAACTTGTTCTTAACAGCTGTGGCGACAACCATGACACACACACACACACACACGCTAGACGGGGGGGGAGGAGAGAGAGGGAGAGAGAGAGAGAGAGAGAGAGAGAGAGAGAGAGAGAGAGAGAGAGAGAGAGAGAGAGAGAGAGAGAGAGGGAGAGGGAGAGGGAGAGAGAGAGAGAGAGAGAGAGAGAGAGAGAGAGAGAGAGAGAGAGAGAGAGAGAGAGAGAGAGATGCACAGACAGATACACAAAGTGCCAAGAGACAGAGACGGTGAGGAGGATAGAGACACACACAGAAGAGGGAGACAGAGAGCTGCCTACAAAACATGATCCTAACGGAACATTAAGCGTCCACAACAATTTTGGTTATGGGGATCAAGGTTGTCCCGTCAACAGTGACCCCTTGAGAACCTCCGTGTCCCCCTCCCACCAGCAAGGGGGGGGGGGAGAGGGGGAAGCAAAGACGTCTTGGAAGATGAATGACTGAAATGGCAGCACATAGAACCACATGTACACACACACACACACACACACACACACACACACACACACACACACACACACACACACACACACACACACACACACACACACACATGTAGGCTAGTTTCTGGACTCGCTGGAGGACACAAACTCTTCACAAAACACCTTGTTAAGAGAATACCTCTCAGACAGGAGACAAAGGCTCACAGTGAGAAAGATATCAGAGGCGACAGAGGATCACGGTGATAGGGGCCCATCCTATACCTAAAGACACTAACGACCTGACATAGACAATTGTCTCATAGCACTAATTTAAAACTAATTTGAGGATTAAAGTAGTTAAACATGCACCAAGGATGATCCGAGAAGTGACCCCATGATGTTAATCCTGACAAATGCAAGATTATGAGAATAGGCACAAGAGGTGCTAGGCGCCCCCCCCCCCTTCCCGGTACAGGACAGTGATAAGAGTAGTAGCAGAGTAGTCTCAGTAATCGTTGTGTTGTAGCAAAAGTTGTCGTAGTAGCCGTATTAATCATATTTCTGGTATTCCACCTGGTTGAGTACCTTGGGGGACCCTTTTCTATCTCTCTTACCCATTTCATCTCTATGCCTCTTCTGCCTTATCTTCCTATTCCGTCCCCTCTCATATTTAGAATACAAGGATAGAGGCACAGAAGTCGACTAAATGCATTTCCCCCCTTCCTATCCTCAGGCATCCTTTCCCTTCCCCTCCGAAGGGGGCAAATTTCCCCCCTCCCTATCCTCCTCTCCCCTCGGGGTCAGTCTCCCCTCACCCCACCTCCCCTTACCGTCTCCTCGGGTAAGCACAAGACATAAACATTACATATTCTCCACATAAATCTGCCAGACCTCACCTACACACACACACACACACACACACACACACACACACACACACACACACACACACACACACACACACACACACACACAGGCGGTCTGGGTGAGCGAACGTCAACACACGGCGAGCGATAACTTGTGGTGAAGATGGCCGGGTGGCGAGTGATCACCGGGAGAGAACATGGCCCGAGACAGTATATGTCTCAAGTGGCTTGACTTGTGTTCCATTATGGATCGTACAGTCCAGGGAAAGGGAGGGGGGAGAGAGGAGAGTTGAGGGGGCAGGGTAAGCTTGGGCGGGGCAGGGCAGGGCAGGCTGGGGTAGGGCAGGGCAGGCTGGGGTAGGGCAGGGCAGGCTGGGGTAGGGCAGGGCAGGCTGGGGCAGGGCAGGCTGGGGCAGGGCAGGCTGGGGCAGGGCAGGCTGGGGCAGGGCAGCAGCAAAAATTAACAGGGGGCATTAAACCATTAGTGGAATTCAAAACACAGCCTTGCGTAGCTGCTTCAATGGTGCCCTCCCCCACCCCTATCCTCTCAACCCCCCCTCCCCACCCCCTATTCTCCCCCCTATCCTACTAGCCCCGCTACGAGCTCATGGACGTGCAGGGGATAGTGCCATGCACTCATGACGAGACAGGGAAGAGTGCCAGAGCCATTAAACCGCCATTAACTGTAGGTAGAGCAAGGCTGTATCGAAACCAATCAGCCAATCAGGAGAGGAATCTATAGCACTACACACACTCGAGTGGCCGCGGGCCTATAGACGTCAACTGCTCACATTACAAAGCATGCCAGAGACGTGTCTAGCCATCGAACAAGGCTGTTAAACCTACGCACACTCATCCAGCGGGTGGGGGTCCACCCCACACTCATCCAGCGGGTGGGGGTCCACCCCACACTCATCCAGCGGGTGGGGGTCCACCCCACACTCATCCAGCGGGTGGGGGTCCACCCCACACTCATCCAGCGGGTGGGGGTCCACCCCACACTCATCCAGCGGGTGGGGGTCCACCCCACACTCATCCAGCGGGTGGGGGTCCACCCCACACTCATCCAGCGGGTGGGAGTCCACCCCATATAAACATGCTTTCAAGACGAAAATAAAATATATTAAACAGGTTATAACCATAATTTAATAACATTTAGTTATAAATATTACCTCTGTAACAGCTTACATGATCCAATACATTGTTTCACACACACACAAAAAAATAAAAAAAAAATCATTTTCGCAAACAGAGTGGTAGACGGTTGGAACAAGTTAGGTGAGAAGGTGGTGGAGACCAAGACCGTCAGTAGTTTCAAAGCGTTATATGACAAAGAGTGCTGGGAAGACGGGACACCACGAGCGTAGCTCTCATCCTGTAACTACACTTAGGTAATTACACTTAGGGTGGTTACACAGCCATTCACGTGATCACTTCCGCGTCTACCTGACGCAGGGGGGCTCACGGTAAGTACTTAATGCTTAATATATGTAACATGTGTGGGTTTACGGGCTCACCATAGCCCGTGCTACTTGGAACTTGTTCCGAGTAGCTGAATCTATAACAACAACAACGTAACATGTGCAGGAAGATAAGGCGGAAATAAAATAAAAGAGGAACGAGGTTCCAGGGGGAGTGCCATGGGTAGTGCCATGGGTAGTGCCAGAGAGCCCTAGGGGGAAGTGCCAGGGTCAGTACCAGTGGGGAGTGCTAAGGGGAGTGCCAGCTAGAGTGCCAATGGGGGTGCCAGGGGGAGAGTGCCAGGGGGGGGAGGGTTGAGGTACTGATGAAGGTGCCACAACAAGAGTGCCACCAGCACCTCCTTCCTGACAAATAGTCGACAACTGCGGCAGTGTTGTGGTCCGCCGGCCAGCCTCTCCCTCTCTCCCTCTGCTCCTGTTCCTGTTGCTCCTGTTCCTGTTGCTCCTGTTACTGTTGCTCCCGCTGCTGTTACTTTTCCTCCTGTTCTTGCTGCTGCTATTTCCCCTGCTGCTGCTCCAGGAGAGGGTAGAGAGGGGGAAAAGTTGAGAGGGCAGGAGTGGGGAGAGGCTGAGAGAGGGGGAGGAGAGAGGGAAAGGGAGGAGAGGGAGAGGGGAGTGAGACCCGGGAACCGCCGGGTACCTCATCTAGCATATCCCTAGGTTTCTATTCGCCAGCGCAAGGCTGGAGGTGTTAGCCTCGCCCAACTTTGCAGGGTGACTGATGGCTGGTAGGGGACTAACATAGGCGGGTCAGGGTCGGCCCCCCCTATCCCTCATGTCCCCTATTTGTAACACGAAATACAGCATTGTATCAGTATGATGAGTGTGTATTTCTCTATGTATGTTATACTTATGCTTCTGA